>NC_045768.1:115202425-115574328 GCF_008692025.1 Phocoena sinus
TCCTAAAGTGAGCTATTGATTAATAACAGTGAACATAATGAGGGTCGGATACACACATTTCAGTGGGTAAGCATTGACAGCACCCGCTCAACGGGCATAAGAAGAACCTGGGACCTTTCCAATGTGATGGAGGATTCAGTGAAAGTATTCATTTCCGACATTCTGGAGCCAGTGCTGTGGAACACTGGCTTCACAAAATTCTTAGTAATTTTCGAAAACACTCAAAGGCTGAGTGAAGCAGGTCAGATAAGGATCAGGAAATTACAGCTATGAAAATTACATCTGCCGTATTTCTTGTTAAGTATAATTGTGAAACCAGGCTCTGGAAGATAATATACATTTGTTCTTAAAGAAATGATAATATTCTCATAGTAAATAAGTAGAAAAATATTCAGAATTGTGAATTTTAAGGATTTTTCTAGGTTATATTTCTTCTTTGAAATGAAGCAATAAAGGATAATTATAGTTACATGATTTCTTTTCCCTCTGGCCCTGCCCTACATATCATATCTGTTGCATTATTTTATAAATTTGTTCATGAAATTGTTGTTCTATAACCCTTCATTGAACCCTCTATGCATGTTATTTGGATAACTTTATTTTCCAAGTATTTCAGAATAACACTGTTAAAATTCAACATCTGAATGATTTTCATGTTTTAATTGAAGTTAGCAAAGGATAGTATATGAATCCCAATTTCATGGGGGTTGGGGGAGGGATGGATTAGGAGTGTAGGATTAGCAGATGTAAACTATTATATACAGAATGGATAAACAACAAGGTCCTACTGTATATACCACAGGGAACTATATTCAATATCCTGTGATAAACCATAATGCAATAGAATATGAGAAAGAATGAAACATGAAAAAGAATTTATATATATGTATAACTGAATCACTCTGTTGTACAGCAGAAACTAACATTGTAAATCAACTATACTTCAATTGTTTTTTGTTGTTGTTGTTGTTTGCGGTACGCGGGCCTCTCACTGCTGCGGCCTCTCCCGTTGCGGAGCACAGGCTCCGGACGCGCAGGCTCAGAGGTCATGGCTCACGGGCCCAGCCACTCCGCGGCACGTGGGATCCTCCCAGACCGGGGCACGAACCAGCGTCCCCTGCATCGGCAGGCGGACCCTCAACCACTGCGCCACCAGGGAAGCCCCCCAATTGTCTATTAAATGTTAAAAAAAAATTTCATAAAGCAAAATTCAAGACTTCCTAAGTAATTATTCTCAAATATATTTCCATTAGTTAATTCCTCATAATCACAGAAAAGATTTTTTTTAATTTACTGATTCTTAAAAGGAGAATCTCCATTGAGTTTATATATATATAGTTTTATGAAAAGAGAACAGAAACTCAAAGAGAAGAAAATCGGAGCCAGCAGGGGGCTCAGGATGGGGCGTTCTCACTACAGAACTACAGACAGCTTCTGAAGGAAATGAAAAAAAAGACAAATCAAGAGTTTACCCGTAATCATGGGGCATTTATTCTGCTTCATAAACACATATTTGGACCAGAAAGGACACTGAACAATTAGCAAAGAACTTAAACCTCCAGCAAAACATTCAGTGCCATATACAGTCTAAAATGAAACGATTTCTAATTTTAGGGTTGACATCAATGTACTTGCATTTTAAATTTTTAAAACTTTATGATCTAGTAAAGAAATTCTAGCTGCTAATTGTGAGATAAGGAAAATTGACACACTGATTGCTTTGCCTTTTCTTAAATTAATATGTAAAGTACTTCATTAAGCTATGGTTCTCAAGTGTTGAAATAAATAAGCTTACTTTTGTTTTTGTTTTTTAATATATCCACCTAGTCATAGCAGTCAGGAGATTCTGGTAAATGCTTTAAAACTTTCTTTGAGAAATATTTCTTTTTCTTTTAAAAAATATATTACAAAAAAAGAAGGGCCTAAATGAAAATTATTTTAACAGTTTCGATTTTTTTAGTTGAGTAAGATATACTGTACGAATTTATGTCAGTTTACAGTTTAGGGCTTTCTCTAGAATTCTGTTGCTTATTTAACATAGTATAAGATGCAGGCCACCCATTCCTATACTAGTTTTATCATACAACGACAACATGAGAAATCTATTCTCATAGAACCATTGCTTTCCTATTTACCTGTAGATAGTAAACTTTTATTTTTTGCGGTACGCGGACCTCTCACTGTTGTGGCCTCTCCCTTTGCGGAGCACAGGCTCCGGATGCGCAGGCTCAGCGGCCATGGCTCACGGGTCCAGCCGCTCCACGGCGTGTGGGATCCTCCCAGACCGGGGCACGAACCCGTGTCCCCTGCATCGGCAGGCGGACTCCCAACCACTGCGCCACCAGGGAAGCCCGATAGTAAACTATTTTTAGTGACTCAAGTAGATCTGAATAAATTTTGCTAATGATATGCTATTTTTAACCATTGCGTTTTATTCTCCCTATAACCTTTTCTATATCTAGGCTACTGAAGAAATAGCAGAACAGTAGGCAGAATCTCTGAGTCTCTGTTGCTCATCTTTTATGAAAACATAAGGTAAATATGAAGGAAAACCCAATATTCCTTTAGATGAGATGGTAAAGTAGAGACTTGGTTCTAAGTACATTTGCTTCAAGCCTTGATGTAACACTAACCTCTAAGCAGTAGTGGTGATCTAAGACCCATGTCAATCATCCTCAGTATCCAGACACATATGAATAAAAGAATATACTGCATCTTTTTATGTCAATACCACTCTCCAGTGTACATCTTGATGATTACTCTTTCATTCTCCTCTTTGCATGTTTCTAGGATATGAATGCTCTACACATAAGGAACCAAACGCATACTGTTAACATTATAAATGTTTCTGTAAGGGAACCCTCCTACACTATAGGTGGGAATGTAAATTGGTGCAGTCACTATGGAAAACAGTATGGAGGTTCCTCAGCAAACTAAAACAGAACTACCATATGATCCAGCAATCCCACTCCTGGCATATATCCAGACAAAACTCTAATCCAAAAAGATGCATGCTATGTTCATAGCAGCACTATTCACAATAGCCAAGACATGGAAGCAACCTAAATGTCCATCGACAGGTGAATGGATAAAGAAGATATGGTACATACATACAATGGAATATTACTCAGCCATAAAAAGAATGAGATAATGCCATTTGCAGCAACATGCATGCACCTAGAGATGACCATTCTCAGTGAAGTAAGTCAGACAGAGAAAGAGAAACATCGTATGATATTGCTTGTACATGGAATCTAAAATATGACACGAATGAACTTATCTGTGAAATAGAGACAGACTCACAGACAGAGAATAAACTTGTGGTTGCCAACGGGGAGGCGAGGTGGGGGAGGGATGGACTGGGAGTTTGGGATTAGCAGATGCAAACTATATATAGAATGGATAAACAACAAGGTCCTACTGTAGAGCACAGGGAACTATATTCAATATCCTATGATAAACCATAACGGGAAAGAATATTTTAAAAAAGAATGTGTATATTGGTTTCCGTGGTGGCACAGTGGTTGAGAGTCCGCCTGTCGATGCAGGCAACACGGGTTCGTGCCCCGGTCCGGGAAGATCCCACATGCCGCGGAGCGGCTGGGCCCGTGAGCCATGGCCGCTGAGCCTGCGCGTCCGGAGCCTGTGCTCCGCAACGGGAGAGGCCACAACAGTGAGAGGCCCGCATACCGCAAAATAAAATAATAAAAGGATGTGTCTATATAGATATAGATATATATGTATAACTGAATTTCTGTGCTGTACAGCAGAAATTAACACAGCACTGTAAATCAACTATACTTCAATAAAAAAATCTTTTTAGAAACCAAGAGAAAAATCTTTAACTATGTGAGGTGATGGATGTTTACTAAACTTACGTGGCAATCATTTTGCAATGTATACATATATCATATCATTATGTTCTATACCTTAAACTTATGCAATGTTATATGTCAATTACGTCTAAAAAAATTGGAAAAAAATTTTCATTTTCTAATAAAATTGTTCATCAACTGAAAAAAAATAAAAATAAACGTTTCTGTGCTCTTCTCCTGTCGTGCTTAAGAGGTGCATCTATTAAGCACCCAAATTTATTATTATTTCTCCCAAATTTCTCCGAAATTTATTATTGTTTCTGTTAAGTTCATACTTTCACTCTGGGTAGGGAATCATTTAAAAATCAATTTCATCAGAAAATTAGACACCATGTTCATTTTAAAGAAAACTTTTCTGCCCTCTAGAAAACCTGGGTACATGATGCGCAGGACAGCTTTGCTGCCCGTGGCGAGATGTTGGCGGGCCCCCAGTGTTAGCAACGCCCATCCTAGGGGTGGTGCCGACGCCAGTCCTAACCTTCTTTCCACTCAGTAAAGGCCTGTTTGACTGAAGGATTTTCCATAGGTCGGCCTTACCTGTGACCCCACTAAGGAGCCCAGTTTCCACCAGTGACCCAGAAAGGAAACATTGCATTTCACAGAACTCCTGGCGCCTCTGTGAAGATGCTTCTGAAATATCATGTCCTTGAAACATGAAATCCAACACACTGGTGTGAGTCTTTCACCCAAAATTGAGTTCAGAAATACAGTGTGTTCTGAGCCGCAGAAGGAGGTCCAAGTTTAAAAAGAAACACAAATCTTTTCTTCTCTAGCACTTAAACATCAGAAAACCTGAAACCTGAAGTTACAAGATCGACCACACAATTTTCCTCATCACCCAGTGGTGCCAGTTCTATATTATTTATGTCTCAGGAGACCACACAGGTTGCTTCACAATTATTGTAAGGTGTTGATTTGGGAAGTCCTAGAGAATCCAGGTGTATCACACATGAAAAGTACTAAATCTATTTTAGCCTGAACTGATATTTTTTCATCCAAATGATACTTATGCTGACCCACTTCTTTTTTTTTTTTTTTGCGGTATGCAGGCCTCTCACTGTTGTGGCCTCTCCCGTTGCGGAGCACAGGCTCCAGACGCGCAGGCCCAGCAGCCATGGCTCATGGGCCCAGCCGCTCCGCGGCATGTGGGATCCTCCCGGACCGGGGCACAAACCCATGTTCCCTGCATCGGCAGGCGGACTCTCAACCACTGCGCCACCAGGGAAGCCCTGACCCACTTCTTAAGAAAAAACTTTGCTTCACAATTTAGGTCTTGAAATGTTCTATGTTCGTTGATGCCCACAGCCAAGAGAGGCACAGATTTAAATCTAAGCAATATTCAGTTTAAATACAGTGTTAATATCTGTGAAAAGGAATTTGAAACCAACCTACATAGACATTTCCTTGGGTATTTATACACCCAAAGTTTTAGATCATCACACACTTCTTGCATACCCACATTTCAGGATGTATGTAAATACACGTCCTAATACTGCAGTCGTGATACAGAACTCATTCTGCGACTGCTTCTCTGTCAATCACTTTGCACCAGTGATGGCTTGAGTAGCTCCGCTCAAGCTTCTCCAGTGCTTCACTCCTACCAGTTACACTGCGTTCTCACCAGCACCTGCTGTCACCCGATCTGAAACTTTTTCAGACATTCTACATGATGTAAACGGAGGTGTATCACCTGTGTTTCCCTAGTGACCAATGACGAATTCTTTTCATGGGCTCGCTGGTCATGTGTTTGTCTTCCTAGGTGATCTGTTTGCTCAAGTCCTTTGTCTATTTTCAGTTTATTATTATCATTACTGTTACTCAGTTTTGATCATTCTTACGTATTCAAGAAGAAAATGTATTCAGAGAAGAAAGAGAAAGAAATAGATATTCAAAACTATGTTGAATAATAGTGGCGAGAGTGAACATCCTTGTCTTGTTCCTGATCTTAGAGGAAACGCTTTCAGTTTCTCACGATTGGGATGATGTTTGCTGTGGGTTTGTCGTATATGGCCTTTATTATATTGAGGTACGTTCCCTTTATGCCCACTCTCTGGAGAGTTTTTATCATAAATGGGTGTTGAATTTTGTCAAAAGCTTCTTCTGCATCTATGGAGATGACCATATGGTTTCTATTCTACAATTTGTCAATATGGCGTATCACATGGATTTATTTGCATATACTGAAGAATCCTTGCATCCCTGGGATAAATCCCACTAGATCATGGAGTATGATCCTTTTACTGTGTTGCTGGATTCTGTATGTTAGTATTTTGTTGAGGAATTTTGCATCTATAATCATCAGTGATATTGGTCTGTAATTTTCTTTTTTTGTAGTATCTTTGTCTGGTTTTGGTATCAGGATGATGGTGGCCTCATAGAATGAGTTCAGGAGTAGTCCTTCCTCCGCAATTTTTTGGAAGAGTTTGAGAAGGATGGGTGTTAGCTCTTCTCTAAATGTTTGATAGAATTCACCTGTGAATCCATCTGGTCCTGGACTTTTGTTTGTGGGAAGATTTTTTTTTTTTTTTTTTTTTTTTTTTTTTTTTGCGGTATGCGGGCCTCTCACTGTTGTGGCCTCTCCCGTTGCGGGGCACAGGCTCCGGACGCGCAGGCCCAGCGGCCATGGCTCACGGGCCCAGCCGCTCCGCGGCATGTGGGATCTTCCCGGTCCGGGGCACGAACCCGCGTCCCCTGCATCGGCAGGCGGACTCTCAACCACTGCGCCACCAGGGAAGCCCTGTGGGAAGATTTTTAATCACAGTTTCAATTTCATTACTTGTGATTGGTCTGTTCATATTTTCTGTTTCTTCCTGGTTCAGTCTTGGAAGGTGATACGTTTCTAAGAATTTGTCCATTTCTTCCAGGTTGTCCATTTTATTGGCATAGAGTTGCTTGTAGTAGTCTCTTAGGATGCTTTCTATTTCGGCAGTGTCAGTTGTAACTTCTCCTTTTTCATTGCTACCTTTATTGATTTGAGTCCTCTCCTTTTTCTTGATACTTCTGGCTAAAGGTTTATCAATTTTGTTTATCTTCTCAAAGAACCAGCTTTTAGTTTTATTGATCTTTGCTATTGTTTTCTTTGTTTCTATTTCATTTATTTCTGCTCTGATCTTTATGATTTCTTTCCTTCTACGAACTTTGGGTTTTGTTGGTTCTTCTTTCTCTAGTTCCTTTAGGTGTACGGTTAGATTGTTTATTTGAGATTTTTCTTGTTTCTTGAGGTAGGATTATATTGCTATAAACTTTCCTCTTGGAACTGCTTTTGCTGCATCCCATAGGTTTGGGATCATCGTGTTTTCCTTATCATTTGTCTCGAGGTTCTTTTTTTATTTCCTCTTTGATTTCTTCAGTGATCTCTTTGTTATTAATAATGTATTGTTTAGCCTCCATGTGTTTGTGTTTTTATGGTTTTTTTCCCTGTTATGTATAGCTAACATCACAGCATTGTGGTCAGAAAATATGCTTGACATGATTTCAATTTTTTTAAGTTTACCGAGGCTTGATTCATGACCCAAGATATGATCTATCCTGGAGAATGTTCTGTGTGCACTTGAGAAGAAAGTGTAATCTGTTTTTGGATGGAATGTCCTATAAAAATCAATTAAATCTATCTGGTCTATTGTGTCATTTAAAGCTTCTGTTTCCTTATTAATTTTCTGTCTGGATAATCTGTCCATTGGTGCAAGTGAGGTGTTAAAGTACCCCACTATTATTGTGTTACTGTTGATTTCCTCTTTTATAGCTGTTAGCAGTTGCCTTATATATTGAGGTGCTCCTATGTTGGGTGCATATATATTTATAATTGTGATATCTTCTTCTTGGATTGATCCCTGGATAATTATGTAGTGTCCTTCCTTGTCTCTTGCAACATTCTTTACTTTAAAGTCTATTTTATCTGATATGAGAATTGCTACTCCAGCTTTCTTTTGATTTCCATTTGCACGGAATATCTTTTTCCATGCCCTCACTTTCACTCTGTATGTGTTCCTAGATCTGAAATGGGTCTCTTGTAGACAGCATATATATAGGTCTTGTTTTTTTATCCATTCAGCAAGACTGTGTTTTTTGGTTGGAGCATTTAATCCATTCACATTTAAGGAAATTATCGATGTGTATGTTCCTATTACAATTCTCTTGTTTTGGGTTTGTTTTTCTAGGTCCTTTTCTTCTCTTGTGTTTCCCACTTAGAGAAGTTCCTTTAGCATTTGTTGTAGAGCTGCTTTGGTGGTGCTGAATTCTCTTAGCTTTTGCTTCTCTGTAAAGCTTTTGATTTCTCTGTTGAATCTGAATGAGATCCTTTCCGGGTAGAGTAATCTTGGTTGTAGGTTCTTCCCTTTCATAAGTTTAAATATATCATGCCACTCCCTTCTGGTTTGCAGAGTTTCTGCTGAGAAATCAGCTGTTAACCTTATGGGAGTTCCCTTGTATGTTATTTGTCATTTTTCCCTTGTTGCTTTTAATAATTGTTCTTTGTCTTAAATTTTTGTCAGTTTGATTACTATGTGTCTCAGCATGTTTCTCCTTGGGTTTATCCTGCCTGGGACTCTCTGCGCTTCCTGGATTTGGGTGGCTATTTCCTTTCCCATGTTAGGGAAGTTTTTAACTATAATCTCTTCAAATATTTTCTTGGGTCCTTTCTCTCTCTCTTCTCCTTCTGGAACACCTATAATGCGAATGTTGATGCATTTAGTGTTGTCCCAGAGGTCTCTTAGGCTGTCTTCATTTGTTTTCATTCTTTCTTCTTTATTCTGGTCCATGGCAGTGATTTCCACCATTCTGTCTTCCAGGTCACTTGTCTGTTTTTCTGCCTCAGTCATTCTGCTACTGATTCCTTCTAGTGTATTTTTCATTTCAGTTATTGTATTGTTCATCCCTGTTTGTTTGTTCTTTAATTCTTCAAAGTCTTTATTAAACATTTCTTGCATCTTCTCGATCTCCAAGGTCCTAGATCATCTTCACTATCATTATTCTGAATTCTTTTTCTGGAAGGTTGCCTGTCTCCACTTCATTTAGTTGTTTTTCTGGAGTTTTATCTTGTTCCTTCATCTGGTACATAGTCCTCTGCCTTTCATTTTGTCTGTCTTTCTGTGAATGTGGTTTTCCTTCCACAGCCTGCAGAATTGTAGTTCTTCTTGCCTCTGCTGTCTGCCCTCTGGTGGGTGAGGCTATCTAAGAGGCTTCTGCAAGCTTCCTGATGGGAGGGACTGGTGGTGGGTAGAGCTGGCTGTTGCTTTGTTGGCAGAGCACAGTAACACTTTAATCTGTTTGCCTGCTGATGGGTGGGGCTGGGTTCCCTCCCTATTGGTTGTTTGGCCTGAGGCGACCCAACACTGGAGCCTATCGGGGCTCTTTGGTGGGGCTAATGGCAGACTCTGGGAGGGTTCACGCCAAGGAGTACTTCCCAAAACTTCTGCTGCCCGCGTCCTTGTCCTCATGGTGAGACACAGCCACCCCTGCCTCTGCAGGAGACCCTCCAACACTAGCAGGTAGGTCTGGTTCAGTCTCCCCTGGGGTCACTGCTCCTTCCCCTGGGTCCCGATGCACACACTACTTTGTGTGTGCCCTCCAAGAGTGGAGTCTCTGTTTCCCCCAGTCCTGTCGAAGTCCTGCAATCAAATCCCGCTGGCCTTCAAAGTCTGATTCTCTAGGAATTCCTCCTCCCGTTGCCGGACCCCCAGATTAGGAAGCCTGATGTGAGGCTCAGAACCTTTACTCCAGTGGGTGGACTTCTGTAGTATAAGTGTTCTCCAGTCTGTGAGTCACCCACCCAGCGGTTATGAGATTTGATTTTATTGTGATTGCACCCCTCCTAACGTCTCATTGTGGCTTCTCCTTTCCTTTGGATGTGGGGTATCTGTTTTGGTGAGTTCCAGTGTCTTCCTGTCGATGATTGCTCAGCACTTAGTTGTGATTCCAGTGCTCTCTCAAGAGGCGGTGAGTGCATGTCCTTCTACTCTGCCATCTTGAACCAATCTCTAGAAAGAGGTCAAGTCTTAATGTACATCTTTGATAACTCAAAGACGCATACTGTAATCACACACTAGGCTTTAAAAAACAGAAAGGAAAAATGTTTAATTACTAAGCTTATTAGGTGTAAAGATGGAAGGATAAAAATATTCACTTAATCTAAAAGAAATCAAGAAAGGAAAGAGAAAATAATAGAAATAGAATATTTAAGCATAAATATATCAGAAATTACATTAAACATATGAAGTGAATGCTATAATTACATGACAAAGTCTGCCTGACTGGATTAGAAAAATGGGTGACACAATTAAAAATATAGGGAAACAGAAAAATTAAAAGGAAAAACATGAAAAGAAACAAGAAAAACATGATAATAATCTATGGAAACACTAAGTCAAACAAAGCTGATTTACTAGTGTAATTAGAAACAGTAGATGTTAATGTAAGAAACATTCCTACAGATAAAAAGGATCTTTACAGTGTTAAAAGTTTGAATCTGCCAAGACAATGTAACAATTTTACTTTTATATACCCTAAAATATAAAAAAGTAAAATGTGGCAAGACTAAAATAAGTAATAGAAAATCTGACAATCATATTGCAAAATTTTAACAAGCAGCTCTCAGTAACATATAATACAAATAAACTAGTTTAGTAAGGATATAAAGATATAAACAATTTAATTAGTCTTTTCCTAAATAACATATGGGTACAAAAGAACTGCAGAGAAAAACTTATTTTTCTAATACACATGACATTTTTCTAAATGACCATATGTTAGTATGCTAAGCATGTGAAACAAATTTCAGATATAAAATCATACAGTGCATATTTTCTAACAGCAATGACTTTTTGCTAGACATTAGAAATAAAAAGACTAAAATAATTCTCATGTTTAGAAATCTAAAAGTCAATTCTTAATAACAAACAAGTCAAAAATCCCAGAGGAGGGCTTCCCTGGTGGCGCAGTGGTTGAGAGTCCGCCTGCCGATGCAGGGGACACGGGTTCGTGCCCCGGTCTGGGAAGATCCCACATGCCGCGGAGCGGCTGGGCCCGTGAGCCATGGCCGCTGAGCCTGCGCGTCCGGAGCCTGTCCTCCGCAACGGGAGAGGCCACAACCGTGAGAGGCCCGCGTAATGCATAAAAAAAAAAAAAAAAAAAAAAATCCCAGAGGAGGGCTTCCCTGGTGGCACAGTGGTTGAGAGTCCGCCTGCCGATGCAGGGGACACGGGTTCGTGCCCCGGTCCGGGAAGATCCCACATGCCGCGGAGCGGCTGGGCCCGTGAGCCATGGCCACTGAGCCTGCGCGTCCAGAGCCTGTGCTCAACAATGGGAGAGGCCGCAACACTGAGAGACCCGCGTACCGCAAAAAAAAAAAAAAAAATCCCAGAGGAAATTAGGAAATATTTGAACTAAATTATTATATATGCAATATATGTAATACTATATAGTATATAACATATATGTTATATATTAGCTTTCTAATATAGCTAAAATATAGCTAGAAAGAAGTCTGTAGCTTTAAATCCATTGTATATATTAAAACAATAAGATAGCAAATCTATTTTGAAAACATTTCCTCAAGAAGTTTAAAAAATATATCAAGTGAAAGACACAGAGAGAAGGAAAGATGGAAATTACAAAAACGATGGTGAACTTTCATGGAATATGTATGTATGTATATATATGTGGGTGTGTGTGTACGTATACATATAAATACATTTATAACACAAAGATAAATGTTAGTTCTTTGAAAAGATTGACCAACGTGACAGTGATCAAGAAAAAAGGATATAACAGATGAAGTATAAATTATACTGGTGTAACTAACAAGAAAGGTAACATCACTACAGATCTCACAGATAAAAAGATATTAAGAGGATAATATGAGCAAATTTATGCCAACAAGTTTCATGGTTTAGATGAAATAATCAAAATCCTAGAAAAGTAGACCTTTTGGAAACAAGGGGAAATAGAAAATATGAATAGCTTGCATCTATTCAAGGAATTGTATCTCTAATTAAAAACATAAAACTTTAAATATGTACTAATTTAAATGTTCATCTCCCAAAAACATCTTCACAGAAATATCCAAAACAATGTGTGTTAACATATTGAGGTAAGTTGAGACATACAATTAATCATCACACTCTTTTTCTGAAACATATTCATGTAAAATTCTTCAAATGGTAAACAAATTAAAATTCTTCAACAGCATTAATTTTATGATATGTTAACCAGGAAGGACAATTGGTATTGCTTTTGTTCTTTAGATTTACTCCTGTCAGTTAACTTTCTCCCCTTTCCTTGTAGTGGGTTTATAGCTCGGCTCACAGAGGATGAGTGAGTGGAGCGTAATGCAGGAGATGCATATTGAGAAGCCATAGTGTTTAAGATCATGTTACCAAATTTAATTTTGGATAAGGAGAAGTTTTATTTACAGCCAGAAAAACTTGTGTTTAACCCAAGGTATTATAACTGAATAGTGGTTTGATAACCGCATATCCTAGAACGCTAAGGTTATATGATCCAAATTCCTGCCTGCAAAGATTTTGGTTTTATTTAGTGGTGACCATGCTCTTTAAGCAAAATATATGACTTCTTTTGTTAGCAAATGGATTGGCTTACTAGTAGTTTCCCTGTAAGTTAATTACAATTCTAAGGATTTACCTTTTGGTTTAGTTTAATACATCTGTCAGATGGAGTCAAATTATAGAGTAGGCTGTGAAGGTTAAATTCCTTTTAATACCATTGCTTCAAGGTTTATTATACTGATTCAGCCAAATCTCTAAATGGCTTCTTCCTTGTTTATCTTAAAGCTTGATTCAGTTGAGAGGACTCTGTGTCATTTCTCATCTGGTAGTTAGTGACTTTGCCCCACTTGCCCCTCTGAGTGTTTTGTTTTGTTTTTTAAAATATCTTTATATCCTTGAATATTTGTGAAACCTAAGTTGTATGCTCAGAGTCTGAATGAATGAAATTGATACATCACAGTTAGGAGTGTGTTAATTGTCCTTTCTGCAGTTGGCCCTGAGAGACACAAGGATAAGATTTACTCCTTAGAGATTTGTAAGTACATTCTATAATTCTACTTTTCACTGAGTAGGGGGATTGAGTGGGTTTGTTTTATTTCATTTTATGCTTAGAAAACTAAGAATATGAAAATTAATAGCCAATTAATAAGTCTCTTACAATTCTCTCTACCATTTAGAAGGTACCCAGAGTTACCACATGGCCTATGATTTCCAGGGTTCTTTGGTACTTTTAGCCAAACCCTCATAAATTTTGACCACCAAAAACACACAATACAGGTGAATTATTCTATTTGCTCACATGTAATGAGATACACATTTTTTGAAATCAATTTTTATCTCCCTGTCCTTTTACATACTCTCCTTTATTCAAAATAAAGCTGGTTCATAGACTTGGCTCTGCCAGGGAGAGAAAGAAGAAATTAAGTAAAACCCGTATTTAGCATTTGAATTTTTAAAATAAAGTTGCATAAAGATAAAGGAATAATGCTTCAATTAAAAAAGTAAAAAATTAAAAAAATAAATAACTCATAAAAGAAGATAAAGGAATACTGTTTTCCTGACCGATAGGCATCTTTAGAGAAATCCGGAGTATGTGATAATCACCTGGGTGTCTTATTAAGTATTGACTTCTGAACCTGGGGCTGGAAGATTGGTATGGGCAGGAAGTGAGTAACAGAGCCCAGGATTCTGCATATTCATTCATAATTTTTCTTTACACATACAATTTTTTTAAAATCACTGCCCTAGAAGATTTGAAAAATCTTTTACTATCTACATCAGGAGAAAGGGCAGTGATTTGAGTGTTCGATTTAAAAAAATATTTTTTAATGATATAGTAGTTCATTCATACACATCTAATACTATTTTCAATGCTAAGTTTAGAATATTCTAAACATGTGACCCTATCCATATAAAAGTACCTTTTTTGCAGCAAAAAATATAGCGAATTAAACTTATTTTTAAATTGTAATACAAAAAAGGGAATTTCTCTTGAGAATTAGTAAGTATTTTGACTGAGACCATGAGTTCTAGAACATTTCTTTTTATATTTTTTAGGCATAGAATTTTTGAAATTGTATTATTTTTCTGCTCATCCTGAGAAGAATATTGATGAGGCTGCCATTTATAAATGTTTCTTTTGTTAGCTAGTGAATATTTTATCTTTCCCTGAATATTCTATTTTAGATGCTGTAGTAGAAATCCATAATATATCCTGCATTAAAATAAAATGTTCTTATTCTCTCTATATGATGATAATGCTATCTTAAGTGACTCAAGATGTTGATAATATTTGAGGATGAACTTAGGTACATTATTTACCATTATGACCAATACTGGAAGTGGAAATATTGGATGGTGGGAATGGAAATAAACTAGGTAGTCCACGTGAGTGTAAAACCAGAGTTACACTAAGCAGGAATATCACCTATTATTCTGATCAGTGGTCAGATATAAAAATGAAAAGTAGAGGAGAACTCCATGTTACCTCTAGCAGTTAAGGCCTTAGTCCTTTCTGCCTTTCTGTGTGAAGAGGATAAGGGTTTCCAGAGAAACAATAAAGGTCAAACCTGCTGCTGTGGTGTTAACATTGCAACTTAGGCTGATTTATTTAGACCTCAAAGGTTTCCAATGAAAGATTCTGATCCAAGTTAATCCAACAGATGAAAACCTTTTTAAAATCATAAATATATGCATGTTTTTCGAGGATATTACCAATAACATCTAGAGAAGAGGCTACAGTAGTTAAACTTTGGTGGTACTAATGAAAAGAGCCCAGACTCTGCACTTGAAACACATGGATATAGTTCTGGCTCTGACATTTTATTAGTTGTCCAACTGCGGGTGGATCGATTAACCCCTGGGGTTCCCCACTGCTCCACAGCAAAATGAAAAATAGGTTAACTCTTAAGATCCTTCTATCTCTGATATCAATGATTCTAATAATCATCTTTGGTAATATTTTTATCGGATATAATAAGCATTCAAGTAATTAGGGATCAAAACCGTTGGTAAACAAAGCAACGTACTTATTGAGTTCTCAACTATCAGCTACATGCTGACGTGTTCCAAGATTGCAATGACTCTGGGTTAAACTTTTAAAACAATATATAATAATAGTTTATATTAAAGTATATTTTAAAATTTTGCAGCATTTACACAAACTTGTCCGAGCAAAGTCATATGAATTTTGAAAATAAATACTGTTGAACCAACATTAGGAATAGACAGTCCTCATCTTAAGCCATCACAGGCTCTTTTATTGGTTTCTTCTCATTATATGAACATCTGCCTTTTAGAATTCATGCTGGATATAATCATATCTTGGTTGTGGCTCTAGATGTAAATTTGTATTACATAGATTTTTTGAAAATTTTTATTTAAAAAAAAATTTATTGACGTATAGTTGATTTACGTGTTAATTTCTGCAGTACAGCAAAGTGATTCCATTATACATATATAGACATTCTTTTTTTAATATTCTTTCCCATGGTTTATCATAGCATACTGAATATAGTTCCCTGTGCCATACAGTAGGCCCTTGCTGTTTATCCCATTTCATATATGATAGCTTACATCTGCTAACCCCAACCTCCTACTCCATCCCTCCCCCAGAGGTCTCCCCCGTGGCCACCACCAGTCTGTTCGCTGTCTGTGAGTCTGTTTCTGTTTCATAGATAGGTACATTTTTGTCATATTTTAGATTTTACATATAAGTGATACCATATGGTATTTGTCTTCCTCTGTCTGACTTACTTCACTTAGTATGATAATCTCTAGGTCCATCCATGTTGCTGCAAATGGCACTATTTCATTCTTTTTTATGGTTGAATAGTATTCCATTGTATACATGTACGATATCTTCTTTAGTCATTCCTCTGTCAATGGACATTTAGTTTGTTTCCACGTCTTGGTCATTGTAACTAGTGCTGCTATGAACATTGAGGTGATGTATCTTTTTGAATTATAGTTTTGTCTGGATATATGTCCAGGAGTGGGATTGTGGATCAGATGGGAGCTCTATTTTTAGTTTTTTGAGGAACCTCCATACTGTTCTCCATAGTGGCTGCACCAATTTACATTCCCACCAACAGTGTAGGAGGGCTCCCTTTTCTCCACACCCTCTCAGCATTTGTTACTTGTAGAGTGTTTAATGATGGCCATTCTGACCATTGTGATGTGGTACCTCATTGTAGTTTTGATTTCTATTTCTCTAATAATTAGTGATGTTGAGCATCTTTTCACGTGCCTGTTGACCATCTGTATGTCTTCTCTGGAGAACATCTCTTTAGGTCTTCTGCCCATTTTTTGATTGGGTTGTTTGGTTTTTTGCTACTGAGTTGTATGAGCTGTTTCTGTATTTTGGAAATTAATCCCTTGTCGCTCACATCATTTGCAAATATTTTCTCTCAGTCTGTAGGTTGTCTTTCTATTTAGTTTATGGTTTCCTTTGCTGTGAAAAAGCTTTTAAGTTCAATTAGGTCCCATTTGTTTATTTTTGTTTTTATTTCTGTTGCCTTGGGAGACTGACCTAAGAAAACATTGATATGACTTATGTCAGAGAATATTTTGCCTATGCTCTCTCCTAGGAGTTTTATGGTGTCATGTCTTTCATAGATTTTTTTTTTTTTTTTTTTTTTTAAGTGAAGCAAGTATTAATTTATTTATTTTTGCTGTGTTGGGTCTTCGTTTCTGTGCGAGGGCTTTCTCTAGTTGTGGCAAGTGGGTGCCACTCTTCATCGCGGTGCGCGGGCCTCTCACTATCGCGGCCTCTCCTGTTGTGGAGCACAGGCTCCGGACGCGCAGGCTCAGTAGTTGTGGCTCACGGGCCCAGTCGCTCCGCGGCATGTGGGATCCTCCCAGACCAGGGCTCGAACCCGTGTCCCCTGCATTTGCAGGCAGATTCTCAACCACTGCGCCACCAGGGAAGCCCTTTTCATAGATTTTTAAAATCAACTACTGTGTTATATTTTTTAATGTTACTATTCACTTTATATCAATATTTTTTAATGTTACTATTCACTTTATATCAAGCACTCATTTTGACCTTGCATTTAATCATCAAATTTCAACAATATTTGATAAGCTTCCTTTTACAGAAGCCAAGTTATGTGTCAAAGGCCCACAGCTAGTTTTAGTTATGGGCTTGGAACTGGAACTCAGATTTTCCCACTCAAATCCCAGGGATTTTTCCACAATGTCATAGCTACCAGGAAATACATTTTCTGTGCAGGTGACCATGACTCTTAGGCTTTAGAATGACATTAAATTTTAAGGCAGTAGATACTTGAAAAAACTGTGTTTGTCATGATTTGTTTCTTGTAAAATAAAACTCATATTAACTGCATGGAATTCTTAAAGAAAACTACACCCTCCAAAAAGCAAGTCCAAGTTCCCTGTCAACGCATTTTATTAATATTACTATAGGATATAGCTCTCTCGAGGTCAAAACTGTTCTCTGTTTTAAAAATACATGATAGTAACACTTAGAAATGGAGGATAAAAACAAAATCGAGATCATTGGAGAAGTGTTTCCAAGCTCAAGACATTAGGAAGCAATAAACCACTGTTCTTCATAATACAGTCTGTTGACTCATATCTGAAATTCTGAGTGATGCACATGTGCCAGGAATGATAAACTACCCTGAGAAAAGGTGATGCATGTACCTGCACAGCCCCTGTACGATGTATCAGGATTGAGCCTGAAGCATCGTCTTCCTTTCCTTCCTCCTTCCTCCTTCCTCCTGTTAATACCTTGATCTCTTTCTCTGCTCTTACAAAACCATCCTCCTTCTGATCCTTCTCTATACTTTTCTCCAAAATCATAAGAATATGATGGGCTGTCTAAAAAACATTTTCACGGTGTCACATATCCACAATATTTAGGAGAGTATTTTTAGACATGCTAGTGGAAATGTGCTTGTGTTTCTGGTTCCTATGTTGTTTTTTCTTCTCTATAATTCATTCAGAAATTAGGGGTGGGTTAAATCAGACTAGATTTTTATGCCAATGAATTTAACAGCTGGTTGAATTCTTTCTTTTGTGACACACCTTCTTTGAAGTGGGTGACTCACCATCTTTCTTTAAAGTATGTTGTTCATATTTCCCTTTTAGTAAGCATCAATACTCATTATAAAAAATGCTAAATTATAGAAACTTAGAAAGAAAAAACAATTATTGATATATTACTATTATACTTAATATTATCTTTGTTGTTTTGTTAGCATTTTTCTTCATATTAGTTTTGATAAATTTAGGATCTCAGTATACACAATTACTTTGTCGTTGCTGTTGTTTTTATACGAATTTCTTTCAATTTTCCAAATATAATAAGTCCCATGTTCTTTTAAGATCTTTGGAAATACTTTGAATTGCTGTGTAATACCCTGTTGGTTAACTATCGGGTAATATCATAGTAATTCCAAATTGTTTATTACCCTTGTATAGTGATTAGTCTGCATTTTATCTAAGGTACGAGCATTGCTTGTACTATTGACTAGGTAACCCCACCAAGTCGCAGCTATAGACGCTGTAATAAATATTTTCAAGTGTAATATGTTGTTATTGTTGTTGCTTTATTTCCTTTTGGTAGACTCCCACAAATGAAACTGTTGTCACAAAAGATAGAGAAAATTTTAAGAGTCTTGATAATGAATGCCAATACCTTCCCAAGGACTGTCCTACTTGTTTTCCACGAGTTACCCAGGAAGCAGCCTATTCGATGACTTGCCCTGTCAAGCTCTTAGTGGTTTCCAACCCTGTGTGAATCCACCACAAGGAACGTGGATTTCACGACTTGCCCCAATGCTCCACCTGCTGCTGTTTTCCACACAAAGCCAAGTAACAGCAAGGGAAGATCCTTTTTTCTTTTTTTAAAGATTTATTTTTTTATTATCTATTTATTTTATTTATTTTTGGCTGCATCGGGTCTTTTTTGCAGCACACAGGTTTCTCTCTAGTTGTGGCATGCGGGTTTTCTCTTCTCTAGTGGAGGCGCGCGGGCTCAGTAGTTGCGGTGTGTGGGCTTAGGTGCCCTGGGGCATGTGGGATCTTAGCTCCCTGACCAGGGATTGAACCCGCGTACCCTGCATTTTAAGGCGGATTCTTTACCACTGGACCAGGGAAGACCCAAGGGCAGATCCTTTTAAGTCAAAGTTGACTGTGAAGAGATCTCTGTCCTAATTAAGAAGCTCTAGTTGTTAATAAAAGGGTAAAGAAACCCTACCTCTATTTTTACAGCTATGTCTTGACAATCCTTATCGATTAGATGCCCCTCTGAGGATTTTCTTTTTCACTCAGTGACTATGTCACATGCATAATGTCATCAGAGGATGACCTCAAGAGTATTTTTCTCAGTGATATTTCACTATTTATACAAACTAGAAAGAACACCAGCTCTTTCAGAGGCGTTTGAGAGAGGAGAGGGGGTTTGAAGGGACCGGTCCAGGAGAAGGAAGTGGCATCTGGTATGTAAGGACCACTTCACGGGTATCATGGAAACCCAGGCAGGACTCGGGTGTCAAGATAGTTCTGGTAACCTGCATAAACTTCCCCCGCAACATCAGAGAGGAGACGCAGGTTGTTGTGACCTGGGGGTGAGCCCGGCAGGAAGACACGGGCCAGATGTGGGGAGCAGAGCAGTGACTGGGGCCTGAGACGGGAGAGGCAGTGAGAGATGTGGGTTAATGCCTAGGCGGGAGACAGAAGAAGGGAGCCTGGTTTTGTTCTGAATTTCATTAGTAACTCACGTTTACTGACCACTTTCTCCACTTTCTAGTCGATGAAGATGCAGCGGAGAACAAGTCTCCATCCTCAAGTTGCTGACTGTCCGCGGGGGAGAGGGCTGCGTTATTAACACCGACAATGTTTTTAGTCTTCCATAACTCTACGAATTATTATTATTTACATCTTTGGACCAGCTCAGTCATAATTTCCAAATACCGCCTGTCCCTGCAAGTTGGAAGTGCACAGAAGCCGGCATGGATCCGGGCGCACAGTGGGGTCTTAGTGGTTAGGAGACTTAATATCAAGAAGTGCGTGGACCCGTATCTCTGGGCACATGGCCACGTCACAGCAGTGCTCGTTACTATCTGCCAAGGAGAAGCTGCCTTCTTCTGAAAACAACTCTTCCTAGGATGACAAGAACCACAGAAGTGCATAAAGAAAATCGTCTCGGGTTCAGAGAGGTTCCGGGAAGGAACCACACAAGGTGATGCGGGCTCAGCCACGGGGAAGGAGGACCCGACGGGAAGTGAACGTTAGTTTCCATTTGTGCTGGGAAGGAGTCGCCGTCAGAAGATATGGGGGACAGGATTCTGAGGCGGACACGTAAGTGCGGAGGTCTTGAGGCTGTTCTGAGCAACAGGAGCGGAGGGGCAGCAATGAGGTGAAGTTTCAGTGAATGACGAGGAGACGGAGAAACAGAGTGAAGGGGAAGGTCGGCAGGTGTCACCAGACGCCACCTGGCCCAGGGGTCCCCTCCCACTGGGTCCTAGTCCCCACGGAGACCTGTCAGATGTTCTCGGGTACCGAAGGGGCGTCGTACCCACTTCAGGAAAGTTGCTCTGCCTTCCTGCCCTTTAAGAGGCAATAAATCCTGACCACGAGTGGAACCCATGGGAGGTGGCCTTGCCCCTGCATTGGGGAAACTTGTGCACTTTGACTTTTGCAGGATTTCCCTGAATACCTCGCACACTGAGAGTTTGTGTAGCCACCTTGACCTTTAAAAGCTTACTGGCTTCCATCTCCCTAACAGTGAAATGCGTTAATAAAAGCGACTTCCTTGCTCCTCTTGCTCTGTTTGGATGAAGCGGCGACATCTACGTGAAACCCCCCAGTAAGCTATGAATCAGTCCCCTAGTACTGTCCCAGTCTGTTCTGTTAAACTGTCATTTGGCAAATGTGAAACCCATGAAAAGCATATACATTTCTGGGAAACAGGACTTAATGGTATTGCTTCTGATGTTTGGTGACTTACCCAGATTCCCATCGCTATTCAGCAGAGACCAGACCCTAGCTGATTTAGCACAGTGGTCCCCAACCTTTTTGGCACCAGGGATTGGTTTCGTGGAAGACAATTTTTCAGGGTGGGGGTGATGGTTCAAGCTGTAATGTAAGCGATGGGGAGTGGTGGGGAGTGGCAAGGAGCGGCGGGGAGTGATGGGGAGCGGTGGGGAGCAGTGGGGAGCGATGGGGAGCGGTGGGGAGCATTGGGGAGCGGTGGGGAGCAATGGGGAGCGGTGGGGAGCGATGGGGAGCGGTGGGGAGCGGTGGGGAGCGGCAGATGAGGCTTTGCTTACTCTCCAGTGTTCAACTCCTGCTGTGTGGCCTGGTCTCTAATGGGCCTCCGTACTGGTCTGCAGCCCGGGGATTGGGGGACCCCTGATTTATCATCACAAAAAATGTATACTCTTCCTTTCCATATTCAGAGATCAAATATTAACAATCCAGCCAGAAAAGTTTAATAGCCAGAGATTAAGGGGGCATGGTTAACTTAATCAAGTCAAGAAATATGGCAAGTTATTTGTTTATCTATCTATCATCTATCTAATATCTATCTATCATCTATCCATCTATGTATCTATCCATCTCTACATCTATCTACCTCTATATCCATCTATCTATCTATCCATCCCTACATCTATCTATCTCTGTATCCATCTATCTATCCATCTGTCTATCCATCTATCTATCTATCCATCTCTACATCTATCTCTATACCCATCTATCTATCTGTCCATCCCTACATCTATCTATCTCTATATCCATCTATCTATCCATCTATCTATCTATCCATCTATCTATCTGTCACTCTACCTATCTGTCACTCTATCTATCTGTCACTCTATCTATCTATCTATCTGCCTCTATTTATTTATTTACTTTGGTGGTTGTTATCCTCGATTAGGTCTAAAAAGACCCAGAGTACCTGAGTCACAAGTTACAAACACATTTCGAGAAATAGTCAAGGCTTTTGCTGTTCTCACCACTGCTGTCTCTGGGGTCACTCTAACAAATTTTACTTTTAAATTAAATATCCCTCTGAGCACATAGTCACTAATGGTATGTTTTATTTTTGATGTGTTCTCAGGACATTCTCCCCTCTGCTTACTCGACTCAGGGATGCAAAGAGCCATTTAACATCTAAAAGACACTGTATTTTTTTTAAACCCAGCATTTTCCATTTGTTTTGCCAATTATGAGTAAATTTGAATATCCCACCTTGGGATTTAGTTGGCTCCTTGACATTTTCATTTCCAGCCAGTTCTAAAGTTATACTGCTCTATTCCATCTGTGATCAGAACTTTTTTCCTCTTTTGAAACTCTTTAGACTCAAATAATTTTGAATGTTTTAAACTGTGCAAAAAATGATCAGTAAATCTCTAGCAAGATTACATATTAACTGGAGTAAATCTGTTGTTTCAGAATGAACCAAATTTAAAACTATATATTCACTTATTTAAAAATTGGATACTGTCTATCTGCCAGGCGTCATTCTTAGCACCTGGTACTTAGCAATGGAAAATTACCCTGACAGACATGGAACCAAGTTTCTAGTTGTAGGAGACAAACAATAAGTAATAGGCATAATGTTGAATTAATTATACACCATGTTAGAAGGAAACAAACACTGTGACAAAGACAGAGTAGGGTAAGGACCGGCACATCTATTTCCATTATTCTTCCTCTTCTGCTGACCCACTTCTGCTGAATTAGCAGCCTCAACATTGAACCCGGCATGGACAGTCCCAGTTTGGTGCTTGGCCCCAGCTGGCAGGAATTCCTCAATGCCGTTTCCTAATTCCTGTGCAGTCAGGGCGGACTCAACTATGGACCAGAGCCAAAATAGTCCTGTGAATCTCCAGTCAGAGGCTCATCCATGCGTCTCGAGGAGAAGTTCTTACAGACCAGAAAACGCCTGGTCACAGAGCGCATTTTATCCTGTGGTTCACAGTCATAACAGCTGCAGAGACCACGTTTTCAGGGAGCCCATTCATATTACGGGTTAGCAGCAGGCATGTCCCTTTGGTGATGGAGTTAGGCTCACTGGTGCCTCTCCTTCAGGGAGGAATGTCTTCTCCACAAGGGTTCCTTCAGGTTCCTCAGCCAGGACAGGGTCACTAGGTTTGAAAAGTCAGGGTCTGCACTGACCCTTTTGTTGTGGGGTGGGGCCGTTGCCCGTCAGGAAAAAGTGGTAGAAGATTTAGGCAACCCATGGCATCAACCAGCATTAGATTACCAGGTATTTTGACACCCACCAGTATATTTATTTATCTTAGATGCATTTTTTTTTTTTTTTTTTTGTCCTTTAGTCACTAACCCTTATCATGGTTAAAAAGAAATGGAATTTCTATGACAGTTTATTAGGAAAACCAGCTCGGTTAAAATTTCCAAGAAATATCAGGAAGTTTGTTAGTTAAGTATCAAACATAACCTGAAGCCAACACTTATATATCTTACTTAACATATGTAATAGATAAAAAAGCCTGAGATAAAACCTACAATTTAATAAACGCTTACCAAGTCTTTTTACTGAAGGTGGCTCGATTAAATCATCTAAAATTATGCTTCCATTAATAGAGTCTACTTTAAGTGAGCCAGTGTCTACTTTGAACTAAATTTATGACAATCACTTAGAGTCTATTAAAAAATTAGAATTTTTTGGACAATGGATTTTTTTTTTTTTGCCTTGAAAATAGAACAAAAACTCAAAAGTCATTCATGTAAGGAGAAATGTTTTGTTCTCCCTTCTTGGTAAAACACAGGGACATGCTTCCCCAAGGAAGATTAAAGAAGACAGGAAGCATATTACTCATTTTTTCGTGTGATAAATAGTTCTTACTGAAAAGTAAGACTGATAGCTACTATTCTGGAGTTAAGGGTGCAGGGTTGAATTATTTGCATAATTTGGTCTGGGGAATCACAGTCTTCTGGTAAAAATATTGACATGGAAAAATAATCTGTAAAAGCTAAAATAGATGGGACTTTCCTGGTGGTCCAGTGGTTAGGATTCCACGCTCTCACTGCCCGAGGGTGCGGGTTTGATCGCTGGTCAGGGAACTAAGATCCCGCAAGCTGCGTGGTGTGGCCAAAAATATTTTTTTAAAGTTAAAAAAAAAAAGCTAAATTAGAAACATGGACACAAGACATACTATATTCTGGAAACACAGAGGAGGAATCTCTAGCTTTGCACAGAGGATTAGAGGCAGTTCCCAGGGAAGGCGGGCACCTGAGCTGGTCAAGTGAAAATTCTTTTCCTGGACAGATGGAAGGAAGGGCTGTCAGTGGGAAGGAACCAGCAGACACGAAAGCGTAGAAATGAGGATTCGGGAGAACTTGGGTCCATGTACCAGGAACAGAAGAAGAGTAGGAGTGAGGGGATGGACAGACGCCGACGAGACAGAAGGGTGGACACACGTGGGCACGGGCTATTCTGGGAGCCGTGTGGGAGGCCAGGATGTGGGGTGAGGAACGGGAAGGTATTCTGAAGCCAGCAGAAAGCTCCGCGGTCACCAGAAGTGTTGAAAGAGGTGATGAAACAAGCTAATTTCATTTCTCATTTCTCATTCTGACAACCACAATAAGATACCATTTAATGGTATGTCAAAACCTAAAAGGACTGATGATGTGAAAAGGTGTAAGGATATGGAGCCACTGGTGGGAGTGGGAAAGGTACAATCACTTTGGAGAAGTGTTTGCCAGCTTTTTACAACGCTTAAAAATAAGCATGACCCAGGAAATCCACTCCCAGACACTGACGCCAAGAGAAAGGTAAACATATGTTTGCAAAGCAGATTGCAGAAGAATGTTCACCTGACTATTCATTAGAGCCCTGAACTTAACATGCTCCAAATATCAGTTGCTGGCAGAGTAGATGAGCGAATTGTTACCTGTTCACAAAGTGGAATACTACTCACCAATAAGAACTAATAATCTGGGACTTCCCTCTGGTCCAAAGACTCCGCGCTCCCATTGCAGGGGGCCCAGTTCCGGTCCCTGGTCAGGGAACTAGATC
Organism: Phocoena sinus; assembly: GCF_008692025.1. Classification (NCBI taxonomy): domain Eukaryota; kingdom Metazoa; phylum Chordata; class Mammalia; order Artiodactyla; family Phocoenidae; genus Phocoena; species Phocoena sinus. The sequence continues at coordinate 115,227,316 of NC_045768.1, forward strand.
CCGCATGCCGCAACTAAAGGTCCCGCATGCCACAACTAAAGATCCCGCATACAGCAAGGAAGGTCCCGCATGCTGCAACTAAGACCCGGTGCAGCCAAATAAATGAATATTTTTTAAAAAAACTAATAATCTTTAAAAATAAACAACATGAATGAATCTCAAAAATATTACGCCAAGCAAAAAAGCCAGACACAGGGCTTCCCTGGTGGCGCAGTGCTTGGGAGTCCGCCTGCCGATGCAGAGGACGCGGGTTCGTGCCCCGGTCTGGGAAGATCCCACAAGCCGCGGAGCGGCTGGGCCCGTGAGCCATGGCCGCTGAGCCTGCGCGTCCGGAGCCTGTGCTCCGCAAGGGGAGAGGCCACAGCAGTGAGAGGCCCGCGTACCGCAAAAAGAAAAAAAAAACAAAAAGAAAGCCAGACACAGAAGAATACATACTGGATGAATCCATTTATATGAAGTTCATGAAGAACCAAACTAACCTCTTATTCTATAAATCCTAACAATGGTTGCTGGGAGGGGGAGGACTGAATGGAAATTATCTGGAGACATTAAAAAGCTCTAAATCTTGATTAGGGTCATGCTTGCACAGAGTATGTATTTATGAAAACTTATGGGATATTTCAGATTATCTGAATTCCCCTAAATGTTGTTAGTTGAAGTAAATGTTATCTTGATTTTAAAAAATGACAATTTCGATAGCAACATGGAGGTGAACCACAAAGGTAGATGGAGATACCATAGCAAAAATACTGCTGAAGAGAACGATGCCTTATTATGATAAAAGGTAAGGATCTGAGTGAAGACGGTGGTAGAAATGCCACAGAGGAGAGCAGATTTCATGACAGAAATTTCAGAGGAATCGAAGACTGTTCATAGTACGATGATGGTGAGGGTGACGGGCGGAGAGAAAGAGAAGCAAATAAAGAATGGATGTATTTCGATGTCAATGTGAAAAAACATATTAAAGGGCAGAAAACCCAGAATAACCAAACACAGTATCTAAGTAGAACAACAAAGACAGACTAGACATCAAGACTTACTGCAAAGTACAGTCATCTGGACGTTGTGATATTGGTGAAAAGTAGACAAATAGATCAATGGAATAGAATAGAGAACCCAGAAATAGTCCATATAGTCAAGTGATCTTTGAAGAAGGAGCAAAAGGACAGTCTTTTCAAAAAATGGTTCTGGGCCAAAGGGAAATCCATATGTAAAAAAAAAAAAAAAAAAAAAAATCTAGACACAGACCTTTCACAAAAATAAACTAAAAATGGATCATAGCCCTAGATGTAAAGTGCAAAAGTATAAAACTCCAGGGAGGTACCATAGGAGAAATCAGACATGACCTTGCTTTTGGCAATGACTTAGATACAATATCAAAAAGCAAGGTCCATGAGAAAATAATTGATAAGTTGGATTTCATTAACATTAAAAACTTCTTCACTACAGAAGATGCTGTTAAAAGAATGAAAAGACATATCTGATAAAAGACTAGTATTTAAAATAGTCAAAGATGGGAATTCCCTGGTGGTCCAGTGGTTAAGACTCGGCACTTTCACTGCCAAGGGCCTGGGGTTCAATCCCTGCTGGGGGAACTAAGATCCCGCAAGCTGCCCAGCATGACCAAAAAAAAAAAAAAAAAAAAAGTCAAAGAACCTCCTGAAACTCAGAAATAAGAAAATAAACCATACAGCTAAAAAATGGGCAAAGGATGTGAACAGATACCTCACCACAGAAGATACACAGAGCATTTGAAGGGATGCTCTACATTATATATCATTAGGGAAATTCAAATTAAAACCACAGTAGGCTACTACCACACACCTATGAGAATGGCCACAATCCAAACCGCAGACAAGACCAGATGCTGGTGAGGGTGTGGAACAGCAGGAACTCCCATTCCCTGTGGGTCAGAATGCAGGATGGGGCAGCCACTTTGGAAGACAGCGTGACGGTTTCTTCCAAAGCTGAACACACCCTTACTGTACAATCCAGCGGTTGTGCTCCGTAGTATTTACTCCAAGGAGTTGAAAACGTATATTCGCACAACACCTGCACACGATGTGTATAGCAGCTTCATTCACAATTGCCAAAACCTTGGAAAACCAAGATGTCCTTCAGCAGGTTAGTGGATAAGCAAACTGTGCATTCACACGTGGAATATTATGCAGGGTTACAAAGGAATGAGCTATCAAGCCACAGAAAGATACCTTAAATGGAACCTTAAATGCATATTACTAAGTGAAAGAAGCCAATCTGAAAAGGCTACAAACTGTATGATTCCAGCTACACGACATTCTGGAAAAGGCAAAACTATGGCAACAGTAAAAATATCAGTGGTTGCCAAGATTTCCAAGGGAGGAGAAAAGGGATAAATAGTTGGAGCACATGGCATTTTTAGGGCACAAAATTACTCTGTATGACACTGTAAAGATACGTGTCATCATACATTTGTTAAAGCCCACAAAGTACACAACACCAAGAGTGAACACTATTGTAAACTACAGACTTTAGTTAATAATGATGGATCAGTACTAGCTCATCAATCGTAACAGATGTGCCACACTAATGGCAGACATTAATAAGGGGGGAAATTGGAGAACGTTGCTAAGAGGATATATGAAAACTCATGACTTCAGTTTGATATGGATTGTGTAGGTACATGTTTGTTATTCAGGTGGAGAAATATAACAGCAATGAATGTATCTAAGATCTAGTAAAAAATGGATAAACATATGTGTAGAGGAAGAAAAAGAAGGGTCTATGTCAGAAATCTAAGAAACATCAGAACTTAGGAACGGGGAGAATTAGTTCAGTGGGCGGAGAAGAAACAGAATAGGCTGGTTTTGTGTGAGTCAAGCTGAGTACATTCTCTTGTGTCAAATGCTGCTGAAAGATGCAGTCCCTCATGAATAGGAGAAAACAACATGAAAGCTGGGCTACTACTTTCAGTAAAGTTGTAGGAAGTAAGCCAATTTGTAACAAGTTGGATAAAGAAAAGGATTTAAGAAATAAAATTGCAAATTCAGAGTAATGATTGAAAAGCATGATGAAGAAAAAGAGGAAAGGTCAACCACCACCTGTCATGACTCATTCTGAAAATTTCAAGGCAACGTTCTTTACTTTAAAGGTCTTAAAATCAGGATTCAGGTCTTTGATGAAGTTCTGTTATTGCCACTGTGGTTGACTTAGCATAAAGCTGGTTAAGAGGATTCTGTGAATTTTGAAATGCATTCATGAACCGTGATAAACTTATGTAACCCTCTTATACAGGAGATGCCTCCAGAAATTTATTTAGCAACAAATGAGTGAATCTTCTAAAGGATGTTAAATTTGGGGTACTAAAACAGAATTCTCTGAAAAATTAATGATACTTTTACAGAATTCCTTGTTGACCTATAATCTACACCCTGTTTTGAAATTTAAGATGAAGTGTCATTCTGAAAACTATAGCTTCTATTTTAAATGATGTATTCATGACCACAGAGGCACTTCTCTTATTAAAAGTTGATTTCCTAAGACAATCTCTCTGACTATAATAATTCTGACCAACATTTAGGTAATTTGAAGGGTGACCCACATTTTGCTTATGTTTCATATATTTATGTTACTCTCAAAAAAATATCAAAATAATAGGAATAATCATATCATTAATGAATAACACATATTCTATAAGAAACAGGACAAGTGAAATTTTGAATTCTTTATTTTCTGAGGTGCTTTTTGTTGTTACAAGGCAGTTCTGAGGACTGGGTCTGTCTTCCAAACAACTTTATTAGGTTTATTATTTTTTAGGCAATATTTTCTTTTGAGTCTAAGTGGTGGGTACTTTCCTCACCTTTTACTGAAAAATTTTCTAATGCAGAAATATATTGTATGAGCTATTAAAGCCAATGTAAGTTTTCAAACATTCATATCCTTTAGTGGTGAATATACATAAAGGGTACAATATGTCAAAAATATTGCCCTCCAAAGCTGTCCATTTTTATTGGTCTTTTGAGGATAAAGATTAAAATTTATCATCTCTCCAGCAAATAAACTCTCAAGAAAGTCATGGCATTGTTTAAACTTTCTATCTGAAGCAATTCAATCAGTCCAATAAAACAGCTTTAGAAATTACTAAGTATTCTCTGATAAGAAGATATGTATCAATGCAGCGCTCATCAAATTGCTGTGGTCAGTGTAATTAAATTAAGAACCTTGGTTGGCATAAAACTAGAATGCTACAGGATCATTACTAATAACTGTAGAAAATTCTGAACCTTTTCAACGTTATCTAGGATAAATAACCACGCAATAACACAAATTTAATTATGTTTATGTAGCAAAGATTTTCAAGAGTGCAAATGTTTAATAAAAGGTAATTGGTTAATTTTAACTGTAATACACTCGCACAATGTAATACTCTGCAGTTATTTAAAATTACACACTGAAGAATATATAATGACATAAAAGAGATTAATAATATTTAGGTAATTGGAAAAATCCAATTTCAGTGCTTCTGGGGGGAAAGATGAATCCCTCTTCTAATTACAAGCAGTGTCTCTTTTGTAGCTTCTTGAGAACTGAAGCCGATCTCTCAGTGAGAAGACACCATTTCTACAGCCTTTCTGTCTGTGCTTGGATTTAAGATCAATTCACATGGGGAAGAGATTTTCCACCACTAGGACTAGCATTAGGATCCTTATCTGTTTTACATATGTCCTTCAATTTTTATAACAACAGAGAAATAAAGGATTCTGAGTAATTGATCCCCAAAGGTGAAAACACTGTTGCATATTGAAGTCACAGAGTATCATATTTGTAAGAGCCCTAGAAGTCAGCTAATCTTGTTATCATCTTGGTGGGAAAAATCTAGCGGCTGGACTGTTGACTTATTCTAAGTTCCACTGTTGATGGCACACTTGGGGCTAGAATTCAAGACATAAAGAGTATTCAACATTCATCATAGCTTTTTTTTGGGGGGGTGGTTTGCGGGCCTTTCACTGTCGTGGCCTCTCCCGTTGTGGAGCAGACGCTCTGGACGCGCAGGCTCAGCGGCCATGGCTCACGGGCCCAGCCGCTCCGTGGCATGTGGGATCTCCCCGGACCGGGGCACGAACCCGTGTACCCTGCATCGGCAGGCGGACTCTCAACCACTGCACCACCAGGGAAGCCCTCATCATAGCTTTTAAGTCCAAAAAGAAAAGCGAAAACTGATAGAACATAAATGAGCCCCATTTTCTCTCACAGTCACGTAGGAGATTTTATCACAACTTTCAGAAAGTAGCAGATGGCTTAGTAGAACACAAGTAGGGATGTAGAGCTTTGGATAACAGAAATTTCAAACATCGTATGGAATATATCTATACAGATATACACATCACTCTGTAATTAATAGAAAGAAAATAGATATCATTTTCAAATATGCATTGAACATTCACCGATTTTGATTATATAGTAGGCCACAAAGAAATTCCCAATATATTTTTTTAAAGTTCTTTTAAACCACTAGGTATGTAAGTCAATACTTAAAAAGGGGGAAAATATATACTCAAACTAACAACAATTGCATCTTAAAAAGCATACATCCAAATAACTCTTTGAATGAATAGGTAAACAGTACAAAATTTAAAATGATTAAGAACTAAGTGACAAAAAAAATCACAATGTATCAACAACTGTGTGATGTGGCCAAAGTAGTAATCCGAGGGAAATTTTTAGCTTTAAAGCCATCAATTAGAAAACAAAATAGGAAAAACAATAATTTTTTCAGGAAACAAATAAATTAAGAGGAACACAAAATTATTTCCAAAATTCTTGAAAGAATAAAGAAAAACAAGCAAGAGAAAACAAAATTGTTCAATAAACATCTGGCACATATGATCAGGAAAGGAAAGGGATGAAGAGATAAGGTGAGCATCACAGAAGGAGACTGACACGTATATATTCAGAACTTAACATTGTAGAGGCATTTATGTACAACTTGAGCTTGAAAAATACAAAAACCTAGAAAAAATGATACATTTCTTAGAAAATACAATTTCATGAATTAAAGAAACTGGAATTGTTCAAAAATCTGAAAAGGTATTCTGAAAACTATCACCCAAATAGAAAGCAAACCCAGGTGATATTATATGTGACACCTACCAAATCAGCAACAAACAGGCAATACCTATTGTCCATCAGGTTATTCAAAGTCATAGTGAAAGATGAAAATATTTCCACATTCATTCCACAAGCAAAGTAAGATTCTGACATAAACATCCCAGAGAGAGTTCTCCCTCATAAAAATAAAATTTTAAATAAAACGTTAGAAAGTGAAATCCAATTCTATACTAATAGGTCATAGCCACACATGGTTTATCCTCGCAGGACAGAGAATCTGTCGATGTAATTTACCACATTAATAGTTGGGCAAGAAGAAGGAGAATATGTGAGGTTAAAAGACTTTGATAAAATCCTCAAAAATCATTATATAGAGATGAAAAACCTTGTCGACCTGCAATAACAGTATAAGTTAATTCTAACAAGCACGACATTTAATGAAGAAATAGGGAGCACACAGTTGACCTTTCATCAACTCATGGGGCTCACAGTCAACCCCACTTATCAGTGGCTCCTCTATATCTGAGTTTCCTCTGGATCCGTGGTTCCACATCCATGGATTCAACCAAGCTTCGATAGTGTAGTATTGTAGTATTTACTCTTGAAAAAAAATTGCATAAGTGGACCCACACAGTTCAAAGGTCAACTGTATTCCCGTTAAATAAGAAGATAAAGCAAGATCAGTTCTCATGATTCTTACTTAATATTTTACTAGAGGTCCTAACCAACTCAACAAGATAAAAAACAAAGGAAACATAGAAGGAAACAAAGAAGCTAAATGTCATTACTGGCAGTAAATTTACTTGATTTCTCCCAGCCATAAACAGTCACTTAGAAACAATCATTGGAATAGGACTCACATACCCTGAACCAACAGCAATACCATACGTTTTCAAAGGACAAGAAATGTGGGGACTGCCCTGGTGGTCCAGTGATTAAGACTCTGTGCTCCCAATGCAGGGGGCCCAGGTTCAATCCCTGGTCGGGGAACTAGAGTCCACATGCCATAACAGTAGACCCTGAGTGCTGCAACTAAGACCTGGCACAGCCAAATAAATAAATAAATAAATATTAAAAAGAAAGTTTAAATTAAAAAATGTGGAGGGCTTCCCTGGTGGCGCAGTGGTTGACAGTCCGCCTGCCGATGCAGGGTTCGTGCCCCGGTCCGGGAAGATCCCACATGCCACGGAGCGGCTGGGCCCGTGAGCCACGGCCGCTGAGCCTGCGCGTCCGGAGCCTGTGCTCCGCCACGGGAGAGGCCACAACAGTGAGAGGCCCATGTACCGCAAAAAAAAAAAAAAAAAAAAAAAATGTGGAAAGATGCATAAGGAGAAAATTCTAAAATGGTACTGACGCTCAGAAAAGAAGACTAATGTCAATTGAGAGACACACTACTATCTTCAGTAGGTGTGGAGATAAACTCATTACCAACCTCTTGTTTGGGCAACTGAACAATCTATCTTATGTCTTGTAAATATCAAAGGGACCCTTAAAATCACTCCCATCTTCTTCCCATAGATTTTGTCAACATGCATTGAAAATTTAGGATGTGATCATACTTACTGCTTGCTTAACATGTGATGCACTAAGAACATTTCCTAAACTTGCTCATTGAAATTAGCATATTTTCTATTTTATACCTCTCTTAATTCAATGTCTGCTTTTTTACTGGATTATAAAACATTTCCTCATTAATTTATAATTTTTCTTTGAATAAATGAAATTAACCCTATGTTATTTGTGTCAGTTTCTCTCAGTTTGTTGTTATTCCTTTGTTTCTGTCACAATAAATTTCTGTTTAATTTTCATTTATTTTGAATAACAAGCATTTGCATTTTATGTAATCAGATTTATCCATTTCCATGTTTTTGCTTTTGGGGTTTTTGCTTATGCTTAACAATGTATTCCCCATTTTAATGTTAGGGGAACCACTGACAGAAACTGCCCACCCTGGCCAGGCATGATAGTAACCCCTTGCATGAATTATCTTACAACAGCAGGTCCTGGTAAGGAATGGGAAACTAACAAGCTACCACCGACTGGAATAATTTGGGAAAGGTCAAAGGAGAGGAGACTCCAGTCCATGTGTCCTACCAACCTCCCAGAAGCCATCAAGCTGGAATCCATCTTGGCTGAGCGATGCATGTGCCACCAGGAAGGATCCTGAGTCAGAATGATTGGCCAGAGACAACCCGGAAACTAACCCCATCACCATAAAATCCGAGACTGAGAGCCACGTGGAGAGCAGTCCTCCTGGGTTCCCTTACCCACCTGCTCTCTGCCCAGGCACCCCTTCCCAAGAACGTCTCGTGCTTTGTCAGCATGTGTGTCTCCTTGGGACAATTCATTTCTGAGTATTAGACAAGAGCTCACTCTTGGGCCCTGGAAGGGGTCCCCCTTCCTGCAACACTAAGATTACATATTTAATACAATTTTTTTTAAAGATTCTGTTTCTATGATTTAAATGTTTAATACATCTGAAATGCACTCTGATTCAGTGAGTGAGGTATTAGACTTTTGAGTCAGTTAAGAATAATTTTGGGTGGGAAGACCTCAGGGAAGGTGGCAAATTGGAGGCAGGTATTAACTTTCCCCTCACTTGAAACCACCATAAAATAATGACAGAGGGGTTTTTAAACATGCATAAACCAAAAAGCAGATGATATCAGCTGCAGAATGATGATGGAACTGGGCTGAGTAGGGAGAGTAATGGGACCAAGAGCACAGAACCCTAAGAAGGTGGACGGGATGAAAACACTTGATCCCCAGGAGATTCCACAATTAACAGCACGTGGTTACTTCTTCATGTCTAGGTAAAAGGATAAGGCTAAGGTAAGGAGGAATGGCTGAAGATTCACATAAGAAGCAGTCAGGCCTACTCCAATGGCCCTTCCCTCCTGCAAGAGAGGGCAGTGAATTTTCTAGAGGATAAAACACAGGATCCCTGGAAGCGAGCTGATCATGCCCAGATGTGTGGAGTTTACATCCAAATGCAGGGAGATTAAGCAAATGTACACCTGCTGAGCTGAGACCCCTAACTCTGCCCTAGCCAGGAATTCAGGAGCAGCTGACTGGATGGTTTGGGCTCAGAGACCCTCTTGCATTGCGGTCAAAATCTTGGCCAGAACTACAGTCATTCAAAAGCTCAGCTGGAGCTGGACAGTCTCTTCCGAGGTATATCACTGGCCTTCCTGGCAGCCTGGTCCTGGCCAGCTTTGAGGACCCTCAGTTTTTCCCACATAGGCATCTTGAGGGTCCTCACAACTTGGTGGTGGTCTCTCCAGGGAGCAAATAATCAGAGAGACAGCCAACCAGCCAGACAGAAACCATTCTTTTTATTACTAGCCTCAAAAGTCACATAGCATCATCCCCTCATTTCCACATGATGCCATCAGGGCCCAGGGGAAACTCAGACACTCTGTCCTTATCCATCCCCATGTCCCCCATTCTCAGAGGCAGTGAGAAATCCCACTTTTGCTGGGAAGATGTTAGTAGGGGCTGAACCTACAACCCAACCACCCATGAAGAGGCAGTTCTGCTATGAATGAGTGCCTCATTTTTGCAAGCAGTGAGTTTGGCAGGGTCCAGATAAGAAGCTGAATTTACAAACCCACCTAGCACTGTGGTTGTCACCTAACAGGGGAACTGCCTACTTAAAAAAAAAAGATTAAATAGGATCCAGTCATAACATAATATCCAAAATGAGAAAGATAATCAAGACACCAATACCAAGATGAATCGGTTGTTGCAATTGTCCGACAAGGATTATGGAAGCATAAAAATGCTTCAACACGTACTTACAAATTATCTTGGAACAAAAGGAAAACCAGAAAACCAAAGAAGTGAACACTATAAATAGAACAAGGTAACAGATAAATTGAACCAGATGACCAGATAACTGAAATAAAAAAACTCACTAGGTGGGCTCAATAGCAGAGCAAAGATGACAGAGGATTAGGATGAATGAACTGGAAAATCAGTGAATACATAATTGGATTTACCTAATCTGAATATCAGAGAGAAAGTGGACTAAAAAAATAAGGGAATAGCTTCAGTGAGCTGTGAAGAAACAAAAGAACTAACATTCATATTATTTGCACTAAAGAAAAAACAGAGAAAGAGACACTGACAAAATACTTGAAGAAATAATGCATGAATACTCCCCAAGTATGGTGAAAGATGTAAACCTACAGATTCAAGAGACTGAGTTAACACCAAATAGGTTATACCCAAAGAAATCCACTCCTGAAACATCTGAAAATTTTAAACAAACAAACAAAATCTTAAAATTGGCTAGAGAGGGACCATATTACTTACAGAGAACAACAATTCATATGACAGGAAATTTCCGATCTGAAACCACGGAGGACAGAAGGAAATGGCAAAACATTTTTCAAGTACTGAAAGAAAAGAACTGCCAACCACAAATTCTATATCTGGTGAAACTATCATTCAGGAATGAACAGGAAATAAAGATGTTCTCAAATAAAAGAAAATGAAAACAAAGATCACTAGCAAACTTATCTTTTAAGTATGGCTAAAGAAATTTTTTAAAGAGAAAGAAAATGATAGCAAAAGAAGACCTGGGACTTTAGAAGGAAATAAAACATTGGAATGGGCAAAAAAGAGGGGCAAATAAGACTAATCTCATTAGTTTCTTAAATCATATTTGATGGTGAAAGCAAAATTAAAACATCACCTAAGTGATGTCCTACATATGTAGAGGAAATTCTTAAGACAATTATATTTAAAGAATCAAGAGGGTAAATTGACCTAAATGGAAATAAGGTTTCTGCACTTTGTTCAGAGATAAAAATTCCATATCAGTAGACTATTATCAGTTAAATATGTATATGGTAATATCTAGAGAAACCAAGATAGACTATACATTTGGTCATAAAACAAAGCTCAATACATTTAAAATAACTGAAATCATTCACAGCATATTCTGTGACCATATGGAACCAACTAGAATTAACAACATAAAAACAATATAAAAATCTCCAAACATCTGGAAATCAAACAACACACATGTAAACAATCTCTGAGTCAAAGAGAACTTTAAAAAAGAAATTAAAAATGCATAGAACTGAATGAAAATGGACATACAACATATCAAAACGTGTGAGATGCAGCTAAAGCAGTACAGGAAGTAAATTTATAGCAATAAATGCTTATAATTAGGAAACAAGGTTCTAAAATTTATAATCTAATTTCCTATCTTAAGAAATTAGAGAGGGCTTCCCTGGTGGCGCAGTGGTTGGGAGTCCGCCTGCCGATGCAGGGGACGCTGGTTCGTGTCCCGGTCCGGGAGGATCCCACGTGCCGCGGAGCTGCTGGGCCCGTGCGCCACGGCCGCTGGGCCTGCGCGTCCGGAGCCTGTGCTCCGCAATGGGAGAGGCCACAGCAGTGAGAGGCCCGCATACCCCAAAAAAAAAAAAAAAAAAAAAAAAGAAATTAGAGAAAAGAAGAGCAAAATTAACGCATATAAGGAAAGATATAGTGAAGATAAGAGATCAATAAAATTGGAAAATAGAAAAAAATCAATGGAACAAAAATCTGATTTAAAAAAATTAATAAAAATTATAAAGCTCTAAGAAGATTGACAGAGATGGGAGGAAGACACAAATCATCAGTATCAGGGATAAAACCAGGGCTGTTCCTATGGATCATGCATTCACTAAAAGGATGAAAAGGGAATATTACAAATAACAAATAAATTTGATAACTTAGAAGCATCAGTTCCTTTAAAATCACCAACTATCAACACTCAACCATAGTGAAACATATAACCTGAATAGTCCTCTACCAAGTAAAGAAATTAAGCTTGTAATTAAAAAGCTCCTGAAAGGAAATAAAAAATGTTAAGAAAAATATCTCAAGATCTCATTTCAAAGTACAACTTGAACTAAATTGAGCTGTATTGTTGTTGATTGCAGCCCAGAACTGGATTACTACAGCAAATCTAATTAGCATTACTTGTTTAAAAAAATTTTTAAAAAGAGCAAAAAGCTTGTTTTGCACTAGCCAGCTAAAATAAGTAAACAAAAATTCACAAAGATAAACATAAAAGGCTCTTTGTAGATCTTGATTTAGAAACTCTATCTATTGCTACTTGAGGACAAAATATTGTCCCTGAACCCGAGCAGGACCTATGGGGCCTTCTTGGGACAGACCCCTCCCCCCATATCGTCTGCTTTAGCTCCTCTCTGAAGTACCCAGATAAGAGTATCTGATGCCCATTTCCTCAGTTTTTCAGATGCTAAAACCACCATCACATGGAAGAAATTAACTACTTGATGATCAGGAGCATGTAGCCCCCAGACCTTCTGGCACCTAAGGACTGATCACCGTCCATCAATCAGAGAATTGTGCACGAGCTGATCACACATCCTGGGACCCTGCGCCCCGCCCCCCCCCCCCCCCCCCCCCCGACTTTGCCTTTAAAAATGCTTTGCTGAAAACTTTCAGGGAGTTCAGGGGTTTTTAAGCGCAAGCCAGCCATCTCCTTGCATGGCTCGGCAATAAACCTTTCTCTCCTCCAAACTCCAGCGTTTTGGTTTGTTTGACCTCACTCCGTGTTGGGCGCTTGAACTTGTGTCAGGTAATGGCCTAGGGAAAATAACATTCTGAGTCAAAGAATAAATTCTCTCCACACACATTCTTATATGAAGGTTACTATATTAATCAATATGCAGGTCAAACAACTTTTAAAAACATATCTGTATTAATCTCAAGGACAGAATTATTTTTAAAAACCTCTTTTTTTTTTTTTTTTTTTTTTTTTTTGCGGTACGCGGGCCTCTCACCGCTGTGGCCTCTCCCGTTGCGGAGCACAGGCTCCGGACGCGCAGGCTCAGCGGCCGTGGCTCACGGGCCCAGCCGCTCCGCGGCACGTGGGATCCTCCCGGAACAGGGCACGAACCCGTGTCCCCTGCATCGGCAGGCGGACTCTCAGCCACTGCGCCACCAGGGAAGCCCTAAAAACCTCTTTGATTTGCATGTTTTTCAATTTAATAACCTTGGTATAAGAATGTGCCTATGTGTAAAGAGAGTTTATTGTATGAACATTCTGATATTTTATTTTATACACTTTTGTGTCAGTACCTTTTACCCCTCAGTATAATTTATGTATTTATAATTAATGTTCCTTAAAATTTTAAAATATTTTTCTTAAAAATAGTCAAGAGTTATGTCTCAAGGTAAAGTAAAAACAAATTTTAATTGCCTTATTGGTCATTTTCCAGTACCATCAATTTAGTAATCAATAATTTAATCAGATTCACCCTCTGGTTTATATATTGAAAAATGTCTTTTTAAGAATTACCATAATTAAACTGATTGATGTGCTTTTCATATTTATTATAGCTTTTAAAGTCAATTTATCTACTGAATGTTTAAGTTAAATCACAAGAGGGCCTGTTTATCAAGTTTGTTTAAGTGGGGTTGGTCTCTAAAAACAACCAAACAACAACAAAGCTTGTTATACTACCCTAGCAATTCCATTTTAGTTTTTTTAAAAATTTATTATTTTTTTTAAATTAAAAAATTTTTTTTTTTTTAGTGGTACGTGGGCCTCTCACTGCTGTGGCCTCTCCCATTGCGGAGCTCAGGCTCCGGATGCGCAGGCTCAGCGGCCATGGCTCACGGGCCCAGCCGCTCCGAGGCACGTGGGATCCTCCCGGACCGGGGCACGAACCCGTGTCCCCTGCATCCGCAGGCGGACTCTCAACCATGCGCCACCAGGGAAGCCCCAAAATTTATTTATTTTTGATGCCCCTAATGAAAATTTTAGAAATTATTGTTACTTTCTGTTAAATTAAGATCAGATGATTTATAAGACTTAGATGGTTTCAGTAAATAAAATTCTGAGATGAGGACACAGAATGGTCGCTCTTGGCATGATTCCAGGATGGTGTTGGCAGGTCTTTAATTTGGTCCTGAACTTTTAATACCCAGGGTTTTGCTTCATTTTTTCTTCTTTTTTATATGCTGAATTCAAGCTTATAGATGGAGATGGCATAAGGCATCACTCTAGACAGTAGACTTTTATAGCTCAGATATTGGTTCCCTCGTCTTATAATGTAATATTTCAGACATGGCCTTAGGATAACTCACTTAACCCTAAACCACAGCTCTGGTGACATCAGACACTCTGCAAAGCCCATTAACCTCCATGGCCCCTTGTCTGCACCAGCTGGCTGTAACGGAAAGGCAACCACACTTGCTTGGTTGGCAAACAACATTTTTTCCTAAAGACAGAGCTGCAGTTTGGTCAATTCCCATCTCAGCCCACCAGGTGGGTCACCTGCTGGTTCCTGGCTTGCTGCTGCTGAGACCCAGCGTCTGAGGGGATGAGGTCATTTGAGGCAGGGACCAAGGTGCTAGGGGAGCTCCTTGCTTTCATGTCACCTCTTTCCCTGACTCTGAGTAAGGGTGTGTTCCAGCTCTGACTGAAACAGAGAAACTAAAAATAGAATTACCATATGACCCAGCAATCCCACTACTGGGCATATACCCAGAGAAAACCATAATTCAAAAAGACACATGCACGCCAATGTTCATTGCTGTGCTGTTTACAATAGCCAGGTCATGGAAGCAACCTAAATGCCCATCGACAGACGAATGGATAAAGAAGATGTGGTACATATATACAGTGGAATATTACTCAGTCATAAAAAGGAACGAAATTGGGTCATTTGTTGAGACGTGGATGGATCTAGAGACTGTCATACAGAGTGAAGTAAGTCAGAAAGAGAAAAACAAATATCGTATATTAACGCATATATGTGGAACCTAGAAAAATGGTACAGATGAACCAGTTTGCAGGGCAGAAATACAGACACAGATGTAGAGAACAAACATATGGACACCAAGGGGGGAAAGTGGCGGCGGGAGGGTGGTGGTGGGATGAACTGGGAGATTGGGATTCACATATATACTAATATGTGCAAAATGGATGACTAATAAGAACCTGCTGTATAAAAAAAATAAATAAAATAAAATTCCAAAAAAAAAAAAGAAATGCACAGCAGGCGGGGGAGGAAAGATGGGGGCAGGAGAGGAACCAAAGAACATAAACAAAAGATCAAAACAGCAGTTTCTCTAGAGAGGGAAGACCTAGAAGCAGAGAAGCACGCCCACCCTGGAGAAGTTCACAGTCCCTCACAACCATTCCTGTGTATTTACTAACAACAGGGTCCTGGGCAGTCTGCGAAGACGAAAGGGCATCCTGTAAAGCGCGTGGCATAGGGAGATGCGCGATGTGTCGGACCTTTCCTGTACATCCTCGTGATGGTTATTACAGCAGCTGAGAAAGAAAGTGACTAATGAAAGATGGCTCTGTGTGTGTGTGTGTGTGTGTGTGTGTGTGTGTGTGTGTGAAGAAATGGAGCTCCATCAACGTCTTCAGAGATCCCAATCTCAAAGGTGGTTAGAAAGAGACCTCTTGTCACTATACGCTGAGTATTTCTCTCTAGAATTGTGGCGGATCTGAAAATGAGGGTAAGAAAACTTAGAGAAGAAATAGACTTAATTCAAAAAAAAAAATTCCAAGCAAAGTGTCTTCTATAATAGGTGTTCGTTGATGGATTAACTTCATGTTTAGTACAGGAATTGTTAAAAGGATAAAGAAATAAGTAAGAAACTCGACCTCTGGGTCAAGTTCAAGGTCAGAGTGACCCCAATGTTGGCTGTTCATGATGTATATGAGTTATTAATTGGCGTGAGGTGACAGAAGTGACAGGAAAGGGGCTGGGAATCTGAAGACTTGTGTCTTGCTGTGACCGATTTTGTAAAGCATGTTCAGAAACACAAAAACAAGCTCTAGCCCTGTCTGGTACTGTCCTGCACCAGTGTCTTACTCTGCCCACCCCAAACACCTCACCCCTCTTCTGCTTTTCTAGCCTTTCCCTTTCCTACACTGGTTCTCAACACAACTGGGAAGCAGGCAGTGAATTACTCCCCTCTGGACCCCCTACTCTGACTTGCAAGGTCCCAGCTACCCCTCCCATGTCTCACCGCCTACTTAATTCTCTTCCTTTTTCCCCCCTGTGGTGCTTTGCTCACAGCAAGCTTTCTGTTAACCCCCATGGAGGTGTTAAATGATAACCCCGGTGTTAATTGAAGTGTGAATTCTCTCTGGATTATTTAAATTTTGAAAGCAGGCTCTTTAAAGACCCAAACATTCAGTTACATAGGGAGCAAAACAAGGGACTTCCCTGTGGCTTTGGAAGAAGGCTGGGGTTTGGGAGTTTTGCCAGTTGGGGGAGGTGAGCTGGGCCACACCAGGCCAGCATAAATTCTCTGCAGACAGGCTCGTTCTACCTCTTTGGACTCACACCATTTCAAACTTGCATTTTGTTGGTAAATCCTGCTCACTGTCAGATCTGGAGTTTGACGCCCTATTGGAAGTTTTTCTCCCAAGACAAGTACCACTGTCACTGTGAGTTTTTCCACAGATTTTTACAACTGGTAGGTAGCAGTCCATGTGGGGCTGCATTTTTGGAAGTTGCCAGTGACAGCTAGATGTGAAGAGATTCTATGAACATCTGAGGTTCAGCAGTGAAATACATGCATTTTGGGTAAATGGAGAATATACCTATATCTATATCTATCTATCTGAAGGTGATGTTAGCTTCAGATGGCGATCACCATGCTAAAATCCAGATCCCTATGGATTCTGAAGGGGGAGAGTCTGTAGCACTATCTCTCATCAAATAATCAAATATTCTGTAGCAAAGAACACACATCTTTCTTAGAGGTTGGAAGTTTTGTTTTTGTTTTTGTTTGTTTTTGGCCACGTGGTGCGGCTTGTGGGAATCCCTGACCAGGGCTCGAACCCAGGGCCTCTGTAGTGGAAGCAGAGTCCTAACCACTGGACCACCAGGGAATGCCCTGGAAGGTCATTTTAAATTTAATAATTACTTCTGCTGTGCATCAAGTTTCATCTAAAGCACACTTTCTGTGCTTTTTCTATCAGATTTAAATTAAAAAGAATGAGGTTTTTTAAACATATTAAAATATTCTCATTGAATTGAGAGTAAAGTATTTCCAATTTTGCAGTAGAGCAGTGAGGCTAGGATGCAGGCAGCTGAAGGACAGGGCATCCGGAAGAGGCCACAGCAGTGGGCTGACCTAAGGATGATCTAATGATGTGGTACGCAGGAATTAGAACATTCTAAACTAACGGCCAGCTGTAGAGGCCCAAACACACATTTTTGGAGTATTAGTACACATCAGTGTTCTCAAGTTATCTGAAACGTGTTGACATCAATCGGTGCATCTTTGAATTACAATTGTAGATTCTGTTTTTTTTTCTCCCCTTGCTATCATTCGAGTGGAAAAGGGGGAAATGGTGGGAAAAATTTTTTTGAGTTAAAAAATAGATTTTTTCTTTCATTTTTACATACTATACATTTTTAAATCCTGTATTTAAAAAATAGCAGTGTTAATTAATCATGTCTGACTCCTATTTTAATATAGTTTGAAACATGTTGCACAAATGTTACATGAGATTGAAACGGAGAACGTGAGAAGGTACAGCTGTTATTCAAATAGCTCCTCAAGTTTCAGAAGCTCCAGGACATTTTCAAAGGTCACAGCTTTGGGAGACGGACTTCTGGCTGAAATAATCTCTAACGATTCACACAGAGATACAGAACGTGATCGCAGTGTTTTAGCCTCTGTGGATCTGCTGATATGCATTTAATGTTCACTTCGCCTACATCATCTAAGTCTGTGGGAGAGCCTATCTTCGTCAGATTCTGCTCACAGGGGGCCAATGACTGATTTCCTTCCAGTTTATTTAGAATATGTGGAGAAGCCAGAGGGAGCCGAGTATTTTGTCATAAATGCAGATTTGGAAGGCAAAATGAGTTTCAAAGCTCTCTTCCATGGTGCAGTAGGGAGACACAGACTGCGCTTTTAAGTTTTCGGTTCAAGTCCTAGAGCGTAAACTACAGCAGCCAAGGCGTTCTGATGAAAGGAGAATAAGGTACAGCACGTGAGGGATGGGGGCGGACTCACGCGCCCCACGTAGTGAAGATTTTCTCCTTAAGAAGGGAAAGGAAAAGAACTTCCGCCCTTTAACATGAAGTTCACGCACACGTAGCTAAAATTTTCTGGGCTCCGGCGCATCCCTGAGGCCCCGCGGGCGGCTTCCCCCGGGGCGGGCAGTCGGAGGAGCCGGACGGTGACGCACCGAGTCGTCCTCAGCTCGCGTCCCTCTCCGGCTGCACAGCGCGGAGCCGCAGGGCAGCGGCTGGGAGACCGCGAGCCCCGGTGCAGCTTGCGACCCGGTGCCGAGCGCGCCCCGAGCCCCGCGCCCCCGGGAGCGAGGCCGGTCGGCGGCCGCGCCGGAGCCGGTGCGGAGGGGGCGGGAGGCGGATGCGGGTCCGCGCGGGCGCCGCGTCCTCCGCTTCCAGCCGAGCCGCATCCGGAGCGCCCGCAGCTCGGATCCGGGGAGGAAGGTGGGGGCCCGGAGGAGGCGGGACGGGAGAGGGGTCGGGGAGGGGTCCCGGGGAGGCGGGGCGGGGAAGGGGAGCGTGGATGGGGGAGGGAAGGACGGAGGGGCGCGCAGACCGAGCGGCGGCCGCGGGTGGGCACGGGCGCGCGGGGCTGGCGGCGGCCACGGGAACCGGGAACGGCTCCGGGAGCGTGTCCAGTGCGTCCGGCGGGGCCGGGCGGCCCACGGGGTTGGCGCCGGACCTCCTCCCGCCCCACCCAGCTCCCGGCCGAGACGCGCGGTCCGGGCCCTCGTGTGAACCGGCCCCGCTTTCTCCGTCCACAGATGCTCCGGGCGCCGGCCGTGCTGTGCGTGTGCGCGGCCGCCTGGTGCGCGCAGGCTCTGGCGGCGGCCGCGGGCCGGCCGGACGGCGGCAATTTTCTGGACGACAAACAATGGCTCAGCACGGTGTCCCAGTACGACCGGGAGGCCGGACAGTGGAACCGATTCCGAGACGTAAGTCGGCGCCTTCCCGCGCTCGAGCGCGCTGCCCGGGGCGGGGTGGGGGTCAGGTTGGGGCGCGGGGAGGAAGTGGGCGCCTTGGAGGCCGCGCCGTGCTGGGGGGTCGCCTACCCGGGGTCCGGGTGCCCCCAGGTCCCCACGATCCTCTCCCCGCCCCCAAAGGTTCGCAAAGTGCCACCTGCCCAACTTTGCACGGGGCCTGGCGCTGGCGGGTACGGCCAGGGGGCTGGCGAGGCGTTTCGCTGAGGTGGACTCGATCCCGCGGCTGGCGGCGCACCCGGTGGCCTGGGGGGCGGGAGCGGGAAGGTGTGGGCTCGTAGGCGCCCGCCCGCTCCGGGGACGGCGGGTGTCTGGGGCCCCGGTGAGAGTCAGCCTCCACACCCGGCGAGGACCTGCACTCGATCACGATGTTGCAGACTCTGTGCGGCGAGGGTGGGCTGCCGGGGCGGCAGTGACAGGGTTAAGCTGGGGACCCCCCCCCCAAGTCCCGCATCCTACCTGGGAGCTTCCTCAGGGACGATGAGGGCTATCGAGACGCAGCCTGTACCTGAGACCCGACCGCGGGTCGCTGTGCACCTGCTGGTCAGTGTCCACCGCACGCGGACGCAGCGCAGCCGCGGGGCCGGGCACGGTGGTCCCGGTGGGGCTGCCCCTCCCCCCGCCCCACTTAAGCCTCTGTGGTCGCGTTGGCAGACGCCAGCAGCGCTCCGCACACCTGAGGACCCTCAGGACCCGCCCGCAGCGCCTCGTGCGCAGAGGCGGATCTGCTCCCTCGGGCAGATCACACTCCGTCCTCATTTGGAAAATTGGGAAAGTGAGTGGAAGCTCGGGCTAGTTTCATCCTGCGCCCTTCACCCCCAGCCGCTCGCAGTACCCCTCATCAGAAGTGGCTGACAAGCCAAGCCCAAAGAGGAGCCGATTCTGGCAGCCGGATTCCGCAAGAAACGCTCATTTTTACCTAAAATTCGACGTAGCATCTCATTGAAAATAGGCCTGCGTATAGGTGGTGGAAAACGATGATGGTCGCATTTAGCAGGGCTCTGTCTTACATGCCTGTGAGTGAAGCCTAAGCTACATTTTACTACTGAGTACAATTTCTTGTACCGGCGAACCCCTTACACTCCTGTTTTATTCAAGTTGATGCTGATGTCGAATACGATCCAAAAGGCCGGCAGGCGAATGAGATATTTCTAAACCTAGGGGAAAATTTCTATTCATCCTGCCTTCGTTTGGGTTGAACATTTGTTAACTGTTCCAATAATGCTTCCTATTATGACATTTCGTTGCTGAATGGCTACTTTAAAAATCTTTAGAAAATGGATTTTATGCTTCCTTCTCTAAAACATATTTTAAATCTTGAATACCTTAGTATTCTCTGACTTCATTCAAATTATTGAATTATTAAGAGCAAACCAGTCTATACTCGGACAGTTTGTAAATGTGCTCGATTTAAACGACTTGAGAAAGCTGAGTGGCCTGGAAGGATTAAATATTCCAGGATTCCTGCAGCCAGCTTCTACGGAGACCAAGTAGACTATTGTTTTGCTATCGTGTTTGCAGTTATTCTTATGTGATCTCAGGGGCAAATTCCATCAAAATTATATGTTAAATTTAAGTAAATGATTTACTGAGTTTTTTTTTTTTTTGGCAGACATGTTTGAAGTACATGCAAATGTACATGCAAATGTAATAAGGATTTATTTGAAAAACTTCTGCAAGGTTTTAGGCTTACCGTTTTAGTAAGACAGTTAAATTTTGTGGATGGTTTCTGGAGGGCAGGCAAGGAGATAAGTGATTGTTCCCGTTTGAACCACCTGTAGCTTATTGTTAGCATGATAAAAGGTGTGCTGACAGTGAGAGGTCTCAATGCAGAATGCACGCTGGATCCTTATTTAGACCACCCACCCCACTGCCAATTTACATATTTTCTTTACGTTTTGGGGAGTTGTTAGCTTGATAATTTCTTTCTGTCTTTTCCACAATGTTGTTTATTGGTTGGTTCATTTTAAACTGGGAACACATGGTTAGGAGGCATTGCTTGAAACAAGTCTGTACTGCACGGAATCTACCTTTAAATGTTCTGCCTCAGCTCTGATACCTTAAATGATGGCGTTGCATACTCAGTTTTATAAAGGCAAAGAAACAAGGAAATCTGTACCTCTTCTTTTGGAAACAGTTTGACTGAAGCACTTCTGTTGAATGCTTTTCTCCCATTAAAATATAATTAATTTCATTTAGAAAAAAGCTTTGAGATTTCTCAGCATAATTGATGCTGAAATGAATTCTTACCTTCTTGTGGCTATTTTACACAGTTACCATTATTTTAGAAGTAACTCCTTAATGCAAGCTGGAAATATATCTTCTTTCGAATAATATTTGAAAACTATTTTGAATAATAGTTGAAAATACAATTAATCATTCTATTTTAATTGAATGATTTTTAAAAATAAATGTAGTCTTGAAGTAGGTTTTATATAATATAAATTGTTTTATATAATAGAGCTTTAGAAATAAGGACCATGGTTAGGAAATACGTGAGAGTAGGTGAACAGAAGAAGCAGGATCATTGATGACTCGGTGGTGAAGGATGAGTCATCTTCCCAGTTTCCTCAGGATAAATCACAGAGAAATAAGAAAACCACAGGCAAGCTTACAGTGAGAAAGTATTAACATAGGAGAAGCTTCAAGTAATTGTGACCACTCTGTACCCTGTACTAGCAACGCTCTTTGAATAAACTTTTGTGGCCCTTTTAAAGTGTACAAAATGATGTATAGACACAGAGAACTTGTATCCTTTTGAAAATCAAAAGGATGTATTATATTTGGTTATTGGTATAAAATTCCTGTAGAGATTCTAGTCTCCATGTTTTAGGAAAAATAAAAGTTTAATTTGAAGATAGAAAGAGGTCAACACATTTTAAAATAAGTGTGGTAGATTGAGCCAGCCTATTCAGGGTATAATGATGAGATGTTGAAATAAAGCAGACAAAAAACTCTCAACCTCAGGGTATGTTAAGTAGATACCCTGGTTGCATGGCATTTTCTACTTTTTTAATTCTGTTGAGTGGTGATAAAATCCAGAACCCAAGACTCCTCAGTGGGGGAATTGTGGGAATACTACGACCTTTACCAGGTACAGGGTAGAGACCCCCTCACCCCGTTTTTGCAAAGATGAATATATACACCAGTCTATTAGGAGAATTGGATATCAGTATCATTATAAGGAAACCATGAATCACATGGTTTATATATTATATATTTCAAACATTTATGATTTATAGGTCAGTTATACTCTTTATCATGTAATAAATGAGTATGGAATTTGGAAACCAATAAATTAATCGGCAGTGAATGATATAATACCACCATCAACCTTTTATATTATTAATTTCACTGGAAGACATACACTAATTAGGAATGATAGAGGGATACTGTATGTTGGCAGCAGTACAATAAAAGTCTAGCAAAAGTGGCAGTGTTGGTCATGCTACTTTTAAATAACTCATATAATCAAATCAGAATTCTGTCCTTAAATTGAAATTCCAATGCTTCTGAGTTACATTTCTTTTTCAATAAAAATATCTGGTAGTGGTGGGTAGGGGGAAGAGGTAGTGATGAATAGGTGGATCACAGAGAAATCTTTTTTTTTTATCAAAGATACTTTTTAAAAATTTTTTTCAGAAATATAGTTGATTTACAATGTTGTGTTAGTTTCAGGTGTACAATAAAGTGATTCATTTATATATATATATATATATATATATACAAGATATATGTATGTATGTGTATATATATACACACACACACACACACACACACACAAGATACTGAGTATAGTTCACTGTGCTATACCATAGGTCCTTGTTGATTATCTATTTTATATATAGCGGTATGTATATTTTAATCCCAAACTCCTAATTTATCCCTTCCACCAACCTTTCCCCTTCGGTAACCATAAGTTTGTTTTCTATGTCTGTGAGTGAGTCTGTTTATGTTTTGTAAATAAGTTCATTTGTATCATTTTTTTAGATTCCACATATACGTGATATCATATGATACTTGTCTTTCTCTGTCTGACTTAGTTCACTCAGTATGATCATCTCTAGGTCCATCCATGTTGCTGCAAGTGGCATTATTTCCTTCTTTTTTATGGCTGAGTAGTATTCCATTTGTATATATGTACCACAACTTCTTTATCCAGTTCTCTGTCCATTGACATTTAGGTTGCTTCCATGTCTTGGCTATTGTAAATAATGCTGCTGTGAACATTTGGGTGTGTGTATCTTTTGGAATTAGTGTTTTCGTTTTCTTCAGATATGTACAGTATGGAGGTTCCTTAAAAAACTAAAAGTAGAGTTACCATATAATCCAGCGATCCCGCTCCTGGGCATATATCTGGAGAAAACTATAATTTGAAAAGATACATGCACCACAGAGGATATTTTGGGCAGTGAAAATAGTCTGCAGGATAGTAAGGTGGTAGATACATGTTACTGTACATTTGTCCAAGCCCAAAGGTGAGCCCTAAGGTAAACCATGGACTTTGGGTGACTATGATGTGTCCTGTAGTGGGATCAATTGTAAAATTGTAACAAATGTCCCAACCGGTGGGAAGGGTGACAAGGGAAATTCATGCACGTGTGGGCAGTGCGTATATGAGAGATCTCGGTACCTTCCTCGCAGTTTTTCTGTGAACCTAAAACTGCTCTACAGAAGTAGAATCTTAAGGGGCTTCCCTGGTGGTGCAGTGGTTAAGAATCTGCCTGCCAATTAATGCAGGGGACACAGGTTCGAGCCGTGGTCCGGGAAGATCCCACATGCCGCATAGCAACTAAGCCCGTGCGCCACAACTACTGAGCCTGTGCTCTAGAGCCCGCGAACCACAACTAGAGAAAGCCCGTGCGCAGCAGTGAAGACCCAACAGAGCCAAAAAAAAAAAAAAAAAGTAGAGTCAAAAAAAAATCATAACCACAACTCCATCACTTCAAAAAACATTAAAAACCGGGGGCTCGTTTTGAACACTGTTTTAAGAAGTGGTTACCATTTGTGCTGCAAACCTGAAATCAACTTCAATTACATTTGTTCCTTGAGTAACTTTTAATACTCTTTAGATGTATAGGAAGCAGTAGGTAGTAAAGTGTTACAATTTAACTTTAAAAATGCAACCTTAACGTAAATTAAGGGACATGTGAAGTGTTGTGAAAATGTAAAATATAGGTCGAGGTGTCTCAGAGGCACTCAAATTATAAGTTGGTCTTTTAAAAATGCCTGATTTGGATATACTGAATAGTAAGTAAACACTTACGGACTTCTTGTTTTTAAAATTTTATTGAAGTATAGCTGATTTACAGTGTTGTGCTAATTTCTGGTGTGCAGCAAATTGATTCAGTTATGTGTGTGTTGTGTGTATGTATATATGGTCTTATTCTTTTTCATTGTTTATCACAGAATATTGAATATAACAGTAGTTCCCTGTGCTCTACAGGAGGACCTTGTTGTTTATGTATTCTCTCTATAATAGTTTACATCTGCTAATCTCAAACTCTTACGAACTTTTTTCTTTTTCTTTCCCTTTTCATTTGAGTTGGGGTTCGAGCGAACAGATTATTTGAGAGAGAAGGCTGATGTGGGGGGGATGTTTCCGCGTCCTTAGTGGCTGCTGAGGAATAAAGCACCCCCCAACCCCGTCATCTGTTAACTGGGACACAGCTGTTAGAAAGTAAATAGGATGGTTTCTGTGCCTACTCCAAGGAAACTAGTCTTGATTTAAAAGGCATTACATACAGTATTTTTCTCTTTCTGACTTACTTCACCTTGTATGCTAACATATATATATATGGAATCTAAAAAAAAATTTAAAAGGTTCTGACGAACCTAGGGACAGGACAGGAAGAAAGACACAGACGTAGAGAATGGACTTGAGGACACGGGGAGGAGGAAGGGTAAGCTGGGATGAAGTGAGAGAGTAGCATGGACTTACATATACTACCAAATGTAAAATAGATGGCTACTGGGAAGCAGCCGCATAGCACAGGGAGATCAGCTGGATGCTTTGTGACCACCTAGAGGGGTGGGATAGGGAGGGTGGGAGGGAGGCACAAGAGGGAGGGGATAATAGGGATATATGTATACATATAGCTGATTCACTTTGTTATACGGCAGAAACTGACACAACAATGTAAAGCAATTATACTCCAATAAAGATGTTAAAAAAATAAAAATGAAAGGCATTACAGTTCAGACAATGGAAATCTTTAAAAGACCCCTCTCAGTGAGTTTCTTAGGTTTACAAAGGGCCCTGGCTGTGTGTCCCGACTACCCGGTGTCCCCTCAAAACTGAGGCTCTTTTATTTACTGAGATATAATTGACAAATACAATTGTATATATTTAAGGTGTATGGTGTGATGAGTTCATATTCATATGTCTTGTGAAATGACCCCTTTTGTGGTAATTTAATAGTAGGCAAGACTTTTATTACTTTGCTTTTCAACAATATGCACCAAAAATCCAATTAAACAATAACAATTTGGGGAAATTTAACACATTAGACCATTATTCTCTCTGTTCAGGAATACTTTCTCAGTAGTGGATATCCAATTCTGATTTTTTTTTAAAGTATATTTTTAGTGCTTCTCACTATGAAACCACATTTTAAAATGTGACACTATTATGTTTTATCACAGTTGAGAACATCGGGTCTTCTTGGGAATTCTTCACAGTTAATTCCTTGCATTTTGACGATTGTTTTTCTCTGTGTCTTTTAATCTTTTGATGACAGTGGGCCACAGTGTGTTTAAAATTCCAAATCCGTGGGCTTCCCTGGTGGCGCAGTGGTTGAGAGTCTGCCTGCCGTTGCAGGGGACACGGGTTCGTGCCCCGGTCCGGGAAGATCCCACATGCCGCGGAGCGGCTGGGCCCCTGAGCCATGGCCGCTGAGCCTGCGCGTCCGGAGCCTGTGCTCCGCAACGGGAGAGGCCACAACAGTGAGAGGCCCGCGTACCGCAAAAAAAAAAAAAAAAAATCCAAATCCATAGCAGCCTTTGTAGACAGTGTCTGTATTTGCAGATCAGAGCTGGTGAGACTATATAGCATGAGATGTTTTTTTATCTTGGACTGTTGTTCATATTGTTGAAATCGGGGTTACAAGAGAGACAGACGGTTGGCCTCCTAAAGGAAGCAACAGGCTTTAAAGGCCATGGGCCAGTGAGTGGCGTCAGCAGCAAGGGGCCATCCCCATGCAGCATCCTGACCTCTCCTGGTCATCAGGGTCCTGGTTAAGCCCTGGCCCTGCTTAAGCCCTGGCCCTGTTTAAGCACTGGTTTTATACAGTCTCCACATCCCTGTTTCATATCACTATCCCCCCCCCCCCCGCCCCCCCACACTCACCACGGTGTCAGAATGTAGGGTAGGTTTAGATAAGTTAGCATCATGTGAGGAAGCAGGTCAGACGATGCCCAGGGACCTGCCGTTTCTGCAGAGGGGCTCCTGGGTGGAGCTGACACCGCATTGTCAGACCGCATCAGGAGGCCTGAACCGAGTACAAAATTGAGTCGATTTGCCCTGGCTTCGTTCTGACAGAAGTTAGGGGCATGGGTAACACTTTAACTCTCCAGCTCTGATAACTTCTCGTGAATTATTAGGAAAGTGTAACTAAGAGGATTGAGAAATAAGTTACTCTGTATGTGTGTGTGAATACATGTTCTGTATGCGTATACGTATGTACATAGTGGTCTGTGCATAAATGTATATGTGTTGTATATATGGTTTACCTGTGTGTGTGCCTCTTCAAATAGGTAACAGATTAAATAATTAGAAAACCAAGGTGTTGGTATATTGTATTGTAGATACTATTTTTATATGTTAGTTAGAAAGCAGACAGTCCCCCTAAAATGTTAAGACACGGATCAGTGTTTTTTTTTCTGGTTAAGTTTTCCGCATCTCATGAATTGAGAACGTGATCTCGTTTGCTGTTACGTGTGTGTGGTCCCCGTGTGCTTTCCTGGTTCTTATGGGAAGTCAGCTTGTTGGGGTTTCTATGCTAGATACACTTTTATAAACTTTTAGCTAGATGTACAAAAGGAACAGCAAGCACTGCTATAAAGCATTTATTTTCCTGCTCTTACAATAAGACTGGTTTTATTTTATTTTTCTATTGTAGTATAGTTGCTTTACAATGTTAATTTATGCTGTACAGTAAAGTGATTCCGTTATACATACATTCTTTTTTCATATTCTTTTATATTATGGTTTATCACAGGGTATTGGATATAGTTCTCTGCGCTCTACAGTATGACCTTGTTGTTGATCCATCCTTTTGAATATATGTAATAGCTTACATCTGCTAATCCCAAACTCCCACTCTGCCCCTTCCCCACCCCCTCCCCATTGGCAAACATAAGTCTGTTCTCTATGTCTGTGAGTCTGTTTCTGCTTTGTGGATAAGTTCATTTGTGTCATATTTTCGATTCCATACATAAGTGATATCATATGATATTGGTCTTTCTCTGAATTACTTCACTTAGTATGATAATCTCCAGGTCCATCCATGTTGCTGCAAATGGCATTATTTCATTCTTTTTTATGGCTCAGTAGTATTCCATTGTATATATGCACCACATCTTCTTTATCCATATATCTGTCGATGGACATTTTGGTTGTTTCCATGTAAGACTGCTTTTAGATCTCAGGCCTCTGACTCAGAGTAACATTTTCTGTCCTTATACAGCTTGAGTTTTCATGATCTGGGCCAGAATTCTTTTCTTTTATTTTCTGTATTTATTTTTTAAGCAATCTGTGAGTCTTCTACATTCACTATCCAAGTCCCATACGCTCCTGGAGTATTTACATGCGTCTTTCCATCTATGAGCATCCTTTAATCTTTTCAGCTCTTTCTACTTCTGTTAGCTTACAGATTTCCCTGCCCTGTTGGGCTGTGAACTCTATACCACAGTAGACTGTGCTCTCTCCACCCCACACCCCTGCAGTTCATGGGCATTCGCACAGTGACCAGCTGGGAGTAAAGATTAGAGAACACTGACCATGAAGGAGCCCTATGTGAGATTCACCTGCCACCTGCCCGGTCGCAGGGAAAGCCTTTCAGATCTGTGTGCTTTCTAGGGACCATTTCCCTTTCTGGCCACCCCCACCCAGTTTTGTAATTTGAATAAATATTTAATTGTTATAAAATGTCAGGTGTCAAATCCTGAACTGCCTTCACCCGTCAGTCCACAGTGTGCCCCGGTGGACGTGCTGGGCCACTGTGACCACGTCCACTTGACCGTGGACTGTCATGCTGTGCATCCCTGCATCCCCTCTGCCAATCCATCTACTTCTTCTGCAGTTTCTCTTCTACCACAGAACACTGTTGCTCTAAAGCCTTTAGAGATTTTTTGCTGCCCACTAGGTAGCGTCAAACCCAGCGTCCCCCCTCTCTTATGTGACTACTGCACTTCAATTCATAGATGTGCGTCTGAGTCCAGACAGTTCACGGCGCAACCAGATATATTCATTTCCGTCACTTCTGCCTCACTTACAATTGCTGGTATTTCAGGTAGCGATGTGTTGAGTTCCTGCCTAGGGGGACTGAATCTGAGTGCCTGGGTACAGATAGGATTTCACCTCCCCACCGTGTAACCGGCCCTCAGGAAGCGGGTGGTCCAGGCCTGGGATTCAGTCATCCTCTCGGGTCTCCATCAGTGGCCACTTTCTGTCCAGCAGGAGGGACTTGAGAGAGTGGGGGGCACACAGCTTGTGCTGGAAAGGACCGCAGGTGGCCAGGTGGGACTGTCCCACAGGCCAGGAGTGAGGGACATGGCTCCCTTCCCTTCTCCAAGGGCAGCCAGGATGTCAGCTTATCACAGGGGCGGGAGGGATGCTGGGAGGAAGGAGGCCAGGCGGGTACAGGGAGGAAGATACAGGTCACTACTGGGCCTGTTTCAACCATCTCAGTATTTCTTGGAAATACTCCCTGTGCCCACGGAAGGGATTCTTATTATTTCCAGTGAGCTGTTTGCCTTGACCTCGACCTTTTTTCCTCCTGGGTCACTGGGCTGACAAGGACCAGTCAGGGCTTCCCCAGTCCCGACATTTTGGATCTTGCACTGCGGTATTATGCTTCTTGGCCTATAATTACTATTTTTCGGTGTCTGTTAGGTGCCAGACATATTAAGTATATAATTACATTTAGTAGAATCTTTAAAAAATATTTTTAATTGTAGTAAAAACCATAATATAGCATTTACTATATTTTCCATTTTTCAGTGTATAGTATAGTAGCATTAAGTGTATCCACGTTGTTGTACAACCATCTCGAGAGCATTTTCATGTCGCAAAACTGAAACTGCACCTGGTAGACAACTCCTGTTCCCCTCCCGCAGCCTTTGGCCATCACCTGTCTACTTTCTGCTTTTATTAAGTTGACGACTTTAGGCGTCTCATGTAAGTAGAATCGTACGGATTTGTCTTTTTGTGATTGGCTATTTTACTGAGCATAATGCCCTCAGAGTTTATCCATGTTGTTGCAAATGGCAGGATTTCCTTCCTTTCTAAAGCTGAATGACATTCCACTGTGTGTATACACCACACACATTTGTTTATCCATTCATCCGTGGATGGACACTTGGATTGCTTTCACCTCTTGGCTGTAGAAATAGACTGCCATGAACATAGGTGTGCAAATATGTCTTCAGGATCCTGCTTTCAATTCTTTGGATATATACTCAGAATTGGGATTGCTGGCTCATGTGGTAGTTCTATTTAAAAATTTTTAGGAACTTCCATATTGTTCTCCATAGTGACTGCACCAATTTACTTCTCCACCAGCAGTGCACAAGGGTTCCAGTTGCTCCACATCCTTAACGACACTTGTTTCTGGTTTTTGATGATGGCCATCCCAACAGGTATGAGGTGGTATCTCACTGTTTTTTTTTTTTTTTTTTTTTTTTTTTTTTTTCCGCGTACGCGGGCCTCTCACTGTTGTGGCCTCTCCCATTGCGGAGCACAGGCTCCGGACGTGCAGGCTCAGCGGCCGTGGCTCATGGGCCCAGCTGCTCCGTGGCATGTCGGATCTTCCCCGACCGGGGCACGAACCCGTGTCCCTTGCATCGGCAGGCGGACTCTCAACCACTGCGCCACCCGGGAAGCCCCTCTCACTGTAGTTTTGATTTGCATTTACCCCATGATTAGTGATGTTGAGCATCTTTTCATGTACCCATTGGCCATTTGTATGTCACCTGGAGAAGTGTCTATTCAAGTCCTTTGCCCATTTTTATCATTATTTTTTTACCAACCTGAGAAATAGACATTACTGATATATGTTTTACAAATGGGGAAGACTTAGTTTCAACAAGCTTAATTAACCTGCTTAAGATTAGTGAGACATGTTTTTCTGTTTCTTATTTAACAGTTGACCACTTTCAATGAGTAATTACAAGCAACTGAAATTAGTTTTTTTTTTTCATTTGAAATGTTATGTTGGGTCCTTTTAAATGGTCACAATTACCATCTTTTTGCTTCTTGTCTGCTAGACCAATAAATTGATAAAGACTTGGCATTTTTACTACAATTATGGAGGGAGTGTCTCTTATACAGACTTACAGTGATATTACTATAGTTTGACTGTTTCATCTTGAAGCTACAATAGAAGACTTCCAGTAGAACAGCGTTTTATCCGGACAGGCATAGTATATGTGACCATGCATAGTACCAGCGTTTTTACTTAGTAATGAATTTTTTTCGATATCACAGTACAGTTCTGAATATATCTTCGGTGGGCAGGAGCGCTGTGAAAAGGGGGGGTAGTGTGTCCTTATGTGGCTGTGGCTGGGCTGAGGACACCTATAGCATCTTTGGGAACCACTCTGCACCATTGTGCCTGCATTCCCCCTGCTAGAGGTGTGGATTTATTTTCAAAGTCAAGAAAGTGGAAAAGGAATTACGTCTTACAATTTTAGACTAGAAATCCAGAAATTTTTATCGTATACAGTCAACACCTACTCCTGTAAGTGTGATCACTGTTGAATGGGTGCTGGCGCAGCCTGCCAAGTTCTGTCCATGGTAGATCACTTATTTTTCTACATTTCCCACGTTGAATATCAAAGATTGATGGAACACCGTTGATTTTTTTTTTAAAAAATGAAATTGCGTCATATTTAAGATAGGTTAGGGCATGTCTTGCTTTTAAAATGCTTTTGTTGTCTACTTCTGTTTGGAGACTTCTCCATCTAGAATTTCATTGACGTTATTCAGTATGAACTATTTCACTGAACACGAATTCTCTGCTTTTAGAGTTTTGTAACAAAAGAGCAAAATTAATTTAGCTGCATACTGAAGAAAATATGGAGTGACTTAAGATTTAATAATTTCTATATTTTATAGTTATTCTGGTATGTGTTGCATGTTCCAGATAATTCTGTGGGTTTTTTACTCTTAGCATAAGGAAAAGCCCATTATTTAGCAGGAATAAAAGAAGGAGGAGGGCCAGAAATGCAACAACTTAATCTAATTGTGTCCCCAGGTAGATAAAACATTGCAGGCCATTAGCTTCCTGAATCTGGTTAAATGCTTACTAGCTCTAGCTCCTCAAATAGTAATTTGATGGTCCCTTAATCACAGCTCGTTTTGACTCTTCTATCACCAGCTTACTCCATGACTTTCAGAATATTTACGCGGGGCTGTCTAGGCAGGATCTTCTCAAGCGTCTGAAATGTGGGCTTGCTAGTTGCCTGGACACGTGATATTAGCATCTGCTGAAGAGCAGTTTTAGAATACGGGGATATTTCTAGGCCTTCTGTAGTGTACAGTGTAGGGTGAAGTTATAGTCTTCCAGTAGGACCGTCCTGGTGACGTCTGCGCTTCTCCCCCACGTCCCTGGGCAGTCACATTCACCTCAATGAACATTCCCTGAGGCACAGCTTTTCTGGAACACGGTATCAACAAGCACTACCTTCGTATGACCTGCAAACTGTTTCTTTGACATGAAACATAATTTCTTGGAGTTCAGATGTTAAACGCTTTATTGTTTTAAAGGACTGTTGGGCTTCCTGAAACTGTGTGAATCAAGGGTACGCTCCATGCTGGTCTGACTGAGGCGCTGCTGGTTTGGAAGCCGTGACATTTGAAAGTCACCCCCAGGGAAAGTCATGGTTTTAGGTAGATCATCACGTTGATCATGTTATCCTCAGAATTTCTTGTTGGTCACACAGGCCTGCTTGGCTTGCTAGTGTTGTCGCTGAAAATCGTTGGTTTCAGAATTGAATGCTTTCAGTTAGTTTTTTTATTTCACATATTTGCCTAAGTAAAAGAAAATTTAAAACACGGGAAAATTGCCAGTGGGGAATGACATGTTTAATTCGGATAGCAAATTACTAGTCAAGATAGGAGAAGACATCTCGCGAATAGGAAGTATTTGAGGGGGGGGGTGCATTTTGAACGTTTGCCATGCATCCAGTTTTGAATATCATTGAGAACCGCCACAGCTTATAGGTCAGGCGGTGGGATCTGGAAATCCAGTTTCAGAACTGCTTTGTTTGCTGAGTAGCCGAAAGCCAGCTGGCCTTTGCTGCTGAAAGCCTTGTGTTTATTCTTTGACTGAGGGCCTCTTTATTTACACGTGCTGCTGGTCTGACTTGTGGTTTGGGAGGCCGGGTCACCAAGGTCACAGGTGACAAAGGCACTTCTCCTGCTGGTCCCCTGCTCACGCTGGCCTTGGGTGTGGCTCCCTCACCTGCTACCCAGATCAGAAGAAGAGTAAAGCAACAGATGTCCTCTAGGGCGAAGCTGACGACCATGGGGCTCTGGGACATGTATGTTCCTGTTCACGTAATCATTTTCTGAGCTGAAAGCTATTCGCTGACTTCTAATTGGTCTGCCTGTTTGTGTGCCCTGAATGGCTCTCAAGTTTCCTGACTCCATAGCTCTCACCTTGGACTCCAAAAATAAGTTCTTTGTGAGCAGTAATCCTTGTAAGTAGTAGGTAGTTCTAGGTACAGGTGGTCTTATGTGTAATTAAAACCCATTTGTTCTTAATTGTTGAACTGGAATAACTAATTTTCACTTTTTTGTTCTGGATTAGACTGCAGTGTTTCTGATTTGTATTTGTGGTTGAATAAAAACCTTTTTTCCTTTTTTTTTTTTTTGCGGTACGCGGGCCTCTCACTGTCGCGGCCTCTCCCGTTGCAGAGCACAGGCTCCGGACGCGCAGGCTCAGCGGCTATGGCTCACGGGCCCAGCCTCTCCGCGGCATGTGGGATCTTCCCGGACCGGGGCACGAGCCCGCGTCCCCTGCTTCGGCAGGCGGACTCCCAACCACTGCGCCACCAGGGAAGCCCTGAAAACCTTTTTTTATTGTAGTTCTTGGGTTTAACATTTTTTACATTTGAATTAACCTATGAATTTAAAGAACTTTCTCCTTGACACTTGTACAGTTTAATTTTTACAGGGGTTTAGCAGTATTGATGTCACAATATCAGTATAGCCATTTCTGCAGAGCTTAGGACAGTCTTCAGCTTCCAGCTGTGCAGAGATTTTCCTAAGGCTCTCAGAGTTTCAGGGCAATATTTACTGAAGTGTGTGGGCCCCTGTTGGCCCGCACTGTCCCTACCAGCTCACCGGCAAGGTCCCACAAGGTCGTCTCATCCTGGGCTGGGATTCCCCCCCCTTCCACTGGGGCTAGTCTTGTGGATGGATGGCTTCCATGTTTCTAGGCACTTCTGTGCCTACAGCGTCTAACGCTTTATCAATTCATTATTTCTTCCAAAGTACAGCTTGGATCTTTTTGCCCCTCTGTTGGAAACTCCTGTTCACTCTTTCACTTATGACAGAGCAGGACTACATTTGGCTGCAGCTGTAAACTTCCCTCCATGAGAAAAACTGTGGCATTGCCACATAACGGATCAGTTCATATAGGTGTGGAGTCATCGTAGAGGGATACTGTGTGATTCCTAAACCTGTTAGGGTTGAGGTTCGCTGTTTGCAATCGTAAAACATACTCGGAGGAAGATTTTTCATCAGATGGGCTCTGAAGTGAGCAAGATAAATAGCTCAGGAGAGAGACAGTGGTTGCTTCTGAGGTTGGTCTGAGGTTCTGCAGCAGGTGGGTGACACAAATTCCTCTTCAGGCCCGGGCTCACCCAGCCCACTCGTGATTTCAGTGGAGCTCAGCCTCGGGAAGAGACGGTACCAGCCACAGGGACACTGCTTCCTGCTGATGGAACCGGGTCTCTGAGGCCTCCAGGCTGTAGGCAGGTTCTGGTGGTGGGAAGTCCCTCCAGGTAGCATCTCAGCATGAGGTCACCGTGGACAGCTGGGACCCTCCTGGGGACACACACGTCTCACCGGGAGCTCCTGTTCAAATGTCAGCCCCACTGACATCCAAGGCCCTTCATCACCTGCTCTCTTCCCTGTTTTCTGTCTCAGGCACCCCACACCCCTGCCGGGCCAGCATCCCTCCTTCTCTCTAGGCGGTTCTCACCTGAATGCCTGCACAGGGTCCCTTTGCCCAGCTTCTCATCTCTCCCCTAACAGTTCTCATTTTTTGTGCCAGTGTGTCCTAACCCCTCCCTGCTCTCCACAGTCGGTTGCAGCCTCCCTCTTCCCGCGCCTGCCCTGACACACCTGGCGAGGCTGGTGTTGGTGGCGGGGCAGTGCCGTCGCTCTGCAGGCCGCAGAAGGGGGCTCATGAAACTGCGAGACACGGGGTGCGTGGGCGGGCCCACGGCCCTTCCGCTCAGGTGTGCAAAGTCACAGTTAACACAGAGCTCAGAGCCCAGGTGGATACTAGTAGTTGATGCTACAGCATTTTATTTTATTTTTTCCCAGGGTTTTAGTGTGCGTGTCATCATGGAACTTGGCTTCCTTCCCAATTCCTTAGACAGTCTTTCTTAAGTGTCTGACTTCTGCGTTTAAGCTCTCGTTTATTTTATAAGAACGGTGTTGCTTTTTACCATCAAGTTTGAACTATATTTAAAAACAAAACAGGGCTTCCCTGGTGGCGCAGTGGTTGAGAGTCCGCCTGCCGATGCAGGGGACACGGGTTTGTGCCCCGGTCCGGGAAGATCCCACATGCCACGGAGCGGCTGGGCTCGTGAGCCGTGGCCGCTGAGCCTGCGCGTCCGGAGCCTGTGCTCCGCAACGGGAGAGGCCACAGCAGTGAGAGGCCTGCGTACAGCAAAAAAAGAAAAAAAAAGAACATTAGTAAGGGTTTCCATGTCGTACATGTTCTTACACCTCCTGGTCTATAACGCCTAGGAAAATGTCAACAGTAGGCTGCTGGATTTTTGCCAGACGTTGCCACAGAAGTTAGCAGCCCCAAGTCAAGGTTTCAAAGCTAGAAAAAGGATTTTCCCTTAGTCTTTTTGTTTAAACTCAAACTCTCTAAACATGAGAATCCTGAGAAAGAAGAAACATCGTAAAGTGCCCTTAAA
The DNA here is from genome assembly GCF_008692025.1 of Phocoena sinus. Taxonomy (NCBI): domain Eukaryota; kingdom Metazoa; phylum Chordata; class Mammalia; order Artiodactyla; family Phocoenidae; genus Phocoena; species Phocoena sinus. The sequence goes on from NC_045768.1 coordinate 115,262,792, forward strand.
ACTCAGAGGATTTGTTCCTTCACTGTACGTAACAGTGGAGCAGAGGGAAATTTATAGATTTCTTCTTCTTTTCTGGAAGAGCATGTGTTGAAAGGAAACTTCTTAACCTGATGTTGTAATAAAAATATAATGTTAAGAACAACCATTTGGAAAACCCCTCTTGAAAAGACACAAGTGCTCTGAGATATATTTTGTAGCCTGAAGTTTAATCATGTGAATTAAGAAAACTATAATGTTTAATTATCCTAAATGCAGTTGAAATGACTTCTCACATAAACTTTCTTCTTCCTACATGTAATCCTATCGTGTTCAGCATTCAGCTCTGGAGAATCTAAATTACTGAAGGAAGACAGATATATAATCTATAACATAGATTAAAGTTGCTTAAGAAGGATAGTAACAACTGCTATTTGTGGATATTTTATTCTTTAAACTATATGAAAACAGTAATAACAACACATACAAGACCCAAACCAGGAATTATCTCCACTAGCTATTGAGTGGTTTGTATATTTCCTTAAGCGGTTTCTCAGTTTTCATCTTGACAGCGTCCTCAGCCAATTGCCATGGAGGTGGTATCTATGCCTGTAAAATCCGAAGCAGAAATGAGGCCACTGAGAGCAGAGTTTGAAATCAAATCATGCGTTCCAATTGCTGGAATATTCCCATATCATTTTATAGTAGAGTAGTGTAGGATCAAGGCGTTGACTGTCGTTATAATAAATCTTCACAGATCTGAATCCTGCAGTCTTGTGACAGTGTGGTAAATGAGCAGACCCACGTGATGAAATGTCATCTGAACGTTTACCATCTTTTATGGTGACTCTGCTAATTAACATCGTGATATGGAATTTTGTATTCAGTGCTCTTTTGAAAAAATCTTAAAGATTCAGAAATTCAGTGCTTACTTTCTTATACTTTCAGGGTCTGGGGTTTATAATGCAAGATAGTTAAGTTGTATTAAAACCACGACTGTTTTCATCTGTAATTGTGTTGGTTCACAAACCTCCTGAGAAGTTCTCTGGGTGAGACCTGAAACTGGCCCCTGTGTACGGAGGGCTGGGAGAGACCAAAGAGCGAGGCAGACCCTCTGGGTGGGCAGGCAACAGGTGTAATGAATAAGGGACTGACTCTGGCGTCACAGGACGAGTAGATCACCACACCCACCCGCCAGAGTCTTACAGTTTATACAGAAGCCTCATCTGGACTCACGGCGTATTCAGTCCAGGTGGTCTCAACACCGCGTTACTCTCTCAAGGCTGCATCCTTGCAACGGCTCCTGGGGTGGGGACTGTGGGCAGAGCCTGTGTTCCAGTGATTGGGGACAGAGGGGAGGGGGTGAGGAACCTCCGGTTACCCAGGTCCAGCTCACGATCAGCTGGCAGTCACTACTTCTGCATGACCTCCGCCATCAGATTGTTACTGAGACAGATCACAGTGGAAAGGAGATTCCTGTTTTCTCCTCTATTTTTATTTAATTTATTTATTTATTCATTCATTCATTTTTCATTTTATTTTGTTTAATCTTATTTATTTATTTTTCTTGCCCCGCTGCATGGCATGTGAGATCTCAGTACCCCAACCAGGGATTGAACTCACGCCCCCTGCGTTGGAAGCTCAGCGTCTTAACCACCAGGGAAGTCCCTCTTTATATTTAAATAAACAGTTCTGGCAGTAGTGTTTGTGTTTCAAACTAGACCTCCATTTTCTTGGTTAACACTAAGTAGCAGCTGATATTAGTGAAAAATGACAATTAAATAAAAATTTTCTTGCTAAATATTTAAGTTTTCTAAATTTGGGGGACAGTTTCTTTTACATTATTAGAACATGATTTTTTAAAGGTTATTAATGCAGTTTAACAACTTTAAAAATAAATACTTAAATAAGTTATTCATGTACAGCAGAAAAGATTTAAAAATGATTACAACTTTTAAATAAATTATTATATATCTATAATTGTTGTATATTATATGTCTATAATTTTATACATAGTCACTTCAAATGCTATTTAATATAATTTTGTTACATAAAAATAATCAAATTCAAATCAGAAAAGAAGCAGCAAATTAAAAAGTTTGTGATTTGAGTACTGTCCAGAAAAAATTAGTCATAAAAGAGGTTAGATTTTGGTACCGTTTTACAGATAGCAGACATGATGGCAAAACTATAGAAAAGTGAACATTTTAGTTTGGTACTTTTTTTTCCTTTATGAAAGTACCCAATGACTGCTCATTTTCCCATAAAATGCCCTTAAAATTGATTAAATAAATTGATGACAGGTAAGGCTAAAGGTAGGGGTTCTATTACTATTTAATTGATGCAACCGTACCGTTAATGGTTAGAAAAGCTATAAATGAATCGGCTGTGTATTCCCACCCAGGGTTATTGTGGAATCCTACAGGTGGTCCACCTTCTCCTCTGCACCTCCTGTGACTTCCTACGACACAGAACGACATCTGCCTTGGCAAAAACACAGGAAGAAATCGCACCTGTAAACAGTTCATTTTAAGCCAAGAGTAAAATTAAAAGTACCTCATTCTCACACATTAGTGGCTGTTTGTTTCAAGTGGTTACAGGAGGAGGGTAGACCTGTTTCCCTACAGGGAACCGACAGCCATAGGAGCAGCTTTGCCACTTTCTGCGTCACCTCTGAGCACAGTCTGGGACCGGCCGCGGATGCAAACCTGGTGTTCCAGGCCCAGGTGCTGCGGTCTGGAGCTGCTCAGGGGGAGACCACACCCCAGCATTCTTCTCACCACAGGTGGGACCGTAGCCAAACCACACATGGTAAGGTCGTTCCTAAATTCACGTAGACGAATACACTGCATTTTATTTGTTTCGTATTTTGCCATATGCCTTGAAAAAAAGATGCAAACATTACTGCAATTTTCTAAAATACTTGACCTTGTTAAAAGGTTTCTCGCTCCCTACACTACAGGACTTCTAGTGACGTTACGTAAGCAAGTTGAAAAAACTGTGTTGTGTCAATTTTGAAGTGATTTTCAGTGGATTTTGGATCGCATGAGGTCTCTGCTCTATACTGTGATCTGGCTGAAGAAACGTGACCCTTGGTTCCTGATTCCCTGATTTCCCTGAAATGGTTTATAGTACAGAAATAACTTTTGCTCTTATTGAAGCAATAGGAATAGAGGAAAATATGATTTAAGTTAAAATAGTCCATTTTTCTTGAATGCAGATCTTTGTCCGTAGTTGAGAGGTAAAAGCATAAATCTTTAAAAAAATAGTCAGAGACAAAACAACAGTTTCGGTGAAGACTCAAACTGAGGGTAACTCAGAGAACAGCACCCAGGAGCAGAAAAGCATGGGGTGAAGCTGCTTTTGTTGTGCATTGTCTGTAACAACAGCCCTGAAATGTAGGCGTAGCATCCATACTTAGCGTACAGCCTGAGCGACTAGATGAATAGAAAGTAATGCTCAGAGAGTTTTTTATGTTTTGTTTTGTTTGTTTGTTTGTTTGTTTTGCGGTACGCGGGCCTCTCACTGTTGTGGTCTCTCCCGTTGCGGAGCACAGGCTCCGGACGCGCAGGCTCAGTGGCCATGGCCCACGGGCCCAGCCGCTCCGTGGCATGTGGGATCATCCCGGACCGGGGCACGAACCCACGTCCCCCGCATCGGCAGGTGGACTCCCAACCCTGCGCCACCAGGGAAGCCCTCAGAGGGTTTTTCAAAAAGTGGGAAAATCATGTCTCATGATGCTAGAATCAGGGTGTTTACCCTGTTTAGTGTGTAGTAGCTTGAAAAACTTTGTAAGTAGTCATGTAACAAGACGGTGAAGTCTCTGTGTTTTATGGTGACATGCACAGCCTAACAGGAAAAATGCCTAACACCGTTGATTACAAGTAAGCTGTTGTCTGTTGTTAAAATGAAAAGTACCATATTTATTACATTCAAATATGCATATTTTATAACTTTTAAAAAGTCATTCCTGAAACTGAAATGAATTTTTTAGTCTGTGTGTAGGTTTAATATGACAATGTTTTTTTTGTTTTGTTTCTAAAAACTGTTATTCAATAATTAGGAAGGTAGGAACAATCTTAATACGATTTAAAGAAAGAAACGATATGATATTAAAGTTTGAGCTTCATGTAGGAGCAACCCGATATGTCTTTATTTTAATGATTTTGGACATGTCAGTGGCTCTAATATGGTCAGTAATAATAAAAAGCATTAATACAAAAAAAAGAAACTAAACTGTATACAAAGCTAGTTGGATTAACTGAAGTGAGTTGCCTGTTAGTATTTAATGGTCCATTAAAAGCCCATTTAAAGAAGTCAGAAACCACAGTGCATATCTTGGTTTTTGACATAATCTAAGACAGTATTAGCAAAGGGCTCATTAGATTACATGGACAAATATTTCCATTTTATTTGGAGAAAGGTAGTTTGAAATTTGCTCTCTCATCCAGGAAAAACAGTTCTCATTTCCCAAGACCATTATCCCTTTTAAGTGAGACATGAACCACATCAAAAGTGTCCTTTCCCCCTTCCTTTGGGGCGTTATGCAGGAGAGCTGGTGTGGGTCTTGGGCTACAAATAATAGTGTATGTAAGAAAAAACATGTTTGTAAAGTCTTAGAAAAAATATGAAATGATTTATAAAGAAAAACAGTTTTACTGTGTCTTGTTCTTGGAGATACTGATCAAACACAAATGAGTTTATTCAGAGCTCCCTAGAGTTCTAGGCACCTGTTTCTGAAAGTTCGTAAGTTGTGTGTTATTAACATCTTAGGAAAATCAAAACCTGATGCTGTTGATCGATTGACTGCTGGGCTGAATGCATTCAACCAGAGAAAAGTGAGGAAATGCTTCCATTCAAGTGACAGCAGGGGCCTGCCTTATCACAGTCCGTAAATGTCGTGGAGATGCTGTTGTTTGGTTTAGTGTAACACGGTCCCGCTGTTGGGTGTTGAGAGGTCGGGTCTTGCCGCTATAACGCGTCATTGTGGGATGATCCTCGTCCTCCAGCCAGAACCCCTGCGTCTGAAGCCAGGTCTGCACTTCCTGTTCAGTGGCCTTGGCGGGTCCCCTTCTGCCGCGTGCTTCGGCTCCTACTGCACAGGGTTGTACTCAGCGGTGAGGTGTTCGTAGGTGTGAGGTTCTTAATTCACATGGGCATATGTTAAATACATGATATGGGGCTTCCCTGGTGGCGCAGTGGTTGAGAGTCCGCCTGCCGATGCAGAGGATACGGGTTCGTGCCCCGGTCCGGGAAGATCCTACATGCCGCGGAGCGGCTGGGCCCGTGAGCCATGGCCGCTGAGCCTGCGCATCCGGAGCCTGTGCTCCGCAATGGGAGCGGCCACAACAGTGAGAGGCCCACGTACCGCAAAAAGAAAACTAACAAAAACCAAAACATGATATGTGTTGATCATCATTATTTCATTATGTAAATTTACAATTTAAGTTGAACTTAAATCATTCATTGTTCAACAACTGAGCCATGTCTAGATGAAGCATGTTGTCTGAAATATGTAGGATCTGGCATGTTCCAGTAAATTACAGGTATCTATTCAATGACAGAAGTAGTATCAGATATTAAGAGAAAAATATTTATAGATTGAGAGCAGTTTGCACTTACCTATGTGCTCTAGAGCTAATCACAGAACATCTGCAAGAGGTGGTTACTTGGCTTGTAAAATGAGAGCAGTATTTGCTCTTTCAGAAAATCAGATGATTGTTATAAATAACAAACGATCAAATGCCCATGAAAACACTTTGGAAAATAATAAATTGCTAAAGGATGATATCATTTCAAAAACAAATATTCTTCATCCATTTAGCAATCTAAGTTTCTCTTTTCTAAATATACACATTAATTTTTTTGTTATTTATAAACTTTATATTTATCATTGAGACTAAAATTATATCAAAACAAGGAAAGGCTGCTTTTTTTTTTTCTTTTTTTTTTTTTTAACGGTTCTCGGGCCTCTTACTGCTGTGGCCTCTCCCGTTGTGGAGCGCAGGCTCAGCGGCCATGGCTCACGGGCCCAGCCGCTCCGCGGCACGTGGGATCTTCCCAGACCGGGGCACGAACCCGCGGCCCCTGCGTCGGCAGGCGGGCTCTCAACCCCTGTGCCACCACGGAAGCCCTATAGTGTTCCTTTTGAAGTGGGAATGAGCACTGATAGAATTTTGTATCCCAAACTGGGCATCAGGAAATCCCTAAGACGAATGCGGATATATTGAACATGAGGACTTATAAAGACCTAAAAGTTTCCCTCCTAGCCTCCAAACCCAGGAGACAGCTGAATTTCCATACTAGATCAGATCGCAGTACTTTTCAGTGTTTGCATCGGTTCTTTGAAAAGAGCATTTTTCTTTAAAATTTACATACCTTTTGCATTCCATTCTGGTACAAAAGACAAACTCAAGTCATCCATGAAAACCCAGATTAAGCATCATGAATCGTTGTTGCAACAGAAGAGAATATTTTCAAATATTCACTGCTTGGGAAGCAAATGTACTTCTCCAGCGCGAGGGCGTCCCCGGGCGTGTGGTCCAGCCCTCGTGCCTGGGCTGGTAACATGGTGTTCACTGCGGTACCCGATCCCTCCTGGCTCATCGGAACCAAACTGCTGGTAACCTTCTGGCTTCAGTTGTGACTGGAGTAGTCGTGGTGGTTTTGCAACAAAGGAGAAAGGAATCTGAATCTGACACTTGCCTGCTTCCCGTTTTTTTAAGTGTATTTAATTTATTTCGTTTTTGGCTGCATTGGATCTTTGTTGCTGTGCATGGGCTTTCTCTAGTTGTGGCGAGCGGGGGCTACTCTTGGTTGTGGTGCGTGGGCTGCTCATTGTGGTGGCTTCTCTTGTTGCAGAGCACGGGCTCTAGGCGCCCAGGCTTCAGTAGTTGTGGTACATGGGCTCAGTAGTTGTGGCACATGGGCTCAGTATTTGTGGCATGTGGGCTCTACAGCGCAGGCTCGGTAGTTGTGGCGCAGGGGCTTAATTGCTCCGTGGCATGTGGGATCTTCCCGGACCAGGGCTCGAACCCATGTCCCCCCTGCATTGGCAGGTGGATTCCGAACCACTGCGCCACCAGGGAAGCCCCTTCCCGTGTTTTTTATGTATTAAAATGTCAAAGGAGAAATTTAACTGCTAGTGATTAATATGCAGAACACAAAAAAATGATAATTAGCGCATGTAGTGTTTGAGGATGTATAGGCTGTTGTATTTAATGTTTAAAGATTTAATATGTTTTCTTTTTAGGATGCTGTTTTAGATTCTTATTACTTGTAAGTGCTATATGAAAGAATACTTCGTCAGTATTCCTGGCGAAGTACTCATAAAATGATCATATTCATTATAATAGCTGAAATCATGCTAAATTTATAGAAATATTTTCTCATATTTTCAATAAGATCTACTATTTAAACGAAAATCTAAATTGAATGTAATTCACTTAACTACCATCAAGTAGTAAATCTGTTCCCAATTCCAAAAATGTGCTTATTTCAGAAAGGTATAAGAAGATACAAAGAAGAAAGTATAAATTCCAGTTAAATTTGGAGAATAAAGTTGAGAATTTAAGGTAGTTGTCTGAGGTAACTTAGCTGGGAGGTCTCAGAGGCGCCTGCTTGACCCTGAAGCCCAGGTTCTTAGTCAGAGTTCTCCACTGGCTTCCCCGATTAGACTGAATTTTCCTAAAAGTAAATGACTTGAGTCTTTAACAATTTGGAGAGAAATAATAGCTCCGAAATAAAGCACCCACGTTTCCTATTATTCCTGCTCATAAAGAAGGCCAGCTACAAATATAGTAGCCAATAGCAAGTGGTTGAAAACATTACCTCTGTTGCTACACCATTTTAATTCCACTCATCGTTCAGTAGACTTCTGTGTGTCCCCTCACCACGTGTCCTGCTGTGCTCAGCAGTGGTGATTCAGACACGTGTGTAAGGGCTCTGCCTTCATGGCTTCGGTCTGGAAATGTCTTGTAGAGGAGGTTCCTGGGGTCTGAGTGCTGAGATACGGTGTCAGGGATTGAGGACAGGGCGGCATTCAAGTCGGAGGAGCAGAGGGTAAGAGACTGAAAGCCCCAGGAAAGTTTGGAAAGACACTTACAAACCAGGGCTCCTTGGCCCTAAGGGAACGTGGACTTGCCTTCCTTGATCATAAACTCACTGAAAGCACCATGGCTCAGCCTTTGCTGGAGAGCAGAGGCAATCTGGAATTGAATCTTTATTATAGAGCTCAAAAAATGAGTGATCCCAAACTGATAATTGTGTATTAATTTATTGAAGTAGATTTATATTTACCGTTGCTCAAGAAATGTCTAGAATGCTTCACAGTTTTTTAAAATGGCATATTAAAGTATTGTGAATAGGACTGCAGTGGGTTTGTAGGTGATAACCGAGTACACAACATGATTGTATGTTACGCTCACCACGGATTAAAGTATTTAAAGGTTCGTATTAAAAACTGTAAAAAATAATTTTACACCCAATACACGGATGGTATAGTAATTAAAATAGTTACTATTCGAGTATTACTTTCTTATATTAACTTTACCTCTTTTTATTAGAAAGCCAGACAATATAGTATCATATTACTATATATAATATTGCATTAATACATTTCTAAAATACATTCATAACGCTACTTCCAAAAGTGCTAGCACTTGAATGTTCACATATCTCTATGATCAAGTCTTAATTTTTTTGTCAAAGTAATAGTCCCAGTTTACTGTCAGAGATCATAAACAAATAATAATACATATCTAAAGGGTAAATCGAATCTGTCAGGTTTATTACCTGTGTATTCTCATGTAATTTTATTCCAACCTGAAGACAAACTCCATGGAGAATTTTCAGATGGACAGCTGGTCTCTTAGTCTTTAGTTTTGATAATTTTCAGCCATACAACTTGTTCATTAGACTAAAACTCACATTGCCCTGGAAATATTTATTTTTCCTCAAGATTCATTAGTTACCGGAGCAAACATCTACATTTGTTCAGGAAAGTGACATTCCCCTTGATGGATTTATCAACAACACAATAATTTGATTGTTTTATGTAATGTTTATATATTTGAAACCAGCTGTTATTTAATAAAAATCATTCATTAAATTTTTTTGCAGATACAAATATTATTTTCTCTTCATGATGTAAGGGTTCAACCTGTACCTGCAACCTATGTAAACATACTTCTTTAGCAATACTTTCTAGAATTACAGGTTTGTAATGAAACCTCTGACAGGTAGTTGCTTAAACAGGTTGAAAAGAAAAACTTTTTCTAAAGTACTTAAACGAACTTAGGCTGCAAAAAAAGCGCCTTTTTTCCTGTTTAGGAATTGTTTTCATTAAGGTAAAGACTAAACTGCAGTTAAAAAAAAGACAGAAGAACAGTGACTCACACACTTAGAAGATTATTCCTCCTGGGTGTAGCAGCTGAAGGACGTCAGGGGGCAGAACCCACACTCCTTTCTCTGTTTTCACCTCCTCCCAGAGGAGTTTCTGTCACGTCGTTCACGGTAGCTGCCCTAGCCCTGCCATCACACCTTCATCCAGCCTCTAGGAAGAGGGGCAGGACCTGCACTTTCTAGGGTTCAACCTGGGAAATTGTACATGACAATTCCAGTCTTATCTGTTTGGCCAGGACTTAGGGACATGAGTTCACAGCCTGCAGAGAGGTGGGGAAACAGTCTTTAGCTGTGTGTACATCTAAAATCAGAGGTTCTATTGCTAATAAGGGGAGAATGGATATTAGGGGAAAACTAGCCTCTTGTCTTACAGAAATATTAGAATATATTTATTTTAGAAAGTTTACATAAACATTGCTTGTCTTAAATATTAATGTATCAATTTATGATACTTTCAACTGCAGGCATCAGAATTCAACTCTTAAGTAGCTTAGAGAATTCCCTGGCAGTCCAGGTTAGGACTCTGTGCTTTCATTTCCGAGGGCCTGGGTTCAATCCCCGGTCAGGGAACTAAGATCCCATGAGCAGTGGGGTGTGGTCAAAAAAAAAAGCTATAAGTAGGTTAAAATATAAGAATATTTCTTACCTCACATAAGTAGAGCTATGACAGAACTGGTTTTAAGTCTCAGAAATTTATCAAGGACTCCACATTTTTCCTACATTTTCATTCCACATCCTCAGCAAGATTGCCACTCATAATTATTCACAGTATGAATAACTGTCTTCATGGTCACAAGGTGGCTGGTGACCATAGTCACATGCAGCTCCAGGCATGGCATTCTCAGAAAGCCATGTCCAAGTGCAGGAAGAGCAGTTTCTGTGGCTTTCTCGTTTCTCTCTTTCATTCTCTTCCATCTTTTCTTTCTTTTCTCCCTCTCCTTCTCTCTCTCCCTCCCTCCCTCCCTCTCTCGCTCTTTCCATCAGATAGGAGAACATTTTCTATAATCTCCCAGGCCGATTTCTCTCAGGCTTCAGTGACTAATATTGAGTTACAAGTTTTTGCCTTGGTTGCAGGGATATTAGTATTGTTATTTTTAGCACCTTTATTGGGAAAATGTGCTGTATCAGAAAAGATATTTGGGAAAGTCTGCTTGGATGGCGTCCAAGAGTATTTGCCACAGTTAGGTTATGTAATTAAAAAAATTGTGGATAAGATGTTTACTTATTTATTTCAAAAACATTCCTCTAGAAAACTCATGTGGCAGTTTTAATAGAAAGTAAGAAGTGTTATGGTTAACATTGGATTTTGAATAAATAAAAATTCTTTATGGCCTTGTGTCATTGTAGTAATGCTATTCCTAAATCTTAGTAGTAAATAACTACCAGTGTATAGTTTCATGTAAAATAGTAAAAACAAAATATGAAAAATCTGTAATGCTTGAAAAAAGTTTCTGTGAAATCACTAATCTGGTTAAATAGTTTATAATTTTTTCACATTAGGAATAGTCATATTTTTTTTTTTTTTTTTTTTTTTTTGCGGTACGCGGGCCTCTCACTGTTGTGGCCTCTCCCGTTGCAGAGCAACAGGCTCCGGATGCGCAGGCTCAGCGGCCATGGCTCACCGGCCCAGCCGCTTCGCGGCATGTGGGATCCTCCCGGACCGGGCACGAACCCACGTCCCCTGCATCGGCAGGCGGACTCTCAACCACTGCGCCACCAGGGAAGCCCCAGGAATAGTCATATTTTTATTTAAAGGATATTCAAGGATGTAATTTTAACTTCTTTGTGCTTTTCCCTATAATTTAAAAATTTTCTCAAATAAACACATTATCTTATAGTAATAATACATATTGTTTAACTTACGCTTATAAAGGCATTTAAAAAACAGGTAGGAAAAAGATCAAAATATAATCGGTGGTTATTCTTTGGGTGCTGATATTATAAGTAACAGTATTTCCTGTTTACTGCATTTTCCAAATTTTCTAAAATTAAAAGTAATCTTTATTAGAATTAAATTTTACTGATTTTGGAAAATAATGTATATCAATTTAAAATAATGGTGCTGGGACAATTGGACATCCATATTCAAAAATATGAACTCAGCCTACTCACACTTTATACAAAAGTTAGCTCAAAATGGATCACAGGGCTTCCCTGGTGGTGCAGTGGTTGAGAGTCCACCTGCCGATGCAGGGGACACGGGTTCTTGCCCCGGTCCGGGAAGATCCCACATGCCGCGGAGCGGCTGGGCCCGTGAGCCATGGCCGCTGAGCCTGCGCGTCCGGAGCCTGTGCTCCGCAACGGGAGAGGCCACAACAGTGAGAGGCCCGCGTACCGTTAAACAAAACAAAACAAAAAAGGATCACAGACCCAAATATAAAAGCACAAAACTATAAAACTTGTAGAAGGAGACAGTCCTTGTTGTCCATATTTTTTCTTTTAATTATGTAAGCATTGATAGTAATATTGATCCAACAAAATCGTTATTTTACAATATTTTATAAAAGAAAAGACCAAATACAAGAATCTTAAAACTCTCAAAGGTGTGTTTAATGGAGAGAAAAAAATCATAATACTAAAAAATTGTCAAATGTAGGCCAAGTGGTTTGCTGTTTCTCTTCATCTATATCTTAGTACACTGCTGACCTCTGGTTTTGAGCTAAAAATGTGTAAATGGGACAAAAAAGGCAGTGTTTCTAGTTTCCTGCATTAAATACTTGTAACACTATTTCAGGGATAGTTATTCACTGAAAGTGTAAAGAGAGCCTTAGTTCATGGGGAGTGTACGTTTCACAGTTGATATGGGAACTTTGCTGTTTAAGACAAGTTTACAAAGTTGAAGAGAGTGAGTTATAGAACTAATCCCAGGGCAAATGACAGAGTATGTGAACTGGTCTGTGGTGTCAGCAGTTGGATTTATGTGGTGTGCCCAAACATCCCCAGGGCATTGGTTGGAAAAAATCTTCTGTATATCAGGTGTGCTTTTACGTTACCGGCCAACTGCTTGCAGTGTTCACCTTCAGGAATCTTATCTTTTCTGGGCTTTGTGTAAAATGTCATGTGCGTAGTGTATTTTTTTCTTTCTACATCCGTATCTATATTTGCTCGTTGAAAGTGAACCAAGACTATGACATAAGTATTCTATCAGTCAGAATTGCCATTTGATTACAGTAGATAATTGCAACTGCTAGTGGTATAGAACTGCACAGTTGGAAACACAGTTGGATGAAACTTACATGGTGTGCAGTCAGGATATGGCGCTAAGAGGAAAGTTGATATGACTTTTCCAATTAGGCCAATGAGCCAGTTCTAATAATGGTCATAAAGTTATGAAATAACATTTACTTCTCTGTGATTTAATAAAGTTGTATTTATTTTCGGAAGCCAGAGTATATTGAGTTGACCAAGAGATTAATAAATTCTGGCCATTACATTAAGTAAAGTTCATAAAGTTGAAGAAGAGCAAATACACCCTCACAAGTTTATGATCGCGATATACGGAGCTGAGAAGTCGCCCCAGAATCTTTGCAGGAATGGGGTGTTCTCTGGAGTGTCTGCAGGACGACTCGAGACTCCTTCAGTTGGATCATTAGAAGCTGTTCTAGGTTAAACCTCCTTCTCCTACTGTATTCCTGACTTTGAGTATGTCACGTCTACTGGGTGAAGTTTGGCTTTAGTTTCCAAAGTGGGTGAAACAGTCCCACGTTAGTAGTGGCTGTAGGAGGGAAAGTAAATGTGAGTCCTTCTGTTGTAATTTAGAAAGTATGCTTTTAATATGCATATTTATGCAAGAAACCATTTTTATATTCTATTCATTACCTGAACTTATACAAATATGTCTACTAATTAGATAGTATTACTCTTGCAAAACTAGGCAGGCATTCATCTTCAGCTGTTTTGTTCCATTAGTGGTTTTGGACTTCAGTTTAACTCCAATTTAAATTGGACTTCAATTTCCATGAGATACATGAAGGAAAATAGGGGAGAGGTTTTGTGATCAGTGTTCATATTTCTTTTCTTCTCAAAACTCCCATATATAGACTTTTTGGATGCAGGTTGTTTATCATACATTGTTCATTACATGACCAAGAAAGATGTTGTCGTCACCAGCAGGACACAACTTTTAACCTGTTAAGGTGCTCTAACAGTGTACAGATACTGTATTTGTTACTACCATTAGGAAAGATCACACATGCAGTATACTTTTGGTTTTCGAGCCTCTATACTCGTTCTTAATTCTTAGAGGAGCACATTTTATTCAGTACTTGCTCTCCTTTGTTCTCTTCTTCTTCCCACGTCTCCCCTTCCCCCTTTCTTCCCCCTTCCCCTTCCCAGCTTCTCTCTCCATGGCCCCCAGGAGAAACTGCCAACATCCAGAGAGGAAGTTTCATTCAGTGCACACGTGTCAGTGTTTGATCCGAAGCCTCGGTAGGCTGTGCAGGGAGAGCTACAGTGCAGTCGTGCGTTTGTAGCTGGTCCGTCTTTGTGGAGCCTTGCGAAGGGCTGTGCAAGAGGGCAGGGTTTATTCTCTGCCGGTTAGAAGTGGCAGGTACCTTTGCTCTCTGTAAAACAAGTCATTTCTATCTGTTACATCTGCTGAGATGCGGCTTCGAACTCAGCTGCAGCTGAGCTGTTTTCTCTGCTCCCGGGTCGTGGACCTGGTGGGGGCCTGGACTCCTCTACAAGGTCTGCTTCCCCGGACTTCTCTTCTTCCTCGGTATCTGCTCCTTCTCTGAAGACTTCTGTTTGGAGCTGTTACCGGCTGTAATACTATATGTTAGTTATTGCAGAAAAGTGCTTATGTATGGAATGTACGAGAAGGATACGTGTTGAGGTGCTCTGGGCTGTCTCTGGTGACTGATGCTGTCCATGGCCTTCTCAGTATAGCAACACCTGCTGTATTTTGCAGTTTGTAATATCAACCTGTGGATTCAGCTGTTAATGAAATGGCACGTGACCTCCTTAAACATGGGAAAGAGTATGTCCTGGTTGCATTGTACCTGCTTCTCGCTGAAATTGATGAGATTCGTTGACTCCTGTTTTAGGGAAGGAGTAGATAACATTGCATTTCTTCGAATACGTAGAAGTTTCTAAGCTGATCATCCACGGTAAGCAGGATTTCACTCCAGCAAGCAGATGAATCCCCTTGATGCTTGCTCCTTTGCATCCTGAAGTATCAGACGGGCAGTGATTATCGGAAGATGCTTCATTGTATTTAACTAACATACAAATGGACGAATTCCACATGTGGGTGCTGATTTTGCCTTCTGGAGAAACATAAAAATAAAAGGGAACACTCTTGCACTGCTGGTGGGAACGTGAATTGGTATAGCCACTATGGAGAACAGTATGGAGGTTCCTTAAAAAACTACAAATAGAACTACCATATGACCCAGCAATCCCACTACTGGGCATATACCCTGAGAAAACCAAAATTCAAAAAGTCATGTACCACAGTGTTCATTGCAGCTCTATTTACAATAGCCCAGAGATGGAAACAATCTAAGTGTCCATCATCGGATGAATGGATAAAGAAGATGTGGCACATATATACAATGGAATATTACTCAGCCATAAAAAGAAACGAAATTGAGTTATTTGTAATGAGGTGGATGGACCTAGAGTCTGTCCTACAGAGTGAAGTAAGTCAGAAAGAGAAAGACAAATACCGTATGCTAACACATATATATGGAATTTAAGAAAAAAAAATTGTCATGAAGAGCCTAGGGGTAAGACAGGAATAAAGACACGGACCTACTAGAGAACGGACTTGAGGATACGGGGAGGTGGAAGGGTAAGCTGGGACAAAGTGAGAGAGTGGCATGGACATATATCCACTACCAAATGTACGGTAGATAGCTAGTGGGAAGCAGCCACATAGCACAGGGAGCACCGGGAGATCAGCTCGGTGCTTTGTGACCACCTAGAGGGGTGGGATAGGGAGGGTGGGAGGGAGGGAGACGCAAGAGGGAAGAGATATGGGAACATGTGTATAAGTATAACTGATTCACTTTGTTATAAAGCAGAAACTGACACACCCTTGTAAAGCAATTATACTCCAATAAAGATGTTTAAAAAGAAAAAATATATATATATACTTCCTTGTCCAGCTGATAATGACACAGATATTTGAAGGTGTTTATTATATCTTACATTTTCCAAGATAAACATTCACTGTTAAACGTGTACCTTCGGTAGATTGTAGACTACGCATGGATTGTTTTTTGCATTTTTTGTAATTATACAGTCATTGTTTCCATTATTAATATTTTCCAAAAGAGATTCTCTTTAAAGTTATAAAAATATTCAAGGTTTAGAATAAATTATACAGTAAGTACAGAAAAGCACAGAGAAGAAGAAATACTGCCTGTGATGTCATCATCCTGTAGTAACCATGGTTATTTGTACTGGGATTTAAAGTTATTATTTTTTTAAATTTCATGAACACTGTAATAGGTTGGGTTCCCCGGAGACAGACCCTGGGATTTGAGAGCAGGAGGTTTTGCGGGGACACCTGCGGAGTGAAGGAAGCAGGCTGGGCAGAGGGGAGTTGACCTGGGGTGAAGCTGAGTGAGGAACCGGAGAACGGCCCCAGGGATGGAGCGTGGCCGTGGCGGTGTCCGTGGGGGACTCACCTGTGCGCCGTCACCAGCCCACACGCCTCACCTGGGGAGTCACGCGTCACCTGGGGAGTCACGCGTCACCTGGGGAGTCACGCCTGCCTCCTGAAGAGGCACCTGGGCAGAGAAGCACCTGGGCAGAGCGGCTCCCGCTGCACATGCGCACAGGACGCGAAGCACGGGGACAGGGTTCGTAAGTCGTCTCCTCCTTCGACATCTTTTAGACTTTACAGTGATTTCTGTGACTTGATGTATTTGAAATTTCAGGCAACAGTCCATCTCACGCTGCCCTCCGGTAACCTGAACGCAGTTTTAACTTTTCTGACTTGTTTTTCTGAGGATTCTGTACCATTAGTGACTATTTTGTGTATTCAGAAATAGACCTATGGGCAACACAAGGTGAACTGTGAGATCTTTTCCATAAAAAGGAAGGGTGATTTTAGCTACTACGTAATAGGTTTCCCTTAAGTTAAGGGACAAGTTTTAGGGCTATATTCTATATTCCTGATTACATAGGATTGAAATCTGCTACTTTTACTCCAGTTTACTTGATGAGAGCCACTAATTGAGTTTGATTTTGTCACCTAAGTGTGTGGTTGTCCCGCATCTACCCCTGAGGGGCTGAGATCCCCGTGGTCAGATTTAAGCCGTGGTCCTTGGAGACAGAGCTGGGGAAAGAAGTGAGGGGTGGGATTGGTCTGTGAGAGGCAGAGCCTGGATTCATAGGAAATCTAAAAGAGAGTTCAAAGGTGAAGGAGGGAAAACGCAGATACAAACCAACACAACTATGGTCTTTCCTAAGTATTGTCATATGTCATATGCAGATATGATGGGCAGGGCCCTCATAGCAGATGCTGTATTCTGTGAGTGTATCAACTAAATGCAGATTTTAGTACTCCTTCATGTATTCAGAAACCTGGTCATTTTAGAGATGGGGGAGACCAATTTGCTTAGGAACTTCCATGAATCCTCACTTTTCTAAAGAAGCTGTGGGTCCAGCCAGGTGTGAGTTCATGTTTTTCTCCAAAAATGTTTATAACCAGTTTGCTGGATGGGGCATCACCCAGCAGGATTACAAGCCATTCCAGGCCCTCTGGTTGGGCTCTGTGCGTTACAGCAGGGATCGCCACAGAAATCCGTTTTTTTGTTATTGTCTTTTTTTTTTGTTATTGTTTTTAATGCTAAGTAACAGAGGAATTTATGATTGAGTTCATAAGAGCAACTGGATCTCCGCTCAGCTCCGTTTTGACTCTCTTATTTTCAAGAGCAAAATATGTTTTTCTAGACTCATTTTTCTGTCATTGGCTATCAGTATTCATGATCTGATCCCAGATATATTGGAGGGAACTAAGAAAAGTCGTACACATAGATTTTAAAAATATATAATATAAAGTAAGATGAGCACACACGAATGTAGGAGGTGACCCTGCTAGAGACGGGGCAGCCCAGCAGCTGGGGGGTGGGGTGGGAGGGTCTCCAGGAGCCCTCCTGCAGCTGGGAAGCAGGTCGGAGAGGGATGTGGTGCACTTAGGAGAGGGTTGCTCTCCGTAAGGAGCGGGGTGCTTCCTTGCAAAGGCCGTGTGGAAGCCCACCTCACTGACTACGCTTAATTTTCAAGCCTGCCGTTGAAACATGACATGTACACTCGGTGAATTTAGGAATGGAAATGGCTAATTTGTGACGAAAGCTTAAGTTTATCCTGTTTCTTTTTTTTTTTTTCTTTTTAAATTTCTACTGGAGTACAGTTGCTTTACCATGTTCTGTTAGTTTCTGCTGTACAGCAAAGTGAATCAGTTATGCGTATACATATATCCCATTTCTTTTGGATTTCCTTCCCATTTAGGTCACCAAAGAGCATCGAGTAGAGTTCCCAAGGTCCCTGTGCTGTACAGTAGGTTCTCATTAGTTATCTATGTTATACATAGTATCGATACTGTATATATCAATCCCAATCTCCCAATTCATCCCACTGCCCCTTCCCCACTTGGTAACCATAAGTTTGTGCTCTACATCTGTGTCTCTATTTCTGCTTTGCAAATAAGATCCTCTGTACCATTTTTGCACATATAAGCGGTATTACACGATATCTCTTTTTCTCTTTCTGACTTACTTCACTTTATGACAATCTGTGTCTACATCCTGTTTCTTAATTATTTTAACATTATTTAAATGACATAAAAATGTCTTGCCACTTTGGTTTAATGTTTTTTTTCTGATTAAAAGCCATTAACACATTAGAGAACAACCTTCAAATAGTTTTAAGGAGATTTACTTTTCAAGTATTTATACAGAAATTGAAAGTTAGTGAAGTATAGGTTTCTCATCCTTGGATTCCAATGGTTTATTTTCACTCTCCTTATGTTTCCCTTACATTGTAAGTAATAGCCTCTGATTTCACACATTGTGAATTAAAGTACATAAGTTTAGGGACTTCCCTGGTGGCGCAGTGGTTAAGAATCTGCCTGCCAATGCAGGGGACACGGGTTTGAGTACTGGTCCGGAAAGGTCCCACATGACATGAAGCAACTAAGCCCGTGCGCCACAACTACTGAGTCTGCGTGCTACATCTGCTGAATCCTGCGCACCTAGAGTCCGTGCTCCGCAACAAGAGAAGCCACTGCAATGAGAAGTCCCTGCACCACAATGAAGAGTAGCCCCTGCTCGCTGCAACTAGAGAAAGGCTGCGCACAGCAACAAAGACTCAACGCAGCCAAAAAAAATATATATATAAATGTTTAAATTGCAGTCTACATTTTGTGGGTGTTAATAATATCTGTTTTGTCCTTTTTAACAGCTCTGAGTGTATCCCTAGATCCATGACGTTGAAATCAGTGAATTGATAAAGTTATACACAATCCTGTCCTTTGGGTAGATTTGTAACTTACCTCTCCCTTTCTGTGGTGAATTGGTGGCATGCATGAAAGTCCCCCCTTGACCTCTGTCTTTTCTGTGCCTCCTTCCTTATTATGGCTGCAAAGTATTCCATGGTATGGTTAGACCATAAGTTCTTTAATCAATGAAATATAGCTGCTCATAAGAGGTTTTTTCCAGTCTTTTTTTTTATTACAAACAATGCAATGACTAATCTTTTTATGCATTCTTTAATATTTTTCTTAGATGATAAAACACTGTATATGCTATTATTAATTTTTCTTTTAAAATCTCTTGATTATGAACTTCC
The DNA here is from genome assembly GCF_008692025.1 of Phocoena sinus. Lineage (NCBI taxonomy): Eukaryota > Metazoa > Chordata > Mammalia > Artiodactyla > Phocoenidae > Phocoena > Phocoena sinus. Next base: position 115,281,971 of record NC_045768.1, read on the forward strand.
ATTTCCGTATGTGTTATCTTCTGATCAAGAATTTCAGAAATGTGCATCCCTTTTCATCAAATGATGAATCAGATAAAGTGGGTGTGAGTTGTATATAATGCTGCTTTGTGAACTTTACCATGAGGCTTTCTGATACCATTAATTACCTACATGAATACCAGAATATTTTTAATCACATTATATTCAATTAAGTTATGTATTTCTGAATAGTTTTATATAGGATTGCTTGAAGGAAGATCACAAACATACATAAATTATTATTTTAAAATAGTTACAGAAATCATCTTTTTTCCTTTAGTGCAAATTCTGGATTTAGTTCCATGTTAGTTAAATTTGCCACCTATAATCACCGGCAAGTTATGGACAGAGCTTCTGTTTGAATTCCGGCATATTCGACTACCAGCACGTGCTGTTCCCTCACTACTCCTGTTAGTGAGGCAAACAGACAAACAGGTAGATCTCCTATCAGAACTCCTTTGGCACCAAGAATCCTGGTTTTCTTCTAGGAGCAATGAAAGTTATCTAGGATTCTTCGGGAATTACTGAATTCTGAAAAACCTATAGAGTAAGTGTTTTCATCCTTGTGAGAAGAGTTGAGAAAACATTTCTTTCTTGGAAACTTTTTAAAATATCTTAAAATAACCCAGCATCCTAGATGTCCAAGTAGAAATGGTGAACATTTAGGGGCATCCACTTGGCTGACTAGACCAGCCAGCTCAAACCTGGTGAAAAGAAACTTGACTGAACTGTTTGTTTGCATGATGAATATTCAGTTCTCTTGTTCTAAAACGTAAGTAGAAAGTGTGGAAATTCTGGAAGACATTGGGATTACAAGTCAGCAAATAAGCGAGTTGAGTTGAGTACGTTTTTACTCAGCTCTGTGCTGGCTTCTGGGGGATGTTAAGGCAATTTGGGAATAAACCTAATACACTTGAGACATTAGAAAAATTTCAGGGGTTTGAAATATAATTAAATATTCTGGGACACAGAGACTCAGCTTTGGCTGGAATGGAAAGTAGACTATTAAAATGTGTGAGTGAAAAAAATGGGGGCTTCCCTGGCGGTCTAGTGGTGAAGACCCTGCGCTCCCACTGCAGGGGGCACGGGTTCGATCCCTGGTCGGGGAACTAAGACCCCACAAGCCACGTGGTGTGGCCCCAAAAATAAATAATTTTTTTAAAATGGCATGTTTAGGTGTTACATTATGGAGAAAGCAGAGAGCAGGTTAGGTTTGTGATTGGGGAGGTGATGTGAGGAAAGTGTTTAGGAAAGAGCGTCTGAGGTCAACGCTTGCTGATAAAAAGGGGGAAAGAGGGAACTGAGGGAGGCCACCTGGTGAATTGTTGGGTGGGAACCTGACATTTCTAGAAGGAAGTGGCCAAGCTTCGTGCCCGTGAGACACAGAAGGTGGAGAGGGAGGTTGAGCCAGGACATCCTGGAGGAAGGTGAGGCCGTCGGGGATGAGGTGGTCTCTGTGACTTGTTAATTTTTCTTTTCTTAATCAATGTCAAGTTAATATACAGTTATCATTTCTTGACCTATTTTGTAAATTGTGTATCTTATATCCTACAAGTGGACTCCTATCTTGAATGGAGGTTTGCTTTAAATACGCACAACTATTGATGAAACCAAAAATATAAAGTTGGAATATATATATATATATTTTTTAGATGTTGGGGGTAGGAGTTTATTAATTAATTTATTTTACTTTTGGCTGTGTTGGGTCTTCGTTTCTGTGCGAGGGCTTTCTCTAGTTGCAGCGAGCGGGGGCCACTCTTCATCGCGGTGCGCGGGACTCTCACTATCGCTGACTCTCTTGTTGCGGAGCACAGGCTCTAGACTCGCAGGCTCAGTAGTGGTGGCTCACGGGCCTAGTTGCTCCGCGGCATGTGGGATCTTCCTGGACCAGGGCTCGAACCCGTGACCCCTGCATTAGCAGGAGGATTCTCAACCACTGCGCCACCAGGGAAGCCCTGGAATATATATTTTAAAACGTAAAAGCAACATTTGAGTTTTTTATGTTTTACATAATTATTTTAGTTTTGTATTTCATGTTTACATATGAACGTAAGTTTAGTTGTAATATCCAGGCCTAACATTTTATAATTAGTTGTTTCGTGCAATGTTTGTTTTACTGGAGGTTTCTCTTAAAGAGAAGCTCTATCTGCTGTGGGAATCTCAGTTATTCTCCCCTCTTTGTCTTTGTCCAATATCAGTATCACATATTTTTATATTGTTACAGTGCTCTTGTCAGGTAAATCTGAGCAAACAGGAGGGCGTGAGGTATATGTCATTTTCAAGGAAGTGCGTATGTGGTTTGGAAATGGTACAGTGTCAGCTGATCCTCACCCTAATCACAGCAGTTTCTCAAGGTGTGTGGCTGTCAGAATCTGGGAGAAAAGGGAGGGAAAGAAAACATAACATTTTCATTTTTATTTAAAAATAAATGGCATTTAAAAAAAATTTTTAAATTAATTTCTTTATACAGCAGGTTCTTATTACTCATCAGTTTTATACACATCAGTGTATACGTGTCAAGCCCAATTGCCCAGTTCATCCCACCACCACCCTCCCCACCACTTTCCCCCCTTGGTGTCCGTACGTTTGTTCTCTACATATGTTTCTCAACTTCTGCCCTGCAAATCGGTTCATCTGTACCATTTTTCTAGGTTCCACATATATGTGTTAATATACGATATTTGTTTTTCTCTTTCTGACTTACTTCACTCTGTATGACAGTCTCTAGATCCATCCACGTCTCAACAAATGACCCAATTTCGTTCTTTTTTATGGCTGAGAAATATTCCATTGTATATACGTATCACACCTTCTTTATCCATTCGTCTGTCGGTGGGCATTTAGGTTGCTTCCATGACCTGGCTATTGTAAACAGTGCTGCAGTGAACATTGGGGTGCATGTTTCTTTTTGAATTATGCTTTTCTCTGTGTGCATGCCCAGTAGTGGGATTGCTGGGTCATATGGTAATTCTATTTTTAGTTTTTTAAGGAACCTCCATACTGTTCTCCATAGTGGCTGTATCAATTTACATTCCTACCAACACTGCAAGAGGGTTCCCTTTTCTCCACACCCTCTCCAGCATTTGTTGTTTGTAGATTTTCTGATGATGCCCACTCTAACTGATGTGAGGTGATACCTCACTGTAGTTTTGATTTGCATTTCTCTAATAATTAGTGATGTTGAGCAGCTTTTCATGTGCCTCTTGGCCATCTGTATGTCTTCTTTGGAGAAATGTCTATTTAGGTCTTCTGCCCATGTTTAGATTGGGTTGTTTGTTTTTTTAATATTGAGCTGCATGAACTGTCTATATATTTTGGAGATTAATCCTTTGTCCATTGATTCATTTGCAAATATTTTCTCCCATTCTGAGGGTTTTCTTTTCGTCTTATTTGTAGTTTCCTTTGCTGTGCAAAAGCTTTTGAGTTTCATTAGGTTCCATTTGTTTACTTTTAGTTTTATTTCCATTACTCTAGGAGGTGGATCAAAAAAGACCTTGCTGTGATTTATGTCGAAGCGTGTTCTTCCTGGGTTCCCTGGTGGCGCAGTGGTTGAGAGTCCGCCTGCCGATGCAGGGGACACGGGTTCGTGCCCCGGTCCGGGAAGATCCCACATGCCGCGGAGCGGCTGGGCCCGTGAGCCATGGCCGCTGAGCCTGCGCGTCCGGAGCCTGTGCTCCGCAACAGGAGAGGCCACAACAGTGAGAGGCCCGCGTACCGCAAAACAAAAGCAAAAACAAAAAGAGTGTTCTTCCTATGTTTTCCTCTAAGAGTTTTATAGTGTCCGGTCTTACATTTAGGTCTTGAACACATTTTTTTTTTTTTTTTGCGGTATGCGGGCCTCTCACTGTTGTGGCCTCTCCCGTTGCGGAGCACAGGCTCTGGACGTGCAGGCTCAGCGGCCATGGCTCACGGGTCCAGCCGCTCCGCGGCATGTGGGATCTTCCCGGACCGGGGCACGAACCCGTGTCCCCTGTATCGGCAGGCGGACTCTCAACCACTGCGCCACCAGGGAAGCCCTTCGAATCCATTTTGCGTTTATTTTTGTGTATGGTGTTAGGGAGTGTTCTGATTTCATTCTTTTACATGTAGCTGTCCAGTTTTGCAGCACCATTTATTGAAGAGACTGTCTTTTCTTCATTGTATATCCTTGCTGCCTTTGTCATAGATTAGTTGACAATAGGTGCATGGGTTTATCTCTGGGCTTTTTATCTTGTTCCATTGATCTATGTTTCTGTTTTTGTGCCAGTACCATATTGTCTGGATTACTGTAGCTTTGTAGTATAGTCTGAAGTCAGGGAGTCTGATTCCTCCAGCTCCGTTTTTTTCCCCTCAAGACTGCTTTGGCTATTCCGGGTCTTTTGTGTCTCCATACAAATTTTAAGATTTTTTGTTCTAGTTATGTAAAAAATGCCATTGGTAATTTTATAGGGATTGCATTGAATCTGTAGGTTGCTTTGGGTAGTATAGTCATTTTCACAATATTGATTCTTCCAATCCAAGAACATGGTATATCTCTCCATCTGTTCCTATCATCTTTAATTTCTTTCATCAATGTCTTATAGTTTTCTGCATACAGGTCTTTTGTCTCCCTAGGTAGGTTTATTCCTAGGTATTTTATTCTTTTCCTTGCAGTGGTAAAATGGGAGTGTTTCCTTAATTTCTCTTTCAGATTTTTCATCATTAGTGTATAGGAATGCCAGAGATTTCTGTGCATTAATTTTGTATCCTGCAACTTTACCAAATTCATTGATTAGCTCTAGTCGTTTTCTAGTGGCATCTTTAGGATTATCTATGTATAGTATCATGTCACCTACCAACAGTGACAGTTTTACTTCCTCTTTTCCAATTTGTATTCCTTTTATTTCTTTTTCTTCTCTGATTGCCGTGGCTAGGACTTCAAAACTATGTTGAATAATAGTGGTGAGAGTGGGCATCCTTGTCTTGCTCTTGATCTTAGAGGAAATGCTTTCAGTTTTTCACCATTGAGAATGGTGTTTGCGGTGGGTTTGCCACATATTGCCTTTATTATGTTGAGGTAGGTTCCCTCTCTGCCCACTTTCTGGAGAGTTTTTATCATAAATGGGTGTTGAATTTGCAGAAAAGAAAAGCAGAAAAGAAAAGCTTTTTCTGCATCTATTGAGATGATCATATGATTTTTATTCCTCAATTTGTTAATATAGTGTATCACATTGATTGATTTGTGTATATTGAGGAGTCTTTGCTTCCCTGGTATAAATCCCACTCGATCGTAGTTTATGATCCTTTTAATGTGTTGTTGGATTCTGTTTGCTAATATTTTGTTGAGGATTTTTGCATCTGCATTCATTAGTGATATTGGTCTGCAATTTTATTTTTTTGTAGTATTTTTGTCTGGTTTTGGTATCAGGATGATGGTGGCATTATAGAATGAGTTTGGGGGTGTTCCTTCGTCTGCAATTTTTTGGAAGAGTTTGAGAAGGATGGATGTTAGCTCTTCTCTAAATGTTTGATAGAATTCACCTGTGAAGCCATGTGATCCTGGACTTTTGTTTGTTGGAAGATTTTCAATCACAGTTTCAATTTCATTACTTGTGATTGGTCTGTTCATATTTTCTGTTTCTTCCTGGTTCAGTCTTGGAAGGTTATAACTTTCTAAGAATTAGTCCATTTCTTCCAGCTTGTCCATTTTATTGGCATAGAGTTGCTTGTAGTAGTCTCTTAGGATGCTTTGTATTTCTGTGGTATCTGTTGAAACTTCTCCTTTTTCATTTCTAATTTTATTGATTTGAGTCCTCTCCCTCTTTTTCTTGTTGAGTCTGGCTAATGGTTTATCAATTTTGTTTATCTTCTCAAAGAACCAGCTTTTAGTTTTATTGATCTTTGCTATTGTTTTCTTTGTTTCTATTTCATTGAGTTCTGCTCTGATCTTTATGATTTCTTTCCTTTTGCTAGCTTTGGGTTTTGTTTGTTCTTCTTTCTCTGGTTCCTTCAGGTGTAAGGTTAGATTGTTTATTTGAGATTTTTCTTGTTTCTTTAGGTAGGCTTGTATTGCTATAAACTTCCCTCTTGGAACTGCTTTTGCTGCATCCCGTAGGTTTGGGATCATCGTGTTTTCATTGTCATTTGTCTCTAGGTATTTTTTGATTTCCTCTTGGATTTCTTCAGTGATCTCTCTTGGTTATTTAGTAATGTATTGTTTAGCCTCCATGTGTTTGTGTTTTTTACGTTTTTTTCCTTGTAATTGATTTCTAATCTCATAACGCTGTGGTCAGAAAAGATGCTTGATATGATTTCAGTTTTCTTAAATTTACTGAGGCTTGATTTGTGACCCAAGATGTGGTCTCTCCTAGAGAATGTTCCATGCGCACTTGAGAAGAAAGTGTAATCTGCTGTTTTTGAATGGAATGTCCTATAAATATCAATTAAATCTATCTGGTCTATTGTGTCATTTAAAGCTTCTGTTTATTTATTTTCATTTTGGATGGTCTGTACATTGGTGTAAGTGAGGTGTTAAAATCCGCCACTATTGTTGTGTTACTGTCGATTTCCTCTTTTAGAGCTGTTAGCAGTTGCCTTATGTACTGAGGTGCTCCTTTGTTGGGTGCATATATATTTATAATTGTTTTATCTTCTTCTTGGATTGATCCCTTGATCATTATGTAGTGTCCTTCCTTGTCTCTTGTAACATCCTTTATTTTAAAGTCTGTTTTATCTGATATGAGTATTGCTACTCCAGCTTTCTTTTGATTTCCATTTGCATGGAATATCTCTTTCCATCCCCTCACTTTCAGTCTGTATGTGTCCCTAGGTCTGAAGTCGGTTTCTTATAGACAGAGTATATATGGGTCTTGTTTTTGTATCCATTCAGTAAGCCTGTGTCTTTTGGTTGGAGCATTTAATCCATTCACGTTTAAGGTAATTATTGATATGTATGTTCCTATGACCATTTTCTTAATTGTTTTGGGTTTGTTTTTGTAGGTCCTTTTCTTCTCTTGTGTTTCCCACTTCGAGAAGTTCCTTTAGCATTTGTTGTAGAGCTGGTTTGGTGGTGCTGAATTCTCTTAGCTTTTTCTTGTCTGTAAAGCTTTTGATTTCTTTGGTGAATCTGAATGAGATCCTTTCCAGGTAGAGTAATCCTGGCTGTAAGTTCTTCCCTTTCATCACTTTAAGTATATCATGCCACTGCCTTCTGGCTTGTAGAGTTTCTGCTGAGAAATCAGCTGTTAACCGTATGGGAGTTCCTTTGTATGTTATTTGTTGTTTTTCCCTAGCTGTTTTCAGTAATTTTTCTTTGTCTTTAATTTTTGCCAATTTGATTACTATGTGTCTCGGCATGGTTCTCCTTGGGTTTCCTGGACTTGGGTGGCTATTTCCTTTCCCATGTCAGGGAAGTTTTCGACTATAATCTCATCAAATATTTTCTCTGGTCCTTTCGCTCTCTCTGCTCCTTCTGGGACCCCTATAATGCGAATGTTGTTGCGTTTAATGTTGTCCCAGAGGTCTCTTAGGCTGTCTTCATTTCTTTTCATTCTTTTTTAAAATTCTGTTCCACAGCAGTGAATTCCACCATCCTGTCTTCCAGGTCACTTATCCGTTCTTCTGCCTCAGTTATTCTGCTCTTGATTCCTTCTAGTGTAGTTTTCATTTCAGTTGTTGTATTGTTCATCTCTGTTTGTTTGTTCTTTAATTCTTCTAGGTCTTTGTTAAACATTTCTTGCATCTTCTCGATCTTTGCCTCCATTCTTTTTCCGAGGTCCTGGATCATCTTCGCTATCATTACCCTGAATTCTTTTTCTGGAAGGTTTCCTATCTCCACTTCATTTAGTTGTTTTTCTGAGGTTTTATCTCATTTCTTCATCTGGTACATAGCCCTCCGCCTTTTCATCTTGTCTATCTTTCTGTGAATCTGGTTTTCGTTCCACAGGCTGCAGGATTGTAGTTCTTCTTGCTTCTGCTGTCTGCCTTCCAAAAGGCATTTTTCTTAAAAAAGTTAAATAGGGATAAAATCCTGTTTTAAGAGAAGTGATCTCCCCCCTCCATCCCCGAACTCAGTGGTAGTTATTTGTATGTAGGTTTTCCTTTCATCAGCCCATGGACTTTTCCTACCACCATGCTGTCAGGACCGAAGTTCTAATTTGTGTGAAGGGGGGGCTGTTACTGGGGAGGATGCCCTCCACAGCCTGGTTTGAGTTGAAGTACGAGCGTCTCTATCCATCCCAGTTTTCCCTGTTTCTTGTCATAAGGTGTGACTTGGCTGAATAATGATTTTCCCCAGTGAGCTGGATTATGTGTGGGTGCGGAACCCACCCAGCAGGTGGTGCTTCCAAGGGGAGGCTTGAGTGCTGGCCAGGCCGAGCAGGGGACACTTAGGGCTGCTTCCTGGAGGACGAGAAGGAAGGGGCTGGGCGGGGGGGTGCAGGGGAGGCACCTCACCAAGTCCGGGGATGTTTACGTAAGAAACCAGTGCTGATCTGCTCTTCATGCAGGCTCAGCCACTCCCTTACTGTCTGAATGTCCCCACTGCCCTCACACTTCTTGACCTGGTGACACTCCAGAGCCCTGAGAATCTCCTCAGATTCCTGTGGATTTCCAATATCCTGATGTTGTCTTCATCCCTGTCACGTGGAGTTTCTGCTTCCCACGGAATTCATTTAAATTCCTGACCTGGAGGTGGGATCCCTTTGCCCTAGGCTGGTGGGCATAGGGAGGGCCCGGAGGTTATGATGCAAGCAGTTCAAGATGAATAGCAGACATCCCCTGTTTTTAAAAGAACCTCTCCTTCCCATTCTGCTGAATAAGCGTCAGGCTCACCTCTGCTCCCCCTTCAACACCAAATCGCCACGTGTTCCATGTTAACGGGGAGTCAACAATAGATTTTAGCTTCTTCCCTAGAAAAAGTAAAATAACGATTTCTCTTAGCTCCCAAACGAAGACGTTTTTCAAGGTATTTTTTCAAATTGGATTGTTCTCTTCCTGAGATGAAATCTGGTGCCAGCTGTTTTATTTTGCAGTGTCTAAGGTTGTGATATGCTGGCTGGCTGGTGTGTCATCCTGGTTCTGTGTTGGTTCAGCAAAGCTGAGCCTCGTTTCTCTGATCTGTAAGGGTCTGTTTTCTAGGTTACGGGCTTGAAGGAGTTGACTCTGGTGAAATACCTGTGTTGGTGTGTAGCTCAGTGTGCATACCTGTTACTGAATCGTGGGTGGGTGTGGTTTTTCTGGACCCCAGGGGTTGCCGGTTACAGTAGGAGAGATGCTTTTGGTGGGTCAGGAGCCTTGGAGACGCAGTGACCAGAGGCCACGCCGTGAGCCCTCTGATTCCCATGAGGTGAAATGTGCCACGTGAAGCCGGCTTGGCCATTTCCCAGTTCAGTTTAGTGATAGATTCTCTTGACAGAGTAAAGGAATAGCTAATGTCCAGGTATATGTAGGATGATTCTTTGGGGGAAAACAGGCCTAAGGGTGAAAGGGGATTCATTTCTAAGTCCCTCCAAATTGAAGTCTTCCTTTAAGAAACATGTTCCGTGTACACATAAAAAGGCTAATTTCGGGCTTCCCTGGTGGCGCAGTGGTTGGGAGTCCGCCTGCCGATGCAGGGGACGCGGGTTCGTGCCCCGGTCTGGGAGGATCCCGCGTGTCGCGGAGCGGCTGGGCCCGTGAGCCATGGCCGCTGAGCCTGCGCGTCCGGAGCCTGTCCTCCGCGACGGGAGAGGCCACAACAGTGAGAGGCCCGCGTAACGCATAAAAAAAAAAAAAAAAAAAAAAAAAAAAAAAAAAAAAGGCTAATTTCTTTCGGTGTGTATATTTCAGAAGAACAAATGGGAATTTAAGAAAATTACTTTCACAACCCTTTGATTTATTGCCATCTTGGTGACTCATGGACCGTGTGGGCTTCGAAGAAGTGTTCCTGGTATGATATTCAAAAAGGTTTTCCAATCATTGTTTTATGGTGAACTCTTATAAAAGTTTCTGTGCCTGGATATTTCTTCTGTGACTTCTTTTGACGGGCCCTGAGGGAGCGTTAGGTTGATTCTGGGAAACTCTGCCAGCCGAAGACCTTTTGCTGGCATTGTTCTCAGAGGCTTTTAGACAGTCTCTTATTTATAGTCTGATAAGATGTAGACTTCTCTTCATTAAGTTTCTCAAAGGATAACTCTTATTCTGGGAACTCATTTCTTGTAGGCAAACTGAAGTTTTACGTGGCTACTGTACGCTAAAATTCTCTGCGGAATAATAATATACGTCAGTGAATATCACAAGTCCTCCATTCTCATTATTCCTCTTCTGTCTTCAGACTTCTTTATCAGGAAAGCACCTCAGTATGACATTTTATTCATATTTTTATAAGAAGATAAGGCATTAGAAATTCTTTCTGTGCATTTTTTCAAGGGTCATGTTTTTCATGCTGTTTGCTAAATTTTGGTTGGAACTCATTTCATGTTTTTGTACTTGGTTGAACATTTTTTTTGACTTTTCTTGAAGAAATCTTTTAGGAAGTTTAAAGGAGTATTCTGGAAAGAAGATGATACTGGCTTGCTATACTGATGCATAGCAAACTACCTCAGAACCCAGTGGCTTCAAACAATGATGGTTTATTATCCTTCAAGCATCCGTGGCTGGGCTCAGCCCAGCACTTTCTCCAGGATCTGGTGCTGGAGACTGTGCTCTCCCTGCGGTTCTGAGGGCTACGTGCACGTGCTCTGGTCCACGTGCCTTTCTCTTGTCCTGGACCACGAGGGCGGTCGGGGTCTGCTTGGATCACTGGGAAGACCAGGGAACAAAAGTGATCTCAGGAGATCTGCCAAGGATGAGTAAGAAAGGACACAAGAGCCCATTTTGTGAGAAGCCGACAGGTGTGTTTTCGTAATTGTAGATTTTAACTATTCGTTTCCAGTGCCTCTCAGATACCCTGGAGCCTGAGCATGGGGAGCGAGTTGACCTTTAGGTTTTGTTTTCGTTGTGGCTGCAGAACTGCCCGCCCCCGCTGCATGTTCTGCTCGTGTAAAACTGGAGGGTTGAGTGGGGCTCGGTGTGGACACGTGAGTTCTGGTTTCGTGTTATTATACTATATTTTAAAGTTTTATACATGTTTATATATATGTTTTCACATATTATGCTGTATTATATTATACATAATTTCTCTTCTGTCGCAAATACAGCAGGTATTACAGTCTGTGGTTGTGTTTCGAGGGTTAGAAAACAAAGCATGGATTAAAATTGGTAACCAAGGGAAACATTAGGGCCGCCAGACTGCATGTAATGTGTTCTCCAGTAATTTGTTAAAAACATAAAAATGGCTAGAACTTTATTAATTGTAACTCTGCCCAATGAGTTATTTAGAAGTCATGAAAGAATAGATTTAAGCAGGACACATTGTAAATTATGAAGTCCTGAATTTTTGAGATTATTGAATTGATTCAGCAGATCTTTACTGAGCATCTGATACACACCTGGGGCCCACGGGGGTACAGTGAACAGTGTCACGAGCTCATGGCACTTCCCTTCCAGCGGGGAGACAAACACTCACAAAATGGGTTTAGTTTGGGAGGGTATTGCAGTGAAGGAAAATAAAAGATGAAGTTCTTGAGAGGAAGAAGGCGTGCCAGGCGGTATTAGGGGATCAAAGCGACATCCCTAAAAGTGGAACTTCTGAGTCCGGCTTGGAAAAAGTAAGAGGGGGAGCCATCCATGTATTTCATTGAACATCGTTTTAGTTAGGGGTCAAAGCAGGTGCCTGGGGACTTGAGTGATGGCAGGGAGCCTCAGGCTGGAAGACAGGAAGAGGGAGGCGAGGCTGCGGGGGTTACAGTCACGACCTCAGGGAGCTGGATCTCAGTGCAGCTGCGGCCAGGCCGCCATGTGGATTTCAGGGAGATGGGAAGCCAGTGGGAGATTTTAGACGGCAACTATTTGATCCATGGTTTGCAGACCAGACTAGAGCAGATGTGGAGTCTAGGTAGGAATTTCTTGTAGCGTCTTGCACGGTGGCCTGGTGTCAACAAAGACAGTGAGAAAGGGTCAGACTTGGGCTGGGTTTTGGAGGACGAGTCACAGGATTTGCTGGCAGATTGAAGGTCAGCCTTGGCAGAGGAGCCAGCGATGACCCCGAGGGTCCCTGTCCTGTGCATTTTAAGAATGGAGTCGCCTTTAACAAGCTGGGAAAGGGAGAGGCCGGTGGGGAGAGTCAGATGTTTGTCAGCGTGCCTGTTTAAGATTTCTCCAGACAGCCCAGTCTGTGGGCAGGCGTTTACATGGAGGTGCTCCCCTGGAGGAAGTGGGGACAGGATTGGGAGTCAGAGGCCACAGTCTGTATTTAAAGCCATGTAAGGGGTGAATCAGTGCCTGGGAATTGGTCCTCCTCAGCATGACCCAACTTACAGTAGAAATTTATTTTTTATTTATTTGTAAAAATTTTTATTGGAGTATAGTTGATTTACAGTGTTGTGATAGTTTCAGGTGTACAGCAAAGTGATTCGGATATATATATATATACACACATACACACACACACACACACACACACACACACACACACACACACACACACATATCTGCTCTTTTTTAGATTCTTTTCCCATAGAGGTTATTACAGAATATTGAGTTGAGTTCCCTGTGCTGTACCTGAAGTAGGGCCTTATTAGCTATCTATTTTATATGTAGTTGTGTGTATATGTCCGTCCCAATCTCCCAGTTTATCCCTCCCCCCCACTTACCCTCCAGTAACCATAAGTTTATTTTTTACATCTGTAACTCTATTTCTGTTTTTATAGTAGAAACTTAAATGGCACCAAAATAATTTTAATTTAGAGTTAGACGAACAGTCTGTTCTTTCTAAATTTCAGTGTAGTTGGAACACATCCATTTTTAACTCGTCAGGTGGCTGCAGACTTATCTGTAACACATGCATTAAAAACCAGAATATCGTCTCTCACGTGGATACCCTTCAAAATGTTGGGCCACATCTTCCTGGTTTCAGTTTGACCTTCATTCAGTACCTGGATTGATGAGCTCGTAGTCATAAACTTAACTATTTTCCCCCGTTGCTTTAGTGGCTGTGGAATAAGAAAATCACTAACCAGGTTATTTATCTTTAAAGTATAAATGCTGAAATATCACGAGGCCTCATTATTCTGTGCATAAAAATGAGACCTTAACTATATAGGCTTCGGTATTTCTTGCTACTTACAGACTTACAGGAACACAATTACTCTTCAAGGTTCCCTTTATTATTTTTGTGTTTTCTCCTCAAGGATAATGAAATGTGAGCTCTGGTGTGGTTGACACTCGTCCTGGGCCGCTGCTCACGTGATATTTCACTGTCCTGCCGGCCACCGAGGCTCCTGTGTGGGTTTGAGACAGGAAGGGGGCGGGGCACAATCGTTAAAAGAATGACATAGCCGGAGGACAAGACATAAACTGGTCACAACCAGCTAGGTCCAAGACGGCAGACTAGTCGAGGTCCACTAGACCTTGAGCCCCAGTATAGGCCCATTGTAACACATCAGCTAAATGACACAACCTTAGGTGCTACGACAGTTCCAAGGGTGAACATAAAGGTCAAAAAGTGGGCCGTGGCCCAACTCCTGGCAATCCCCACCCCTTCCTCAACATAGTTGGAATAATCCTCCTGTTCATTAATGCCTGTGAAATTACCCACCCCTATAAAAACTGACAACCCCGTACCCTGGGGCCTCTCGCTTTCCACGATGGCCCAGACTCTGCCTGTGGTGTGTGTATGTCCCTGGATAAACCTTCTTTCGCTTCACCATGGCTCGCTCTTGAATTCTTTCCTGCACAAAACCGAGAACCCACACTCGGCGGCCGTCCCAGGGACTTGCCCGTGACCTGGGACGTGAGCATCCTCTCGCGCCCCACTCTCTTCCCTGCAGCAGGCTCTTCTCAGTGTCCGTGTGCTGCTTCTGACAGCATGCACGGCCATGTCTGGACTGCAGCATCCCTGTCCTACTCCTCAGACACAGTGTTCGGCTGCGGTGCAGTATGGCCGAGACCACCTCCCTCCTCCCTGAACGCTGTCCGCTCGGGACCACTGCAGCCTGGAGCTCTTGGACCCCGAGTGGCTCCTACGTTTCCTGTCTTCACTGGGCTCTTTCCTCTCCAGTTTGCCCCCAACAAGGGCTGTCTGAGATGAAACAAGTTTGTGACAGTTTTACTGAGAAGCTCCATCTGTCGCAGACCCTCAGCTCTGCCTTTGGCTCCAAGTGTTAATAACCAGACCCCTCCCAGGAAGGCCACATCCCTTCTGCCTTTTACACAGAAATTACACATGGGGGCACAAGTTCCTCTCCCTTCCCCACCCCCATGCCACTTGTATTAGCCATCTTGTGAATTATCTAATTCTCACCATGATAATGTAGCCAAACTTTGGCCTCTGTACCACGGTTCGCATTGAATCTCAGACACAGTTTTGGGTGAAGTGGAAAACAATAGCTTTATTGCTTTGCCAGGCAAAGGGGGCCACGAGGGGTTAATGCCCTCAAAACTGTGTGTCCCAACCTGGAGGGAGTAGTGAGGAGTTTTACAGGAATGGTTCAAAGAGGGCGTGGTCAGCTCTTGTACACTCTTCTGATTGGCTGGTGGTGAGGTCATCGGGAATCGGCATCCTCAGCCTTCTGGTTCCAGCTGGTCTGGGGTCTCCATGCTTGTGGGCAGCATGCAGTTAACTTCTCCCACCTGGTAGGGGTTTCAGCATCTGCAAAACTGCTCAAAGATATTGTTGTGTGTATCCCTTGAGGGGGAGCCAGCACCTGCCCCAAGGCTGCACTATTGTTTCTCCAGACTGCTCCTCCCTTGTCTCTGCATCCCCTCCCTTCCCTGATAAGCAACTGTTTGAACTTGCCCTTTGGAACTCCGGGAAGGTCATGGAGGCTGAATGAAGCATATTTCCTGCAAACAAGAAAATGCGGGACACAGAAAGGCTTTTGTGCCCAGGAGCCCTGTAAGGTCCTGTTCGGTTTCAGTCGTTTGAGTTTCTTTCCAAAGAGAATGTGTCAGCTTCCATGCAAATGGGTGCATAGGTGCAAAAAAATTCTGAACATAAGTGAAATATGTCTCGTAAATTCTCCCAGGAGACACATCTAAAATTCATTTCTGGCACAGCGAGGACCCCTGCCTCTTGTATACTGTGAATGAAAAGATCTTGATGACTGCAGTGTCCTGTCATTCTGGTCTTCACACAACAAAATGTGCAGTGTCCACTTCTTTCCAAGGCTAAAAGTACATTAAGTGAAATCAATATAGATTATCGTGGCCGTTCATTAAATTTTTATATTACGATTGTAAGAAATTCATGCATCGTAAATTAGATAAAACATCCATAAATGAATAAAAGTCACTTGATTATAAAAAACATTTCCTCTGGGAAGTCATGTTAGCAAATCAGAGAGGTTTCTGGGACCAGAACTGCCCAGGGGGAAAAGGGAAGTTAGATTTGCACTCGTTTCCCTGCTCTGATGAGTTTTATAGCAGCTTCTGTTATTTTGAGGCTGTGATCTGGGCACAGACTCTGCAAGCTGAGTGGGGCTCCTTGGCCATGGCTGTCAGCCCGGGATGGGGAGATTTTGTTCTGTGCGTTTTCCACCTGGGCCTTTCGGGGAAAAAAATCAGGAGATGGACTTCAGTAACAGTGTGGAGTCCTGACAGTACTGAATATGGATAAAAAATTGATATCTAATAATTGAAAGAAATGGATGCATCATCTTTCTGTAAAAAGCAATTATATATGTGGACAATGGAAACACACTGAGAATAAATACGGCCCTTAATTACATGATTGGGAAGGTTTAGAGCGGGATAATTCATGGCATAAACATACAGATTGTTAATTGTAAATCCTTAGATAAAATGGGCATAATCATGGTATCCACTCCATGAAATGGCTGGGAAGATTTGATTTTTTTTTTTGATACTTAAGAAGTGGATTTATTTGGAGAGAAACACACTTAGACAGAGTATGGGCCATCTCAGAAGGCGGGAGCAGCTGGCTGGGAAATTAAATGCAGAAACTGAGGTACCTGAGTTCCTAGCTGGATGCCTGTTCGTCACTCAGTATGTGTGAAAGGCAGGAAAATGCCCCCCAGAGTCGTTCACGTCCTGACCCCCAGCACCTGTGCTTACCTTAAGTACTTTATGTGGCAGAAGGCACCTGGCATGTGTGATGCAATATCGTGATGTGGGAGGTTGTCTTGAATTATCTTGTGGGCATGATGTAATCACACGGTCATGTATGAGGGAGGAAGGAGGGTCAGAGTCAGAGAAGGAGGTGAGGTGATGGAGGCATAGGTCAGAGCGGTGGGGCCCTGAACCAAGGGGTATGGGGTGGGCAGCCTGCAGAAAGTAGGGAAGGCAGGGGAGGGGTTCTCCCTTTGAGCCCCAGAAGGAATGCCCTGCCGACACCTTGATTGCAGTCTACGGAGACTTCTGGGACCATAGGATGTGAATCTGTATCGCTTAAGCTATTTTTGGTGATTTGTTAACAACAGCGTTAGGAAACTAGTACAATATGATAGCTTTATTATTGTTAATATTATTGTATTACTTTCCTGGGGTTGCCGTAACCAAGTACCACGAGCTGAGATATTTATTGTCTCACAATTTGGAGGCTGGACATCCAAGACCAAGATGGCGGCTGGGTTGGTTCTACTTGACGGCCCTGAAGGATCTCTTTCGGGCCTCTCTCCTTGGCTTGCAGTCGGCCGTCTTCTCCCCTTGTCTTCACATTGTCTTCCCGCTGTGTGTGTTTCTGTGTCCAAAAGTCCCCTTTCTATGAGGATACTGGATCATAATTGGTTTGAGGTCCACCCTAATGACCTCAGTTGAACCTACTTCTGTGAAGATTCTGTCTTCAAATAAGACCACACTCTGAGCTACTGGGTTAGGACTTTAACATATGAGTGGAGGGGGCACAAAGAGTCCAAAAGAGTTATTATGTTTAATTAAAATAAAATCCTAGAATGTGAGAGCTATGACCACACGCTCAGAAAGTATCTAAGAGTTATTTTAACCATGACTTTCATTTGACTAAGGTGGTTCTTTTGTAGAGACACTGACTTACTGTTTGTTTGTTGGTTGGTTGTAATATTTATTTATTTATTTGGCTTGCCAGGTCTTAGTTGCGGCACACGGGCTCTTTAGTTGTGGCACACGGGCTCTTTAGTTGTGGCACGCGGGACTTTTAGTTGTGGCATGCAGACTCTTGTTGCGGCATGCATGCGGGATCTAGTTCCCTGACCAGGGATTGAAACCCGGACCCCCTGCTTTGGGAGCGTGGAGTGTTAGCCACTGGACCGCCAGGGAAGTCCCTGACTTGCTGCTTTAATAAGAAATGGTACCATGGGTGACTCAGTTATGGGAAATGACGGTTTGCTCCTTCTAAAAACAACTCCCTTTATCAACGTCCAGAACGTACGTAGCTAATTGTAAGTTCTTTAAGTCACGCGTGGTTTCCCGTGCGGTCTGCGTAGGTGTGTAGTTACTGTGTCCTTGTGAGCATCCCCAACAATCCTGTAGGTGGTGGACAAAAAAAAATCGGTCCAGTCTGGCAAGTGGCAGCTGCCTTCTGCCATAGAGGAAACAAACCATATCACGTCCACCTCTGAAATCTGACTCTCTTTAGATTTGTCCTGGATCAGTGGGGATTAACAATTCAAGGACTCTTTGAGAATATTTTTACACAAAAAAGATTGGTTTCTCACCGGAAAAGTGCCCGTGTGTGTGCGTGGGTGTAGAAACACGGACTTTGCATAAATTTCAGGTCTTTTGTAGGCTCTCTGAACCTCATTTCTGAGCCCCCAGGGACCTGGTCTGGACCTTTTTTTTCTGAGGCTGTTTCACCTGAAGGTCTCGTGTCTGCTTCAGCCTCGTCTCCAAATTCAGCATCTTTCTTGGCTCCTAGAACCTCTGTTCCCGCCCCACAGGCTCTTACCGTGTTCTTCCTCTTGGAAAAACCTTCCCTGCACCCCACCAGCATAGCTGTCCTCCCCCTTTTACTGGGGAATTTGAAGCATCAGTAACTGTACATCCTCTACATTCTGGACAGTGGTGGCCTGAGTTATCTGTTTGCTTTAGGGAGCTTATGTGATTTTTTTCAGAATTTTAGAGTTACTATTTGTAGTGTATTTATAAGGAGTAGTTTTGTTCACACCTTGGTTCCATGAAACATAAAATGCATCTTTAAAATGTATTTTTTTCTCATATGTAGGATCACATGTATTTCTAGTTGAAGTCCTACACCTTTTATTGACCTTTAGAAAACACGTACTATTGTTTTTTTACAGAAAATTTGCAACAAAATTGCCATTTGTTGTATGAATAAAACAGTTCTTGAATAATAGGAATATCATATTGGACAAACCTTAAAGGAATACAGCACCTCATGGCTGCTTTTGAAATCAGTGTCATGTAATTGTGTATTTTACTTAGATTGGCTGTTAGCTTGTGTTCTTTCATACAGAAGTGATAACCAGAATGCTGTTGTTTTACCCTGAAGCTGTAACAAATCTCTGTACCTAAATGCGGAAAATCTTCCATTAGAAGCTTACACTGACCCTTTTCCCATATTGCCTTCGCTCTAGCTATTCCTTCTGCTGGGACTGTCTGGTTATATCTCCTTTCTTCTTCTAGATTCTGCTCCACCCTTGAAGTGTTTCCTGAGTCCTTCAATCCAGTGTGTCTCAGCATCTCAGCAGTTACCTCATTAGGGAATTTCACCAATTGCTTTTCGTTCTTTCTTTCATTTCAGCCTCTCTCTCACTGTATGCAGATTCTCGAAGTAGAAGTTGGTCATTGTTTGTTTACCAGCCCCGAGCCTGTGCCCTTCCCTAAAGCCTCCCAGTGAACGTTTGTGGAATTTTACACAAGAAAACTTAACCCAGTGAAGAAACCACCAGGGCAGGGGTGGAGTGCTCTTCCTATTAAGAGAGATTTTTCTCTTTGTCGTTGTCACTGTAGAAAAATATAGAAGGTCACGTGAAGACATTAGTATCTAATAAATATCTGTTAGATTCAGAGCACTGGCTAGATATGGGGGGAAAAAAGATGAACACTTCTTTCAGGAAATTTACTAAGTACTTGGAAATATAGGATTAAAGTATCAGGAAGAAAAGTTACCAAACGCAAAGGAGCTTAAATACTGCGGAAGGCAATATTGTGCAAACAATTTACACGTGTGTTGAGAAGCTGTAATAGCACTGATTGGACCCACTGTAATAAAAAGAGCAGAAAATAATGGGAATGAAAACACAGAGATGTTTCAGTTTGCGTGTAACACTGAATGATGTGCCTTTTCTGTGTAGATAAACAAGTGCTCAGGGCACCCACTCATGTCTTGTATCCTGGGGGATAAAAGCGGGAAGTCATAAAAACACCACTCAAAACAACAAGGTCCTGCTGTAGAGCACAGGGAGTTATGTTCAGTGTCCTGGGATAAACCATAATGCAAAAGAATATGAAAAAGGAAAAATATATATATATATTGTAACTGAATCAAAGTGTAACTGAATCACTTTGCTGTAGAGCAGAAAATAAACCAGCATCGTAAATCAGCTATACTTCAGTTAAAAAAAAACTGATAAAGGAAAGCAGAAAGTAATAATAAAAGGACCATAGGTTTTTGGGGAAAAAAACAAAAACAAAAAAATACAAAAACACCACTCAAGGCAAGTGGGAAACAACCATGGACACAGCCTGACTTGCAGATACCTGGTGCTGATGAGTTAGAGGTGAAAGGAAGACATTCTGTTTGCATCCGCTCTGTAAACTTCCAGCCTAATTAATGTAAAGAATATGAAAAAATTAACAGGCAGGGATTCATTCCCATGATCAATTTTGTCAGATTGTTCCTATTTAGTACATGAAAAATTATTTAACTTACTCTCGAAAAAGTATGAGCTCTGAGATCATGCCAAATCCCCTGAAACCTTTGGCAAACTGTCAACCAGAGATGTCTTTCCCAAATGAAATGTCTGCATGGAGAGAGATACATATGTACATACATTCTTATGTAGATAGATGCATATGTATATATACACAAGCACACATAGGTTCATGTATATGTGTATATACACATATGTACATATATGCATATAGACAGGGTATATAGGTATATATAGATACAGTACATACATGTGTACATAGATATACATACAAATACACATATGTATAGGAATGTGTGTATGACTGTATAGACAAATGAATATACAAATATATTATTTTTGAAAACCTATCTTTTCTAAATTATAATCAATTTTTGAAAAATGTGTGCCTGTATACCACTTTGCTGTAATATAAATGAACTGATTTAACTGATTTGGATAAATCAGGCGAAACTAGTTTGAAATTATCTTGTGTGTTTTAGGAAATACAGTTTCTTATATATCAATGGATAGTTAATTTGAACAATACAAAGGAAGAAATAATTATCAGGAATTCTCTTTCAGTAAGTGGATATGAATGGTTACTTGTTGGGTCATATAAATGTTAGATGGAGCAGCTCCCGCTTTCACTGAAGACGCATTATTTTAGGAAGGGGATGTCCCTTCATTGGGTGAGCGCTGCCCTGAAAAATGATATTCGATAATTACTTGCTAATTGCCGAACTAAAATCCAGTGTAGTCTCTGTCAGAATAATGACACATTTAAATCAGTGACCTTTATAACAGTTGCCTGGTGGAAAAATTCTAATTCTAAACTTTGGTTGTTTTAGGGTAAGGAACACTGGACTTGTAAACAGCACGCGGGGACCTGTTTGTTGCTCTCACTGTCGGCCTCCTCACTGGCCTCAGCCTCAGGGACTCCGGACCTCCCACCGGGAGCCTCCCCCGCAGGCAGCTGACCTGGGCTGTGCTCCCCTTTGCTCTCTCTTCTCTTTCTGAGCCCAGCTAAATTCTCCCATCTAGTACCTTCTTCCCTCCTCTCAGCATCCTTCCTGTCTCCTCAGCCTCTTCTGTTGCTTTTGAAGTTATCTGGCAGGGGGGTGGGGAGGAGGAATCTTCTGCTTCTTTTTATAAAATTTCCTTTTGATCTTTCCATTCATCCTTCTCCTGTTCCATATACAAGAGAAGAGAAGTAGGTCAGATCATGAGAAGGATATTGAATAAGACAGAGACACTTTCAAGTTAAAGACAGATAATCCATAGATGTAATGCAAAATTAGATCTATCCCCCCCCCACCAAATAGTATCATTAACTTTCAAAACTTTCTTAACTTTCTTAAGTTCGTAGGGTCTGCTTTTAGATTCTCTCTCCTGCCTCCTCATTTTCCTCGAATTAAATCTATGGTGTTTTCTCAAACATGTAAGAGAAAACATGAATTTTTCTCATTTTCATACTGGCATTATATTAGTCTAAATATTTATTGTAAATATTAATATTTCAGCTAAATTAAAGGCTTGATTAAGCCATCGATGATTAACCTGAGCACCTTTTATACATTTTTTTCCCGTTGACAAAAGCCTCGGATGAGTCCTCCTTTGGAAGCCAATCTGCCTCCTTTTTGGAGACTTCTGTATTATCTTAGGCTTTTAATGATGAACAGGGTACTTCATGCTGTTAAATAGATGAAGTTTTATAAAATTGTATAATTTCAGTTTCTGATCAACCTCTGTAGACACTTTCAGTGTATAGCTAGGCATTTGGAAGAATCAGAATAAAGCATTTGTCAAACAAATGAGCCCTCCCTTCCCAAGGCCTCTATTTAATAAGTCAGATTTTCATTCATAGTGAAAGTATTTTAAATGATAAACTTGGGGAATCTGGTGATTTGGTCAGTCAGCCTCTTTCAATACGGTTAAAAAATACTTGAAAGCTTCTCTGTAGTTGATCATTTCTGCTTCTTTCTCCCTCTTTGCTTGCAAGTTTCTCTTTCTTGTCCTTTTCCTGGCACCCCACTTGCCTTTCCTTTTGAACCCTTTGAGCTGACTTGATTTTTTTCACCTTGAGTCAGGCCCCTGTTACTGTCTTTTGATTTTCTAAACCAGTAAATAGAATCATCTTTAAGTTTGAAAGGTTGAAATTTGACTTCACCACCTTGGGGCTCTCAGCACCTCCGCATTCTGAAACATGACGTGCTTTCTGAGGTATTTTCAGGTTTCAGGTGATTGATTATTTTCTTTATCAAGTTTTCCTATAAGAAGATGAACTTACAGAATCGATAGAGACCAGTGGTTTAAATGTAGGCTCAAAGCTAAATTGCCAGGCTTCAGAGAGAACCCTGACCACTTTCTAGGTGTGGCTTTTGCAAGAGGTTGTGAGCTGCCTGTGCCTCGGTTATCACATCAGTAAAACCGGCATAATTAGAAAGTCATACGAGGATATAATGAGTGAATAGAAGTAAAGTGCTTAGATCAGTGTCTTTCCATTGAAATGGCTCAGTAAATGTTGGCTCTCATGATTATTTCAACTGGGGAAGTATGTATGTGTCAGAGGCATATGGTTAATATTTGTTGAACGAATGAATGAATGATGTATCAACTCTATATTCTCATAAACACCTGGTGCATTTTTAGAGCTTTCTCTTTGAGTTATTTAAAGGTACCAGACATTCAAAAACTGTCTGAGAGCTTGTAAAATTCAGGTTGATTTATTCTGGCGTTTTTTGTAGGACAAATCAGTTAGGCAATATCCCTTATTTATATTTACAATAGTAAAAGAGAAGCTTTCAAAAATGGTGACCCTGGATATAAACGTGAGAAATGACTTGTCTTTTGAGGTGAATTTCAGCAATTTTAATACTATTTTACCACTATTATGTATATCACTACTATTTAACATTATTTATATATGTGTTAAGTTCCCCTGCACTTCCAATACTTGCAATATTAGATTTAGGATATCTACACAAAACTGAAACTATTTATTGACAAATTAAATCCATGTTTCTCAAGCTCTTGATATTGGAATAAATGTTCTCTCTCTACACTTGTTCTCTCCACTGATTGTTCAAATCAAATCAAATGAATTTATGGTTTTTTTTGTTTTTTTTTTTTGCGGTACGCGGGACTCTCACTGCTGCGGCCTCTCCCGTTGCGGAGCACAGGCTCCGGACGCGCAGGCTCAACGGCCACGGCCCACGGGCCCAACCGCTCCGCGGCATGCGGGATCCTCCCGGACCGGGGCACGAACCCGTGTCCCCTGCATCGGCAGGCGGACTCTCAACCACTGCGCCACCAGGGAAGCCCGAGTTTATGGTTTTTAATTGGACTCAATTTAATCCTATTGTGCCTTCTCGCTATACAGATCCTCTGTCGGGGCAAATGGGGTTTCATATTTCTTAGCCTCAGTTCTTGTACAGAAAGATACTAATTATTTTGATTTCATACTCTCAAATCTGTGGGAGGCACTATCCCTCTAAGCTGATGATTTATTACCATTTTCCAAAGCAATTTTAACAGGCAGATGAAGTTTTTGAGTCAAGATAATTATATTGAATTTGCAAGGCACTTGCAAGACTAAGTCCCTGCTTTTGAATGGTATCTAATAATTAGGAATTGCCCATGGCAGCAGGCGAAGGAGGAATATTTCCAAAAATCACCCCTACTGTCACTACAAAACAAAATCAGCTCTCACAATGGAAAAGGGATTACACCCCTGGTTCCCCCCCTCAATTCAAAATCACTTATAAAACAAGTCAAGTCTCGACACTGTGAATGTTATTTTTTGTATGTCTATCTCTGGAATTATTGATGACCCATTATGTTTCTTTGTAATGTAACTGTACCATTCTTAATCAGGAAAAATACAGAAAAGTACTAAATATCAAGATGGAATTTGCAATGGGGGGGACAGAGGAATGTTACTGAAGGAGTTTAGGAGGGCCCATCAGGAATTAAAAATAAAATAAAATAAGGTGTCATATGAGGACATTGGCCTTGGCAGTGTCCCATAAACTCCTGGGAATATACTGGAATTTAATTTTTCCTGGTTCTTCAAAGATTTAAGACATGGAACTCCATTATGAGTGTAATTCATTTTGAAAAGACTCAGTCTGTTTCTCATGATTAAAATCATTGAGAAATACTCAGAATGGGTTGCTTTATCCTTTATTCCACCACGGAACTGTGGTACAGAAAGACTTGAGAGTATTTTAAAACCATTGCCATTTCAAAATCCCATACATACATTTTTAACAGTTTTCAAATGATATATGTAAACTGCTCTTGTCCTGCTGAGGAGTGAAATTAGTGCGTGGTGGGCTACATCATTTCAGCAGACTGGTTACCTTCCACTCTTATAAAACCATTGTTATAAAAATTAGCTGTGTGACAGGAAACGCTTAACTAGTCCCCAGGAAACTAATTGATGGAAAGGCTTATAGGTGCTTTGGCACGGGAGTTATAAAAACGGAGAAAACTCTGACAGTAAGAGCACAAGAACTGCTGACGACCTAGTAAGAAATTCAACATTCTCCTGCTCTTGAGAGATGGTTTGTGGTCCCCATGTTGCTGTCAGATCAGTTTACCTCTTAGAGCAGAACAGAGAGAGGGCCAAGTCCTGGGCTGTCAGACACCAGAAAGTAAGAAAAACAGGATGGCCTTGTGTGCCGCCTGTCGGATGCTGTGGGGCCCGCAGTTGTGTTTTAATTCCTTAGAATTTAGTAGGCATTGACTTCTTACTTTAAAATAGACCTTTATCTGCAGTGTTCTGGTTTTGTCCAGGGAATATTAAAATGGTGCAAACATTTTTCAGTTATCTACAGTATCAAAGAAAATAGCCATTTTGGACTTAGTAAAGTATGACGTTTAAACAGTAACTCTTCTTTCCCCATATCTTCTTTCTCTGTGGAATTCCCGTTGAATGTGGGTTATGAGTGACTTCTCTGTGGTTGTCTGTTGAATAGTATTGTAATTTGCCTTCGTTTAAAACATACACATTTTCATAAACCTATTTCATAAAACTATTTATTGACAAACTAAATCCATGTTTCTCAAGCTCTTGATACTGGAATAAATGTTCTCTGTCTACACTTGTTGACAATTTAAAACTTAAGGCATTTAAAACATACACATTTTCATAAACCAATCGTTGGTTTTGCTAATGATGCCATTTATGTATCGGGTGAAGATTCTGCCCCTGTGATGCGGGTCCCCGGCCCGTCCCCAGTAGATCTTACGCCTTAGCCCAGCGCTGTCCTCCAGTGTCATGTCATCTGTATCCACGGACGTTTGTTGGGTGTTTCCTGAATCTCTGCAAACTCCCACTGTGTGCAGTGCAGTGTTGTTGATCTGAAGTGTTTTGCTGCCTCGGCATACCTCTCCCACGCCACACACTCCACTAGAAAGTCTTCTCTTATTGGTATTTACATGTAGCCTTAAAATCCGTTGCTTATTTATTGATTTTATACTTTCAATTTATGTATCTCATTTCCAGGAACTTAATTAAATTTAACATAGGAAGAATATTAACCTCTACCTTGTTTGGTACGCATGTTCCTGATACGTTTATTTGACCTCATTAATTTTTTTAAAAATTTAAATGATTTATTTTTGGTTGAAGTATAGTTGATTTCTCATTAATTTCTTGAATTCACATCGTTTTACATATTTTTTTCAAATCCATATATACAGACTTAGGATAAATAAATACTTTGAAGATTTAGAGTAATATAATTGTATTACTTATAAAACCCACACGAGTTTTGTATATATGTGCATGTGGTGAAATATTCTCTTGGTTAGAATTGTTCTCCATGATGCAAAATTGAATTGTCGGTTGAGGATGGAATTCCTCCTTGGTTCTGATACAGGATATTACTGTTTCTCTTCCGGACGGAGTTTGGAGCCAGTCTTGTTCGGACAGGACTGAATAGTCTTGTTATTTCTGGGGTTGATACTCTGGAGAAAAGGAGGTTGAGAGATAACCTCAAATCCTGTGATCTTATCTTTTAGTCTAAGGCCTCAACTAAAACTTGGACGATTGCTTCCCATGTCTAGTTTTTCACAGAACAAGTGAGGACTTCTTTGCTCGTAGACTCTAGTAGCTAAGCGATGAGGTCAGGTACGTCAGGTACAAACATCATTAACTCTTGTCAGAGATCCCGTGTACCTTCAGAGTCAAGGTTTGTGTTTTCTCTGAGTTACACTGACTTGAAACTTATACATTGTCCACTTGAGTGATCATCAGCTAACTTGCTGGTCAAGATAATCTGGTATAAGGGACGAGGGTTTAAGGAAAACATTTCCTCACGTTTATTGTAGTAAGGATTTCCCAAACTTTGTCGAAAAAAGAAAAAATCTACCTGTTAATTGCAGGATTCGGTTCAACTAGTAAAAAAAACTGTATTTACATGAAAAGTATAATTTAAAGATCTAAGAAAAATATTAATTATTTAATATAATTCAATTACATTTCATCATTTATTATGAAAAAAAGTATGAATCAGGTATTTACATTTTATTTAATAATCACAAATCAAACACCATGCAACAGCAAAGAGGATAAATGTAGATTATTATTGAGACTGCAGAGGCCACCTGTAGGTCCGTCCCCAGAGTTTAATTTTTCTGTTACAATTTTGCGTACTGTTCTCTTGAGAACTTAATGTAGCATGATTACTGTATGAACAATGTGCGTATCCATATTTGATTTTTAAAATTACCCTTACCTTTATAGCCTCATAAAAACTGAGTGTGAATGCAGTTGGCGTGCATTGAACATTTGCCGTAAGGAATGGTATCAGGATGCCATGCTTCATCCCGGAGACGTGTGACAATATATAAATATACACCTTGGGGCCGTGCCGGCCAATAGACTTTCTGTGTGGATGGAGATGTTTTCTACACCCTCTGCTGTGTAACGTGTACTCCTTCGAGGCACATGGCTCTAGAGCACTTGAAATATGACCAGTGTGACTGAGAAACCAATTTTTAATTTTAATAATTTAAATTTAAATAGCCACATGGGCTAGTGACTGCTGTATTGAAAAGCTCAGACTTGGGGGTTTATAGGTCAGTTGTGAAAATGAGATAATACATGGGCAGTGCTTAAATAAAGTTCAGTGTATTTTACTATAACACTTATTCTCCTGGTACACACAGGGTTGAACCTGTGTTTCACAGAACTTATCTTTTAATACAGCAATCATGTGAGATAGCCATTACTCTTCAGATGAAAAAGCCAAAGTTTCACTGGGTTAAGTGACTTAGCTTAGGTTCTAAAGGATCTTGGGTTCAAACAAGGATTTATGGCTGAACTGACCTCCACTTGTGTAGGCGTTCATGTTTTTGCTAGCAAATATCAACCTCGTGTGTGTTTAATATTCCAGCTCAACCACCATATTTACTTTTTAGACATTTTTCCTCTAGCCATATATACAATAATGTTTTTCTTTTTGACTAGTTCTTCTAACATGCATGAGGGGATATTTTATCCTTACTGAACTCCTCCCAGGGGAGAAAACAGGCAAAGAACAAAAATATTTTGATGACCTTTTACCTCAATTACATTTTTTAAAACATCCAAGGTGATATCTACTGTTGTTAAACATATGGAAAATAAATTCAGGTCAAAAGACTTGATAATACGTGTAGATATAATTTTACTATCCATTTTGTTTCTCCTACACTTTTCCAAGGAAATGGAGTTTATTTGCGTGGAACTCTGAGAAGTGGACTGTTCTTGGGCTTTTGTGAAGAACGGTTACATATCACATTCTGAAAGATCCCTTGAGAGGTGGCTCCTCTCTGAGAAGCTCTGAAAGGTTATTTGCTCGGTTCAAGACGGAAGAGTAGCTGTTAAGGAGAGTGGTCCCCTGTGTATGGTGATAACAGCCTCCAGACCCCACTGTACGTGTGCTGGGCTGTGGCTGCGAGGGTTGATCGGGACGCCCAACACACTTCTTATAGGGCTGCGTATGTACATTAACATCTTTCGGTGCTTGGTATTTTGTTTTAACGTCTTTTACAGTTGTTGGAAAGTATTTTTAAATAATTGTGTTTAAAAACAGAGCAGAAACCACTTTGGGAGGTATTGACATGATGCCAAAGACGATATAGTATGTTCTCTGTTTCTGTGTTTATAAAAGCAAAAAAAAAAAAATACTGATTTCATTGTAGTGGAGTTTAAAAAATGTGATGAGGCCTTCCCTAGTGGCGCAGTGGTTAAGAATCTGCTGCCAGTGCAGGGGACACGGGTTCGAGCCCTGGTCCGGGAAGATCCCACATGCCGCGGACCAACTAAGCCCGTGCGCCACAACTACTGAGCCTGCGTGCTAGAGCCCGTGAGCCACAACTACTGACCCCATGTGCCACAGCTACTGAGCCTGCATGCCACAACTACTGAAGCCCTTGTGCCACAACTACTGAAGCCTGTGCACCTAGAGCCCGTGCTCCTAAACAAGAGAAGCCACCGCAATTAGAAGCCCATGCACTGCAACGAAGAGCAGTCCCCGCTCGCCACAACTAGAGAAAGTCTGCGTGCAGCAGCGAAGACCCAACACAGCCAAAAATAAATAAATAAATTTATTAAAAAAAAATTAGTGCACAATATATCAATTCTTACATCAACTAGGTAGCACAATGTTTCATATATATTGGATTAAGAAAAATATGCGATGAACATTCATTTCTCCTGTTTTACTTTGTATCCGTGGCTACTAGAAATTTAAAATTGCATGTGTGAAACGAAATTGAGTTATTTGTAGTTAGGTGGATGGACCTAGAGTCTGTCATACAGAGTGAAGTAAGTCAGAGAAGAACAAATACCGTATGCTAACACATATATATGGAATCTAAAAAGAAAAAAAGGCTCTGAAGAGCCTAGGGGCAGGACAGGAATAAAGACACAGACGTAGAGAATGGACTTGAGGACACGGGGAGGAGGAAGGGTAAGCTGGGACGAAGTGAGAGAGTGGCATGGACATATATACACTACCAAATGTAAAACAGCTGGTGGGAAACAGCCGCATAGCACAGGGAGATCAGCTTGGGGCTTTGTGACCAGCTAGAGGGGTGGGATAGGGAGGGTGGGAGGGAGATGTAAGAAGGAGGAGATATGGGGATATATGTATATGTATAGCTGATTCACTTTGTTATAAAGCAGAAACTGACACACCATTGTAAAGTAATTATACTCCAATAAAGATGTGTTAAAAAACATTGCATGTGTGGCTCACATATGATTTCTGTTAGACAGAAATTTGTTAGACAGTATTTGCTCTGTGTCTTCCAAATACTGCAGCTAGTAGTCTTACTTTTGGCATTTTAGTTTAATGTTTTGATCTTCTTAAGCCTCATATATTTGGTTAACAAAGTCCTCATTTAATACCCAACGATTTAAAATTTATTCTGTGAAAGCAGTAAAACTCAAGTCAATCAAAAGTGTATTCTGGGGCTTCCCTGGTGGCGCAGTGGTTGAGAGTCCACCTGCCGATGCAGGGGACACGTGTTCGTGCCCCGGTCCGGGAAGATTCCACATGCCGCGGAGCGGCTGGGCCCGTGAGCCATGGCCGCTGAGCCTGCACGTCCGGAGCCTGTGCTCCGCAACGGTAGAGGCCACAACAGTGAGAGCCCCGCGTACCGCAAAAAAGTGTATTTTAAGGAGTTTCGGACTTCTGTGAGTAGAAAAGTGATCAATTTTGAATTGCTGTACACACCAATTGTGAGTGTGTCTTATGGGTTATGTATTCTATCAAGCTTTTGTTATTGTGACTTCAGTTAAGACATTTGGGAATATTGCTTTGTTTCATATTCTGCATTTTAAAGGACTAGCTGTATGATGAGGTCTTGGAATAAATTACGTAATATTACCAGACATGCCATATATAATCTCCTGTTAGGAGGGCAATAGACACATCCTGGGATGGACGATTTAACACAGGCACTAGATTAAAATAATTTCCAGGCAAAGCGTTAGGATAATTGAAGATGTTTTTCCTTACATCATCAGAACTACTGAGCAGAAGAAAGCAGGAGAGATCGGAAAGCACATTGCGGTCCCTGCTTTGCTGGATGCTGGTAATTTCAGGTCCGGATCGTGTGATCGGACTCTGGAGCTGCTCTCTGCAGGCGTCTGTGTCTCAGTCGTTGACTCCAGTACAAAAGGCGTTCACAGTGATGTCCTCAGCATCTGTAGCAGTTCTGGAAAGAGAAGACCCGTTTATTGAGAAGACACTGAAATGACAGAAATTTTCCATTTTTGTTGAATCGCAAAATAATCAGAGGCAGGGGGGATTTTTGAAGAGGTCAGGACAGGATTGTACTAAAAATGAATGTTGAACGAACTTCTGATTCCCCGCTTCTGTTGAAGTAACTTGTTTCTTTTGCTCAGTTGTTTAAATATATGATTTCTGCATAGAAACTGAGAACTCAGGATCTTTTAGCGTGGCTGAGAGGTGTAATTTTTTCATTCCCCTAACTCTCTCACATTGAAACAGTAACCCAACTTTTCGTGTTGTTAACCCATACTCATTCCCCATATATGACCTCTGCCGGGGCCTCGGGGTGTTCAGGGCCTGATCCCAGGATACGTACCTGACCCAACTGGGTCCTGACACTGTGTCCTGGAAATCATGGAGCTGAAGCCAGAGAGGATGTAACCTTCGGCTCTCACCAGATGCAGTTGTTCAGAAACATCTCTCTGTCACAGGGAATCACTTGGGTGAAGTCTGTGGACCTCTTCTCGGAGTAATGTTTTCAAATGTATATCATAAAATATGTCGGATTATAAAGAAAATAGATTATATGGAAATAACAGTTGTCACACTATAAAAGAAAACCCAAGATTCGATAGCCTAGTATCTGTGATTCTTAGAGACTATGACCGCCGTCGGGGAATTGGGGCAGAAAATGGGAAGGGAACAGGCGTGGAGAGAAACCGGAGACAGTTGTGAAGGGGATTCTAGTTTCCCCTGAAAACCAGTGGAATGGCTCTCATCTTTCCTCCCCACCACCACTCCAACACGTAAACTGTATTTATAAGTTGATGAGTTAGAAACAAAGTTCCTCTTTGTGCTTTGATACTAAGAATCATTAGAATGCTGATGTGGTACTACTTGTGTTATAGACACTTTAGGGAAAATATTGCTAAAATTTAGATTATGCTCTACCTCCTGACTCTAAGATTTTTAAGGTGATAGTCAACAGTGGCGTCCAGCGGAACTTTCTGAGATGATGAAAATATTTCACATCTGCACCGTCCAGTACAGTAGCCACCAGCTACCGTGCGTGGTTATTGAGCCGTGGAAAAGTGGCCAGTATGGCCGATGTTAATATTTTGTTTTATTGTAATTAATTTGAGCCTGGTTTCCAGTAGTTACGTAGGGACAGCAGAGGCTGTAGGGCTGTCTCCTTGGATTTACATGGTCTAACAGCTTCTGAAGCAGCAGTGTCTCAGACTGGCATCCACGGATGCTCTGGTTCCCATCACGTGGACACCCCACGGATCCTGTGTTCTTGGGGTGCTGCCAGGTATGCAGTGGCGGGTGGGCAGAGCCCGGGCGTAGAG
The DNA here is from genome assembly GCF_008692025.1 of Phocoena sinus. Classification (NCBI taxonomy): domain Eukaryota; kingdom Metazoa; phylum Chordata; class Mammalia; order Artiodactyla; family Phocoenidae; genus Phocoena; species Phocoena sinus. The sequence continues at coordinate 115,313,417 of NC_045768.1, forward strand.
GTCCGGCAGTCTGAGCCTGGCTGCGTGCCGACGGCATGTGAGTCACTGCCTCGGGGAAGTCACCCAGCCTACCCTCTGTAGAACCGGGAGCAATGATATCCCTCTCACGGTGAGAGCGAAATTAAACAGATGTAAGCAGCTCGGAATAGTGCCTGACATGCTGTTAGTCGGTACATGGGTGATATTACTGGATTTCTTTTGCTTTGGATAATTGTCAAGATATCCAGGTAGATGAGCTCACTTCAGTTTATGCCAGGGAAATGATAAAGAAGAAACCTTCCAGAAGATTCCATCTCTGTCTCGATGTACTTGGAAAGCATTTTTGAAAACCATACCCTGGTCAATGTATCCATAGTAAAATAAAAGATACCCTAATATCCTGGTCAATATACTAAGGTAGATATTCGAATAGATTGCTGTGCTATTTTGTAAGCGTGTGATGCTTTATTTAATCGTTAGGTGGACATTTCCCTACATTTTAAAAAGAGGGTTAGTTCTCTCAAGTAAGAAAATTCTGCTCTCAGCTATCAGCAGCTGCTCATACCTCCATTCTCTTTGGATTTAAGTGTGCAGTGATTATTAAAGGAGTTTGCATTTCAGTTTATTCCAAGTTCTGATGATTTTAAAGTGCCAAGTGATGCTTTTATCACAGATGTGTGAGATGTCTGTTATGGAACTGTCAGGGAAATGAGCCTTAACCGTTCTATTCAACAGCCTTGATCAGTTCTATTCTCCGTACCCAGTACCTTGAGAAGCTACACCATGGGTGTTATAAATGTTGATTATAGCGTGGGCCACAATCTCCTCTAATGTTACTATCCTTTATCATCTGGTACTCTCTGTTTATGGGTAACCTGACCTAGATGCGCGGAAATTTATATTTATCTAGCAATTGTCCCAAAACAGTTTTCTGGAACATTTCTGTTAACAGCCTACTTAAGGTCCGTCTCTTAAGCTGTGGAATTATTTTTGGATGCCCCATAGCTAATGGCTGCTCTAGGGTACACTGTGCTGTGTTTACAATGATTCAGGATATTTATGTCTTATCTCCAAAAATACACTTTCTTTCTTTTCTTTTCTTTTCTTTTTTTTTTTTTGGCGGTACGTGGGCCTCTCACCATTGTAGCCTCTCCCGCTGTGGAGCAATGGCTCTGGAGGCGCAGACTCAGCGGCCATGGCTCACAGGCCCAGCCGCTCCGTGGCATGTGGGATCTTCCCGGACCGGGGCACGAACCCGTGTCCCCTGCATCGGCAGGCGGACTCTCAACCACTGCGCCACCAGGGAAGCCCGCTCACTTTCTTTTAATTGTACTGCTCCTCTTTACTATACTTGGAGCTCCATTATGTGTTACCTTTTAAATTCTCAGTGAGGGTTTCAGAAACCAGTTACGGTGTTTTCTCTGAAAAGAGAGTTGTTAATAGGACTCCTCTCCATTTCTGCTCTGCAAGCCATTCTGCTAGCAATTTTAATTGAGGTCATTAGCTGTGGAAGGTCCTGGAATGAGTCTGCGGCTGGATGTGACCGTATCTTCACAGTCAGAGGAGACCATCTTGAGGAGAGTTCACTCTGTAGTTTCCTCCCTTATTTTCCTCTTTTTCCCTCTGTGACATCGAGAGTGAGATTGTGAAGATGGGAAAGCTCTGTGAGCAAAAGTCTAGGCACCCTTAGTCCGTGGACTTCACTCTATTGCTTTGAGCCTGTTACCTTTTTTTAAGCTTCATTTTCTTTCTTTTTTTAAAGTTGAAGTGTAGTTGATGTGCAGTATTTTATGTTTCAGGTGTATAGCATCGTGATTCACAATTTTTAAAGGTTATGCTCCATTTAACGTTACTATAAAGTATTTGCTCTATTCTCTGTGTTGTACAAGATATTCTTGTAGCTTATTTATTTTATACGTAGTATCAGTAGTTTGTACCTTAGTCCCCTCCCCCTCTATCGCCCATCCCCTCTTCCCTCTCCCCACTGGTAACCACTAATTCTCTATCTATGATTCTTTTTCTTTTTTGTTACATTCACTAGTTTGTTTCATTTTTTAGACTCCACTTATAAGTGATATCATGCGGTATTTGTCTTTCTCTGTCAGACTTATTTCACTAAGCGTAATACTCTCCAGGTCCATCCATGTTGCTGCAAATGGCATTATTTCATCCTTTTTATGGCTGAGTAATATTCCATTGTACGTATGTATCACATCTTCTTTGTCCATTCCTCTGTCGATGGGCACTTAGGTTGCTTCCATCTCTTGGCTATTGTAAATGGAGCTGCTGTGAACAGTGGGGTGCATGTGTCTCTTTGAATTAGACCTTTGTCCAGATATGTGCCGAGGAGTGGAAATGCTGAATTCTGTGGCAACTCTGTTTTTAGTTTTTTTCTTTCTTTCTTTTTTTTTTGGTTTTTATGGCCACACTGCACTGCTTGTGGGAGCTTAGTTCCCGACCAGGGATTGCACCCAGGCCTGTGGCAGTGAAAGCGCTAAGTCCTAGCCACTGGACCTGCAAGGAATTCTCTATTTTTCACTTTTTTTTTTTTTTTTTTTTGAGGAACCTCCATACATAGTGGCTGCACCAATTTACATTCCCACCAACACTGTAAGAGGGTTCTCTTTTCTCCACACCCTCTCCAGCATTTGTCGTTTGTAGACATTTTGGTGATGGCCATTCTGACTGGTGTGAAGGCGGTAGGTGCTTTTAAAACGTTTTTTCTTAAAGATTTTTTGGGTGTGGACCAGTTTTTAAAGTCTTACTGAATTTGGTACAGTATTGCTTCTGTTTTATGTGTTGGTTTTTTTGCCACGAGGCATGTGGGATCTTAGCTCCCCGGCCACAGATAGAACCCGCACCCCCTGCATTGGAAGTCTTAACCACTGGACCGCCAGGGAAGTCCCTGAAACTTTCTTTCACCAGCACAGTTTCTGTGTCCTGAAGTCCCCACCTCCATCCCACGGAGGAATAAAAACTGAAAAAGCAAAGGGGGATCTCAGGCCCCTTGCTTAAGTGACACAATCTTGGCTTGTTTCCTCGGAGTGTTTCTGCGGCTTGAGTGGATGAGGTACGAGGGATGCAGAGGTCACTCAGTGCCTGCATCTGTAGCTCTTCCTTCCTGGTGTGATGGCAGTGCCCAGAGTCCTTCCTGGAGGGTGAGGGTCTTGTTGCTGGAGGTTCAGGGCCCTCACCGGCAGAGAGGACCGGGTGCCTCCCGCTTCAGGGCTGAGTCCTTGCCGCTGGTTTTGTTAGGGCACCAGCTCTCCCCTGGAACCCACATCTGTCACTCCTCAGGCAGACCTTCTGGGTGGTCCTCTCGGCCAACGTGGCCGTGCTCTAGAGGTCTGTTCTCAAACAGATTTAACTCAGTCCTCTGAATTTTCACAACCCTCTTTATACTGAGCTGCAGGAGGATTCAGGCTCAGTCGGTCTGGCCCTTAGTTTTCCCACCAGTGACTTCAGAGAAGCCACCCACCTTTCTGCTTCCCAGCTCCCACGATCTGGTCACCAGGTTTCCTCTGCTAGTTTTCCCAGCGTTGGGACTTGAAAACGATCTATTTTCTGTAGTATCTGTGGGATTTGGGGAGCAAAAATTTACACATATACGTTGATACATGTATCTGTATCTTAACACAGAGCTTAAAATAATTTTCAAACTTAAAAAAAAACTCCTTAGGATCCCAAGATGTTGAGTCGTAAGGTTTAAAAAGATAAAAAGGAATTAGCTATGCCACAATATAAAATAAAAATTAAATTGAAAAAAAAGAAAAACATAAACATGAAAGGTATGGATTGACTTAGGTAATAATAATAATAATGAAAACAAAAGCAACTCTTGCTCCTGGGTCGTGCTATGGATCCAGTGCCCTTCACCTCAGAACACCTATTAGAGAGAAATGCGGTTAATAGCCCGTTTTGCAAAGAGAAAGCTGAAACACAGAGTTCAGCTGACTTGCCTACTTCCCAAAGCTGATCTGTGATGAAGCTCGGACTCAGACCCAAACGTCTGGTTCCTGGCCCTCTGCTCTTCTCTTCCACGTCGTCCAACTGGAAGGAGAGAGTTGGATCAGCTCTTGGGATGTAATGAGCCCTAAACGTTTGGATTCTGTAGTTGCTGTGGTAGAAGAAAGCAAAGTGATTTCCATTTTGAAGAAAAATGGAGACAAATATAATTTTTTACTTACTGATGTAAAGTAGGGGAGGTGAGTACAAATAAGTAAAACCAACCTACTTAGTGAATGTGGTTACTTAATATTTCTCAATTTTATATCATTGTTTAGTGTAGAAAATTGCAGCAGTGTATTACCAGTGTATTGAGGTGTTACCCAGTTCTTTGTCGGTTACCCATCATCACTGTATATGATTGGGTCAAAAGGACCTATTTGAAGAGTAATAAATAATAAGTTCTTTGCTACCAGTTGTTTTCAGTGCAGCCAGGCTATGAGCGTCATAAGACTGATTAACTCTAATAAACTCTAATTATTAAGATAAATGTGTATAACATTTTCTAGTAAAGTTAATCTTCCAAAATATTTACACCCGTCACCAACAGTATGTTTCAGAAAATTTACTTTCTTGAGTGGATTTGTTGGAGCATATACACCTATGCAGTATTACAGGGTCCTTTGTGCCTCAAGCAACTGAAAACCAAGTTCAGATTCAAAAGTAAAGTGGTTCATCATCTCACATGAAGAAATCAAAGGTACGAGATGGCCTCGTCGGGCTAACTGAGCTGTTCATGCTGTGACTGGGTGCCCACACCCTTTCTGCCCCTGTCTCCAGCTGTTCTCCTGTTCTGAGCACAGGCTGTAGGTAGCATGTTCGCACGCAGGTCCAGGTACCCCGTGACAACGCCCAGTGGAGCAGGGCTGGGGATGCCTGCTCTGCTCTCTCGGTGAGAAGAAGAAAACTGTCCCAGGAAACGCTCACCCAGAACGGGCCACCTCGCCACAGCTGGGTCAGATGGTCTTTCCTAAAATAAAAATTGGCTAGGGCAATGTAATTATCATGACTGACTTAGAATAATTATCTGAAATATGAAGATGAAAGCAATAATAGAGATGCTCTTTGAATTGTGTTTTTAACGCTGAATTGAAATGATTTTGTACAATGAAATTTTATGGAATTACTTAAAAGTTCCACAAATAATATGCTTGTGAAAATATGAGTCATTGCTGATGGTGTTAAGATAAACCTTTAATGTGATCATTTAATTTTCAAAATCCTTATGACCATATTGTCCAATTTCTCATACAAAGAGAAATAAAAGCAATTTTATACATTAGAAATATATCAAGGGGACTTCCCTGGCGGTCCAGTGGTAAAGAGTCCGCCTTCCAATGCAGGGGAAGCGGGTTCGATCCCCGGTCGGGGAGCTAAGATCGCATGTGGCGCAGGACAACTAAGCCCATGCGCCACAGCTACTGAGCTCTCTCGCCTCAACTAGAGAGCCTGCGTGCCACAAACTACAGAGCCCATGCGCCCTGGAGCCTGCACACCACAACTAGAGAAGAGAAAACCCTCACGCCACAATTAGAGAGAAGCCCACACGCCGCAACGAAAGATCCTCATGCCTCAACAAAGGTCCCACGTGCTGCAACTAAGACCCGACACAGCCAAAAAGAAATATAAATAAATAAATAATAAATCTTAAAAAGAAAGAAATAGGGACTTCCCTGGTGGTCCAGTGGCTAGAACTCCACGCTCCCAATGCAGGGGGCCCGGGTTCAATCCCTGGTCAGGGAACTAGATCCCACATGCCACAACTAAAGATCCTGCATGCCACGACTAAGACCCGGTGCAGCCAAATAAATAAATACTAAAAAAAAAAAAAAAAAGAAAGAAATATATCAAGAAATGGATGATTACCTATTTCTCTATCTACTTTGCTGGCTCAGAGGTCTCTATTTCATAGTGAATGTAACCCGCAGCGTGGCAGTAATTTCAAATCCATAGTTTTTCTGGAATTACTTTCTGTGCTTTCCACCAGAATTATTCAGGTTCTCACAGAAATTCAAGCGACATTTAGAAACACATTATTAAATGTATCTCTGTTTTAAATAAAAGCTTCATCATTTTATTTTATTTTATTGTTTTGGCCATGCCACATGGCATGTGGGATCTTAGTTCCCCAACCAGGGATCGAACAGTGCCCCGTGCATTGGAAGCATGGAGTCTTAACCGCTGGACCACCAGCAAGTGGTGTATCATTACACCACTTAAATGTATCATTTTCATTTCTTTCTTCTTCCAGTGTAGTTCACTTACACATACCTATCAGTTGAGTGAATGACATTCACTGATGGACAAATAAACTACTTTGTATCTTCAGAAAAACTGCTTAATGCAGTATCTTTAGATATATACACTCAGTTCTTTATCTGCTTTAACATATGGTTCAGAATGGATCATTGGATCAGTGGAACTATGATGTGAGCTCACAAAGGAAGCATGGATTGATGTAGACCTTAAGGACTTCTGCTAGAACCCCTTCGAAATACAGAAAAGTAACTTAGTAGTAAGGTCTTTTAAAAACTGATCCTATCAAGTGAAATGTCACACCACCCCTTTTTTCCTACTGCAGTGTCTAACATTTTTTGTTGTTAAAAATTTAATGAAATAATTCAATTGTCATATTAATTAGAGATCATAGACCTGCATTAATTTTCTTCATTCCTGTGATTTTTTTTTTTTTGTTTCTCTTCAAATGACTGACCCCTGGAAGTGTCTGGAAGAGAAAGTATCTGGCTAAAATGTTCCTCCTAGTATGTTACCTCTTCTCCATTTTTGTGTTTGTTGGTTTCTGTTTTTGGAAAAGTAATAACATTTCCAGGAATGTCTTCCCGGTGCAAAGGTAGCTCTTTGTTACTGGTGGGGATGCAGCAAGAAGCGTCCTTCTTTCTCCCATCTTGTGCTTTCATGATAGGATCCTGTTTGTATTTTTATTGACCGGGTACGAACACTGTACTCGCGTACTGGACTCCTGCAGTAGGTGGGAAAGAGAACAGTAATCCGAGGTTATGGTAACGTTGAGCAGTCCTTCCTTCCGCCGCAGTAACGCTGTAAAGCACGGAGACTGGAGTGAAGATCTGAGTCCAACTGCTGCTTTTCTGTGTCCTCCCAAAGTCTCTGCGTGCGTCTCTCTCAAAGACAAGTCTTCAATGAAATTTTACTCTAGGGGTAAACAGTTACTGAAGTCATGAGAATGTTAAAGAATCTTGTTCAGTCATAGAAATTGAGTAATTAGGGCTCAACATTAAAGGAAAAATTTCTGGAAATGTAGAAATGGTCTCGGTTAATGCTTGCCTGCTTCCAAGGTGTAGCCTTACTACCACTTTGTCCCCTCCTTCCCTCTGTCCTGTCTGATTCCCAAGGACTGCGCACACACCTGGTGTGGGGGGTAAACGGGTGGCCTGCAGGGAATTTGCACTCTTCTTATCTACAGGTCACCTGAGGAAGTGACTTCTCTGTGAAACAGTGCTGGGGAACTTGGTTACTTATTGAAAGATAAACTTAGAATACTTTTAGTACCAAAACTAATATTAAAATAGATTTCAGGTTATTTTAAAACTTAAATATTAAAGTGTGATATCGTAAATATCTTAGTAGAAAAAAAATGTGTATTTTATTTTTGGATCTCTTAATAGAGAATTATCACCTTAGCTTAAAACCAATAGAAGAGTCCCATCAGAACAGATGGATACACAAATAAGTATTAAAACTGTTTTTGTATCAAAATTCATGCATATTTTATGTACGCTAGTATGAAAGACTGAACATACTTAAAATATTTTAGTAGATATTTTTGTGTTTTAAGTAGTTTAAAATTTTGATCCCCCATCTGTATTTTGTCTGTTACAAGGGCCATAGCTTAGCCACTCTGATTAGCCGTGTAATCAAAAAACAAATAAGCAAAAAAATTGGAGCCCTTTATGAAAGAGTTAATGATCTATGAATGACGTCAGTCTGTGGTGTTGCTTATAATGTTGATAACTAAGATAGCCAAATTAAAATCCCATTTCAGAGTTTAAATAGCATATGCACAAAAGTCACATAACATCTAAAAACTGAATCAGTAAAAGTAATAAGAAATTTTCAATATTTCAATGAAAATAATCGTTTAAAAATGTATTTTATCCTCCATTTTAAAGTTTTAAAAAGATGCAAAGCTAAGATTAACATAATCAAATCTATTTTGTATCCTATTTCGTTAATTCAGGTCCTTTTCGTCACTTGAGGCTGGGGATGAGAAACGCTCGGATAGAAATGAGCATAGTATCCATGATTTCTGGGTTGTTGTTTTTTTAACATCTTTATTGGAGTATAATTGCTTTACAATGGTGTGTTAGTTTCTGCTGTATATCAAAGTGAATCAGCTATACATATACATATATCCCCATATCTCCTCCTTCTTACATCTCCCTCTCCCACCACCCTCCCTATCCCACCCCTCTAGGTGGTCACAAAGCACGGAGCTGATCTCCCTGTGCTATGTGGCTGCTTCCCACTAGCTACCTATTTTACATTTGGTAGTGTATATATGTCCATGCCACTCTCTCACTTCGTCCCAGCTTACCCTTCCCCCTCCCCGTGTCCTCAAGTCCATTCTCCACGTCTGTGTCTTTATTCCTGTCCTGCCCCTAGGTTCTTCAGAACCATTTTTTTTTTTTTTTTTTAGATTCCATATATATGTGTTAGCATACGGTATTTGTTTTTCTCTTTCTTACTTACTTCACTCCGTAGGACAGACTCTAGGTCCATCCACCTCACTACAAATAACTCAGTTTTTTTTTTATGGCTCAGTAATATTCCATTGTATATATGTGTCACATCTCCTTTACATGATTTGTGTTTTCACTGAGCATATTTATTTACTTATTTCCCTCCAGACGTTTTAGAGGAGATGCAGGTTTCCTCTGGCCCATCTAGGTCAGCCTCCGAGAAGCCCCCTACCCAGCAGGGAAAAGGAAGTGAGGGGCTGGTTCCTGGACAGTTCAGTACTAACCCGAACAAATACTGATCCAGTCTGCCTGGGATTTCGGGATCGTGATGCTGGGTTGGGCCAGAATCGCAGGTGTTGATTTATGGGTGAGAGGGTTAAGATGCCAGGCAACAGAGGACTTTCAGGGTCATTTGTTCAAGGTCAGACGGTTCAGAGCACGTCCCCTGCGCACCCCTTCTCAGCCTCAGAAACCTTGAAACCTGCCTGAATGTAACGTGGGCTCTTCTGCTCTTGGGGAACCCACATTCCCGTGGGAGGGACCCAGTTTTCCTAAACGCTGTTCCAGAACACCTGCCTCTCCGCAGCACTTGGAAATTTTATCAAGATGAGTAAGCTCTCATGTTTGGAATTTTTAAGAAATCATAAATGAACAGTTTCTCAGCTTTTTGGCTGTTCACATTGCCTCTAGTAATTCTGCATATGCCAGAAGAGTTATTTCAGCAAAAATAACTCTACGGTACGAAGTGTAGACATTTTCTGAAGATGTGTTCACTGATAGTTATCTGTTACTGCAAATAACCAGTATTGGTGATTAAACTAATGTTAGGAAACATGATTGAAATATACTTTCTCTGTTGACCGCCTTACTTGAGTGCTTTTGTTGGCACATTTATTTTATGTCTTTGTAGAAATATGTATGATTATAGTACAAGGTTCACAGAAAAGTCTTTAAGAAAAACTTGAAAAGCTTTCATAATCTTACAGCGAGGAGAGCGCTAGAGTCGTAGTTAACTTTGTGTCGTGTCTCATTTTTCCAGACACGACTTTTGTGTCGTGTCTCATTTTTCATGATCTATAGATTATGTCCTCGGCATATTGAGTATTTTCATATAATGTTTGTCTTATCTTTAAAATATTACTAATATTAACATAGACTGGATAATTGAATATAGCCCGATGTGGGCACAATTTTTTTTAAATCCTGAAGTTATCACTATAAAATTTATATAGAGAATTAGAAAATTTATAATAGAAAGTTATACAGGTCAAACTTTGTAAGTTCAATGTGTTAAAATTTCCATTTATTAACATTGCTGTGTAGCTAAGTTTCTGATGAGCAAGTATCACACAACAGCAGAGTTTAATCCATATCACCTTCACGTGTAGCTTTTACCAGTATTTGGGCAAATATATCATTGGATAAAGTCAGGAAAGTACTAAAGTTTTATGCATTTCGTCTCAAAAATTAGAAAAAGGGTCAAAAAATTTTGTGGAAAGGAGTGGAATATTCTCATCACTTAAGAGGTACTCACATGGAAATGGGACTGTAGAATATGTATTTATATGTCTCCGTAAGAGAATCAAGTGTGTATCCAGCGGCATAAATGCGGCAGTGAAAATCCGCAGAATAAGGAGGAAATATGAAAAATCAGCTGCCTCTAAATTATTCGAGGATGGAAGGAGTTGGTACCTCTCACTGCATCCATACAAACGTCCCCAAATACAGGCTCTTCGGGAAGAGCTTTGCGGCTGGGATACAGGACCATGGGACCTTTCTCACTCTTGAGAAGTAGACCTACTGCAAGATGCGAAAACACACAAATATGCTTTATACTCTGCTGACAGTGGGCTCCTGTGAGAAATGCTGAGCCGCGTGCCGAGGTGGAGGTGACCGATGCCGGTGCCCTCCCAGGCCACTTTCCAGGCCAGTCGTGCCCACTGCGGAGACGGTTCAGCCCAGTACTCGTTGCCTCCCTTGACTTGGTATTTTTATATCCTCACATTTACAGAAGTATTTCCATTATTAGAAGGGAGTTTGGAAACCATGTAGCAAATGAGTATGTACTTTGAGTGCTGGCGACAGTACGGGTCTGTGTGTGAGAACACACACACCACACACACATCACACCCCTCTGTTCACACATGGTCACGGAACAATCGTTCTGGAACTTTCCTAACGTGAGAACCCCATGGGGCTTTGGTAACTCCTGGGCCCTACAGGGGGGTTCTCAGCCTCCCGGTTGATGGTGGGGCTAAAGGTGTATTTTCTGACAACATCCCGGGTGATGGCCTGTGGTCCTGACGTCTACACTTGAGAACCACCGCTGTAGAGGGAAAATACTGGCCCTATACGCAGGTTCAGCCACTGGTTAATGGTCCTTTCCTTGCTCTCCTCTGGTTTGCCGCTTCGGAAGGAGTTTTTTAAGTTTACATTTTCCAAAGTTGTTCATTCCTAATAGGACATCAAAAGAATACAGTCGCTCTTTCTGGCTTACTGATTCATCAAGTCAGAGGTAGGAGGAAGGGGGAGTGGCATTGTGCAGATGGATTTGCTGTACGCACTCATTCCCTTGACAGGTATTCATTTAACAGTAAATCTTTAAAATTTGTTGTAGTCTCAGGTGGACTAAAACAGCCTAACTCAGTTTTGTACACACACACACACACACACACACACATTTTATGTAGGATAATAAATACATCAATGTGTCTATATTGAAAAAAAATTGTGGAATATTGCCTATGCACCTGGCCTTGAATTGCTGTGCATTTCCAGGACGTTCTCAACGATATGACTCACGCAGTACTTGGTAGAATGTTCCTAAGTGGCGAAGACATGTGACCCCTCTCCAGTGGGGCTGCAGAAGGATGAGGGAGGTTGAAACTACTCATTTTTGAAGCTGATTGAATATTATCTTCCACTGAGGAAAATCTGAAGCTATTCTTTCTGATGCGTGCTCTTTCTAGGGAAAAAGATGGTAAGAACAGAAATTATTTTTTCCTTCAGTGTGCATCACATTTTGAAATTGAACATTTCACGTTTTGAAAAATTTACAGATATTTACTCTATTTTGAATGCTAGTGGAAATGAAGGCTTAAAACAAGACGTTGGCTGTGTATGCATTTTTAGCCTTCATGGATAAACTTATAGAATGAATGAATGGTCTTTTCACTTTTCATCTAGACTTTGATATTACGTCGAGGAAAATTCAAATCAGTCGCCAAGAATTAAATACTGTATATGTATATTTGAGGCAACAAAGCCCTCTGAAAACCCTTCTCTTATGTTCTGCTCACAAGTAGAAAGTCAAGATCTGGGCTGGGATGCCAAAGGAAGGGCTGGAACGGCGGTCGGACAGGCATTCGCCCCTACAAATGTGACGTCTGCCTCAAAGCCTTCACCAACGCTGCTCCTCGGGGTCCCACCTGGAGAAGATGCCCGGGGCGCGGCGGCAGAATGCCTACACGCAGCGCCGGCACAAGCTGCACGTCTGGGAAGACTGCGGAGACACGGGCCCCTGCCAGGAGGACCTGTACGTGCACGTAACGGCGCCCCCACCCGGGCGGTGCGTTCCTCCAAAAGACATCCAAGAACCTGGCAGCCCTCTTGCAAAACACGCTGACATCCACGCTCCAGGGCAGCGCCAACCTGAACAAGGAGGAGGAGAGGCAGGAGAGGGCATGGATGCCAACACTGCCACGTGTCCACAGATTCCCGGTCTTAAGGGCCCCCCGCCCCACAGGCTCTTTCTAAGTCCAAGTGTTCCGTCCATCTCTCTGTCCTCTGGGGTCCCCAATGGGGGGCTCCGTTCCAGGGCTGTCAGTGATGGTAACAGTGGCTTCAGGCCCCCTGTAACCTGTGTCCTCAGGAACAGTCACATGAATGAAAGCTTGTGGATGGCTATAATCACTGTCTGGAGTTTTGGGGATTTTTTTTAGGATTTTCACACATGCAGGCAGGGGTGTCCTTAGAGAGACACCTCTTGGAGAGATTGATATGGTGCCTTGAAATAAAAGTACTTCCACTTGAAATGCTACGCCAGCAGGGAAAATGAATTCTGTTATTCTGAAAGAGTTAGCAGGAATTATTTTAATAAAGGAAACGTCCTTGTGAGAGTGAAAAAAAAACCAAAAAGATCAGGGCTGGGGTCAATCTTTCTCAATTTATGGGTCTGTAAACTCTAAATAGAATGAGAGGTAAGGTGTTAAATAATGCGGAGCAAAGGACTAGGGAAAAGTTGATAAAACGAAATGGAGAAATAATCCCAGTTACGAAGGTAAGCTTGCCTCATACTTACATCATTTTGTTTTACTTTTAAGGAAATCTCATATAAAGGAGGCAAATGGACAATATAATGACAACTGAGAGGACAGAAAAAACACAGAATGTTCTAACTAATGGTAAATGTGACTTTTAAGTACGTTTGGATACTTTTGATAAACTTGGAGACAGATTTTTTTTTTTTTAACTTTATTGTGGCTTTTTTTTTTTTTTTTTTTTTTTTTTTGCGGGCCTCTCACTGTTGTGACCTCTCCCGTTGCAGAGCACAGGCTCCGGACGCGCAGCCTCAGCGGCCATGGCTCACGGGCCCAGGCGCTCCGCGGCATGTGGGATCTTCCCGGACCGGGGCACGAACCCGCGTCCCCTGCATCGGCAGGCAGATTCCCAACCACTGCGCCACCAGGGAAGCCCCTTTTTTTAACTTTAAAAATGAAATTTTGTGATGCATAAATACAGTCAGAACATTTTAATGTGACAGTCATATTTATAAAAGCTATGCAATGGATACCTACCCAGACTTAATTTTCATGCCGTTATAATAACATAGGAATAAAAAAATACTAGCAAACAAAATTAAATTGAGAAACCGGGACATGAATATCAGTACCCCTATACCTCTCCTCCCCGCAAATTTCTTAGTTTCTTTCTTCAGGAAAATGTCAGCACAAGGTACACAGTCATCAGAGTTACCAGGCAAAGCATAAGAGTAGCACTTGTTAGCATCTTGATTTTTTTGTGTTCGTTGACAGCTCTTATTTTGAAGTAGAACAATAGGTCATTTTTGAAATCTGTTAGCTTTCTAATACTTTTCAGAGGATTTCTGAGTACATATACCTATTCATCTCTTGGTTTTAAACAGAGGTAGAGATTGTGGTCACTGCCTTACGGAGAGGAAAGCCCTGTAAGATGCTCTGTCCATCCCTACGTACCCTTCTTGCAGCATCACCACAGGTGATACTTAGAAGCCCAGGGAAAACAAAACCAAACACGATTCAAGTTCTTGATTATGTTAACATTGAACCCAAATCAAGTAAAATAATTCCTGTGATTAAAGATAGAATAGAATTTGCTTCACTTTTCTCAAATCAGGCAGGAATTAGATAAAATCTGACAGTGTTAAAGGTTTGCTGTAGTTCTGTTGTTCATGGATTAAGCAAAGTAAACTTATACATCCCTTGCATTCATATTGCTTGAATAAAGTAGTTTGTAGGAACAGTAAATGCTGGAGAGGGTGTGGAGAAAAGGGAACCCTCTTGCACTGTTGGTGGGAATGTAAACTGGTACAGCCACTGTGGAGAACAGTATGGAGGTTCCTTAAAAAAACTAAAAATAGAACTACCATACGCCCCAGCAATCCCACTACTGGGCATATACCCTGAGAAAACCATAATGCAAAAAGAGTCATGTACCACACTGTTCATTGTAGCTCTCTTTACAATAGCCAGGACATGGAAGCAACCCAAGTGTCCATCGACACGTGAATGGATAAAGAAGACGTGGCACATATATACAATGGAATATTACTCAGCCATAAAAGGAAACGAAATTGAGTTATTTGTAGTGAGGTGGATGGACCTAGAGTCTGTCCTACAGAGTGAAGTAAGTCAGAAAGAGAAAAACAAATACTGTATGCTAACACATATGGAATCTAAAAAAAAAAAAGGTTCTGAAGAGCGTAGGGGCAGGACAGGAATAAACATACAGGCGTAGAGAATGGACTTGAGGATACGGGAAGGGGGAAGGGTGAGCTGGGACGAAGTGAGAGAGTGGCATGGACATATACATACTACCAAATGTAAAATAGATAGCTAGTGGGAAGCAGTCGCATAGCACAGGGACATCAGCTCGGTGTTTTGTGACCAGCTAGAGGGGTGGGATAGGGAGGGTGGGAGGGAGACGCAAGAGGGAGGAGATATAGGGATATATGTATACGTATAGCTAATTCACTTTGTTGTACAGCAGAAACTAACACACCACAGTAAAGCAATTATACTCCAATAAGGATGTTAAAAAAATAAAATAGTTTGTAGAAAAAGGCACAGGTGTGGTATGACATTGTTATCCTGGATACCAAATATAAAACTTTTAAAGAAATTCACAATATGATGAGTCTTTAAAAGGATGTTTGATAGAGGGCATGAGTTCACTATTGGTGTCATTATGTTCCTCTTTTTTTTACACATATTCTTGGAGAAATGCTAGATGGGAAAGTAAAATTTAATGTTAAGACCTGGGTTTCATTAAATTTTCAAGGAGACAAGCATACACATACAGATGTCCTAAATATATTAGGAATACAAATATACAGGAGAGTTTTCTTAGGTTTGAGATGATTGGTACATCACTTTTTTTTTTTTTTTTTTTGCGGTACGCGGGCCTCTCACTGTTGTGGCCTCTCCCATTGCGGAGCACAGGCTCCGGACGCACAGGCTCAGCGGCCATGGCTCACGGGCCCAGCCGCTCCGCAGCATGTGGGATCCTCCCGGACCGGGGCACGAACCCGTGTCCCCTGCATTGGCAGGCGGCTCCCAACCACTGCGCCACCAGGGAAGCCCTGTGGTCTTTTTTTTTTGTTATGTTTCTTCTCATTTGTTTTGACTGTATCTTTTATTTTTGACCCAGGCTTGAATGCTGTCTAAATTGCTTTCCACTGAGGGCAGTCACGTGGTGTGTTTAGGGCAGGACGGGCCTCCGTGGCCAGTCAGGGAGGAGGGGGCCCTGGAGCAGCCATCTTGAAAGGCTCCTGGTTTTCATGCCACAGTTGAGCACACGTTTTTGTCTTTGGGTTGGTTTATTTATTTTTTTAATTTAATTTTTATTGTATATTGGAGTATAGTTGATTTATCCTGTGTTAGCTTCAGGTGTACAGCAGGTTGAATCAGTTATGCATATACAGGTATCTGTTCTTTTTCAGATTCTTTTCCCATATAGGTTATTACAGAATACAGAGTAGAGTTCCCTGTGCTCTACAGTAGGTCCTTGTTGATTGTTTATTCTATATATAGTAGTGTGTACATGTCATTCCCAAACTCCTAATTTATCCTCCCCACCCCCACCTTTCCCCTTTGGTAACCGTAAGGTTGTTTTCAAGTCTTTGTTTTTATTGACTTTTAGCATGCTGGGGAGAAAAGGAAAACTTAAGCCACAAACAATGAAGGTAAATGACTGTCACCCACCCTGAGATCCTGAGCGCGTCTGTGTGTGTGTGGCAGAAAGACCGAGTAACATTTGCAAGATGACCTGAGCGTTAGAGTTATTCGAACAGCGTGAATTTACAGGAAATGCCCCACTTGGGGTTTGTTGGTTTCTGTTCACCCTCAGTCCCAGAGCCTCGTGCACGGCATCCCTGTACTCGCTTGATGAATGCAGATGTCAGTGACACCTGTAACCTGCTCCTTAGAATTAGCTCCACCTTGAGTTAAAACATCTTTTAAATAGAGATTGTATTTTATTATCTTAAAGCACCTTGGGGTCTAATCTTTCCTCACGATATGCTTACAATACAGTGTTGTATAATTCAGTCATTAAAAAATATCTTACATTGTTATTGGTCGTGGTGACATCAAGATGTCCCCGTGGTCGTGGTGACAGCGGCGAGAGGAACAGGGCTGCCCTTCCGTGACCTGCCGTCTCACTGGAGCGCAGCCCACCCTGGGGGACGCAGGGGCTTGGGACTTGCTGGTTTGGGGGCCTCCAAGGAGCCAGCCTGAGAGGCGAGTGAGGTAGGAGTACGTGGAGAGACCCTGACATGGGCAAACACAGGCTGGATTTTCATCCCAAGCCCCAGGAGCCTGGGGAGTGAGAGGTGGGAAGGAAAAGTGGTCCCAGGACTCGTCTTGAGGTGGGGGGTCTTTGAAGCGTCGATCGGTCAGGAGGAGAGGAGGACAGAAAGGCGGGAGGAATGGCGGGGAGCCTCTGTCCGCTCGACCGGGGAAGGAGATGTAATAGGGGACGTGGGCTCCAGCTCGGGGCGTGGCGGGAGGCGTGGTAATGTGGGCGGGGTTTCTCCAGGCTGTCACTTGGAGTGAGGGGGCCTGGGGACAGTGCAGGGCCCGGCCTGGAAGCACAGAGCTTTCTGACTCAGGCACGTGGTCGGCGGTTTTGAATAGTGACTAGATCCAGCCTGGAGTGTAGACGGTGTGCTTTGCTGCAGATCCGTGTGCTTCACCTTCAGCCCTTGACGCCTTCCTCGGAGACTGGAGCAGCCCCGTCTGTGCCTTACCAGGGAGGAGGCAGGCAGTCTTCACTAGTCAGTGGCGACTGTAAGTCTGAAAGCAGGACGCCCTTTAAGAGTCGATGCTGGACTTTCAGAGATGCATAAATATGATGAGTTCCATTACCTGTGTTGTTACTCATTAGCCTGTGAGCTTGTGTGACATTCCTGTATAACAGCCTTCAGAACAGGCAGTCTTCGCATCGTAATAGCAAAGTGTAATTTACCACTTTAAATGCTATTTAACTTTTGCATTGGTGTTTTGTCTTCCTCCTTTTCTTAAAAACTGGCATAATGTTTTCAAACTTTCTGTATACCGCCCTCTCTGCCCCTTCTACCTTCTGTTTGCTTTTACAACACTGGTTTTGAGAACATGACTTTTTTTAACCTTTTTTTCTTTTTACTGTTCCCTTCTGAAAACTCAATATAGGGTTTGTTATTTAATCATTTCATAACAGAGTCTAGTTCTGTTTACCATTTTCCTGAGGCTCATGTTACTATTGTCTTGAATACAAGAAAAAGATTTTGGAAAAGACACTGCAGTACTCAGTACGTTTTATGAGTTGATTACTGTTCTTTAGCAGGACTGATGAGAAAATATTGAGAATGTGTTCTGTGATTTTAATGGTCTCCAGGACATGTCTAATTGAGTTGTGTGGAGACTGTGAATCTCACACGTATATCTCTTCATGGCGTTTACTGCACCCTTCAGACACCAGCTGTAAGAGACGGAGGGTTGATTGACGTGTGTGGGTGTCATGTCAGTGGTGTGTCACGTCTGTCTGAATCTGTGGTGACCTCGCCAGGACAGTAAGACTGTGCTTCATCCCGCACTGTCATTTGTAATGTTCACTGAGGTATTCTACCCCTAAAGAAGGCAATAGTAACTTTTAATCCAGTCTACAGGGAGGAACACGTGAACGCATGGCGCTTTACATTTTTTTATTAGAATCTGCTAGCAAAACAAATACACTCGTGAAAATTATTAACAGGGGACTTGGAATAACAGTTTTGCATGGTTAAGTTCGCAGGTTTCTTTTTGTATTATTTTGCAGTTATTTGTGTTTATAGGAGCGATTTTACGTTCTATTGTACTATTTGTTCATAGTCATAATATTTTTTGCTAAGGATATTATGGATTAATATGCTCCCTATATTAATATCTCACGGGGCATAACTTCTTTGTGAGACATTTCAGAACCACTGAAACAGTTTTGCCATTAAAAATCTTTCTTGGGGAACTCCCTGGCGGTCCAGTGGATAGGACTCGGCGCTCTCACTGCTGAGGGCCCGAGATCCATCCCTGCTCTGGGAACTAAGATCCCACAAGCCACGCGTTGCGGCCAAAAAAAAAAAAGTCTTCCTTGCGGCTCCCACAGTCGAAATGGAATGGCTCTTTTGGAACAGAGGACAGTCACAGTCATGGCTCTGTCTCTGTTCTTTAAGGATGTGAAAATGGAGGGTTAGTAGCCGAACATAAAGCCTAGTGATTTACCCACGATTCGAAGTCACTAGTATAAAATCTTGCTCTGCAATTACATAAAGCCAGGAATCCTGTCAGACACAGTGTAGTCCTCCACTCTCACTTTCAGTGTTCCCTCGTCTCTTAACTAATGTTTCTTACATTTGATTCACTTTTCTTACCTGAAACCTGAGAAGAAATCTATGAGACACCAGTGGATTCTGGCATCTCTCACCTAAGGCTGTTACACAAAACTCTGGGGAAGGCACAGTGGGCAGCCTAAAGTGTGAGAACTGGCTGAAAGAGAAAGTCTGATGAGGAAGGTATATTATTATCCATCCTGTGATGTGATGGGAGAAGTATAAGCCATTTACAGGAAAAGACCTTCTTTAACCTGAAAAAGTCTTGTGCACTGAATGTCAGTATTCCAAAAACCACTTTGGGTATTCACACAATTATATGAATTCTATGTTATTTAAATATATAGATTTAGATATGGGTATTTTTGTCGTTATTAGCTTCCGTTAAATTAAAGCGTCTCTAACTTCGTTGAACTATGCAATGCAATCGTGTGATTTTGGACCTGCAGGATGATACCCTCTGAGTGGGGGGCGTCCATGAATCCTGTGCGGGGTAAATTCAGTCACAAATCCTAAACACCAGGACACACACAAAAAATCTACATTATTTCTTGAATGGATGGATATGCCAACAGAAATTGCTACATACACAACACAGTACAAACATTCAGAGTGATTGAATTATTTGATTTCAAAAGTTATTTTAGCAGTCAGGGTTGATTTTCAAGTCGTTGTTACATGACAAGACAGCCAGAGTGTGGTTCTTCTTGTTTCCAGGAATGCTCTTTGGACAGAGGTATTCATAATAACTCTAAGAGCTAAAGTTGTGTAATTTACTACATGTCAGACGCTGTGTGCTTCACAAATATGAGTTTATTTAATCCCCAAGACAGCCCTACGGATAAATACTGTTATCATAAATTGAGACCTGGTGGTAGGTGACGCATCTGAGGTCACTTGAGGCTGGAGGGTCCGGGAGCAGGAACCCAGGCTGACGTGGCTCCAGAGTCGCTCTGGTTGGTCACAGACTCTTGTGCCTGTTGAATATGGTGTGATTTTGACACTTGCGTCTTAATGTACGAAGACACCTATATCTATGCATCAGTTTACGGCGCTCCTTCATAGAAACCCAGAGCCCACCATGCGTGGACTTCAAGTGCAACTTTGTTCACAGAACAAGATACTTCAGTGGAAATCTTGGGACATTTGTAGGGATTCTCAGCAGTAAGGAATTTCTCTTTCCTTTTTGTTTTTTGTTTCTGTTGAGACTTTCGGGCATTGGTAAGAAGGAAGAAGGTTGGTCGACAGTAGTGGTGATCGACAGGCCTTCAGGGCTCAGCCAGGTAATGGAAATTATTAAACGTATAAGACGATAGGGAGGAATAGGCATGGTGGTAAATTACAGACATAATAACAGTCTGCCTCAACACTTCAAATTCACTGGTTTTTTTTTTGCGGTACGCGGGCCTCTCACTGTTGTGGCTTCTCCTGTTGCGGAGCACAGGCTCCAGACGCGCAGGCTCAGCGGCCATGGCTCACGGGCCCAGCCGCTCCGCGGCATGTGGGATCTTCCCAGACTGAGGCACGAACCCGTGTCCCCCGCATCGGCAGGCGGACTCTGAACCACTGCGCCACCAGGGAAGCCCCCAAATTCACTGTTTTTACAGCATGCACTGAACAGATCTGACTGATGTCAGCCTCAGGCCTTCACTGCTGGTTTCTTATTTCTGTTGTATAATTATGTAAGTATCTGTCATGATGATTTCAGTGACTTCGGTGGAAATTCTTTTAGAGACGGCTATTTGGTTAAATCATAAGGTATAATACCAACAGGCATTTCCTTTTTTATTCTTTCCAACAAATTTCAGTAACCTTTTATTTTCAGATGGTGAAAGTAATCGTTAAGGAAAATTAGAATGAAAATTCTTCATTAGAATGAAGACTTCCTTGATAAGGCCCAGGAATGTTCCATCCAAAACATCTGTTCTAACCTGTACTTAACTTATCAGCAGTTCTTTCAAGGCTCACTGTGTCTTTGCACCTGAGTTTTGTCTTGTACAGCGGATGATTGCTGCATCCTGCCTTTTATGGGTGAGGGATGGTGAGGGACCGGAAGGGACCCGCCGCCTGTGTCAGAGCCAAGTTCTCCCCAAACCAGTGGGAGTCTTGCTGGTTTAACCCCACGGTTGCCCTTACAGATCGTGTTTGAGGCTCCGGTAGCTGAAACGAAATGTCGCTTTTCCTCCTTGTGGTTCAGAGCACAGAACTGCAGGGGACTGGCTTTTGTATATTCGCTCTTGTGCCCCTCTCGTCTGCTCCGGAGCCGCGGTGACCTTCTCCATGAGGCTGTGGGTGAATCCAAGGGAGAGGTTGGTGTCAGGGCGACGAGGCAGAGCCTGAAGTCCTCTAAGGACAGGAGTGGGAACCAGGGCAGGTCCTAGAAAAGAAGAGGCGTAAATACTGGAAACCTGGTCAGGATTATGTGAAATTCCTTCTCCTAGATTTGCTAGTGACATTTGAGTATTTCAGAGGAAAGTAACAGAATGGCCCTAAGAAACCAGCGTTTCTGTTTCCTGAACAACTTGGTGGCCAAGTTGCTCTTTATTTCTGGTGGAAAAAGAACTTAACGTACTTGTAAAAACAGGGCATAATGCCACTTGGATGAAGCTTTTTCAAGGAAATATGAGCAGTTTGTCTATTTCAGGTTTAACGGGGGTGGCAGCTGGGACTCAGGAGGATTCATTGACGTGAATTTTACAGTTGAAAATGCTCCATAAGCAAACAGAGACCATAGACACAGTCGGGATAAATGAGACAGTCTCTCAACCTATAAATTATTCACAGGAACATTTCAGCCCTTAAACCTATGCAGCCTTGTATTTACAGTGAGTAATGGGGGTATTTCAGGGTGTCATTGGGCTGAATTTATTTCACTGAGGGTGAACGTGAGAGATAGGAGAAACTCCAACAGTCTAGTAACCAAAGGAAAAGTAAGGAAATAATTATGTTGGATTTACAGGTGATTATGGAGATACTCTGATAAGAAACCTGTTGAATAAGATGTGTGAGTCTCGTTCTGTTACATAAGCTTTAGAATCCCTTTAGCATCTGCATCTAGCCCGTTTATATTTCGGATTAATTATAATCACATACACGCGCAAAGAACCATCACATGCGCGGCACGCTCGCTCAGTAGAACTCACAGAGGCTGGTGGAGAGGGGTTGCCGCTTCGCCCTGGAGCAGAGCCCCACCCACCTCCCGCCATGACCCTGGCCTTGGGCGGCTCTGGGCTCCTGCCCTCCTGTGAGGGTCACCGTTCTCTCAGCCTCCTAAGCTGTGCCCCAGCTTCCAGCCCAGTCCGGCCTCCCCAGCTGCCCCTGAGGAGCTGGCTCGGGGCCCTGCGGAGGGCTGGTGGGGTGAGGACTGCCCTGTGATAGGGCTTCTCTGAATTCTACCCCCGACCCAGACCAAGGCCCACAAGCGGCACTTGAATTGTTATGTCTTCTGCCAACTCTTCTTTACGGCGGGTTTGCTCTTGTATCCACCCGCGCCCGGGGCTCGAGGTGGCCGTGGAAGCATTGACCCTGATCTGGAAGTCTGTGCCTGGCGGTTTCCTTCAGTCCCGTTGGATGACTTAACAGATGGACTGAACACATGTGCTCTCAGAGTTCTCTGACTTCTTCTCACTTTTAAAGTGGGAGCGATAGGCGTTGCTGTCCTGTGCGTCTTAGCCGTAACTGGAATTGGCTTTGGGGAGGCACATGTGTACCCGGTTTCCAGTTTTAGAAATTAAAATTAATATTGCAGTGAATTTTCTTCTCATGTCTTTGGATGTATTTGTGTGTGTATGTACGTGTGCGTGTGTAGACTGTGTGCACATGTGTGCGCGCACACCTGTGTGTGTGTATGTAGCTCTCGGCACATCTGTAGGACTGGGATTTCTGAATCATGGACTATCTCACCTCTATTTTAATTGCATGTGTTTTGTTCTCCATGACAGACTGTTATTGTTCTTACAGTTATGATTTATTTAAATTTATCCACATGTTTTTTTTTTTTCCCATTACTCTATGCCTTACCGAGTTGAGTGCTTTTCTCTGCCATATCCTTGCACCTGAAGAACCACTTCTTCTCATTCTTTCCAATGAGAATCTACTTCTGATGACTTCACTCAGTTGTAGTTTGGTTGGAAAAACTTATTTTTATTCTTCAAACCAAAGGATATGGGCATGGAATTCTTTTTGGCAGTCATGTTCTTTCTGGAATTTAGAGAGGTTATTTTATTGTCTTCTGGCTTTTGTCATTTGAGTGGATAACAGTAAACTGTCAGTTTTGCTGTTAGCCAAAGAAGGTTAAACTCCTAGTACCCCCCTCAGCTGCTCATTAGATTTGAGTTTGCTTCATCTTATGTTTGAGTTTTCTATACCTTATATTTGAGTTTGCTTCATCTTATGTTTGCTTGTGTTTCCCTGCTTGGTGTCCGTGATGATTCTTGAACCTATAGCATGATATTTTCACCACTTTTAGAAAATCTCAGCCATTATTCAAGTATTATGTCAGCATCACCTTCTCTCTTTTCATTACAGTGGCATAAATTAGACCTTATTATCTGGACACATGTTATATCCTTTTTTTTTTTTTTTTTTTTTTTTTTTTGCGGTACTCGGGCCTCTCACCGCTGTGGCCTCTCCCGTTGAGGAGCACAGGCTTCGGACATGCAGGCTCAGCGGCCATGGCTCACGGGCCCAGCCGCTCCGCGGCATGTGGGATCTTCCCGGACCGGGGCACGAACCCGTGTCCCCTGCATCGGCAGGCGGACTCTCAACCACTGCTCCACCAGGGAAGCCCAACCTGTTATATCTTTATGCTCCCTTATTTATTTTCATTTATAAAGATTCTCCTCGTGCTTCACTCTGGAGATTTTCTCCTGAACTTTATTGCAGTTGTCTATTCTTTTCCTAATCCGTGGATCAGTGATCTTTTTCTGTAAAAGGCCAGGGAGTAAATATCGTATGCTTTTATAGCCTTGGTCACAACTAGAAAACTTGGCATTATAACACAACAAAGTCATAGCCAGTAGGTAACCAGATGGATACGATTTTGTTCCAATAAAAATTAATTACCGAAACCAAGAGTCTGCCAGATGTGGCCCACAGGCTGAGGTTTGCCACCCCCTTGTCTAATATAGCCTATTGAATTCATAATTTCATATACTGTATTTTTTATGTCAAGAGTTTACACTTGGCTCTTTTTATAGACTCTAGTTCCCTGGTGAAATTTAGCATAATGCCAACTATTTTTCTGAGCATATCAATTATAATTATTTTAACACTTGTGTCTGATAATTCCAACATCTGGATCAACTCTGAGTGTACTTCTAGGGCTCGTTTTCCCTCTTGGTGACCTCTCCTGCTCTGCCTGTTTATTTTCTGCGGCTGGAGTCTTGGTGTGACCAACCGCAAAGGCTCTGGATGAGACGTCGACGCAGGGGTATGCCTCACCTTCCTATCACCAAGTGGGAGCGTTATCGAGGCGGAGCTTCAGTACTTACAACACTCGGTGTATTTCTGCTTCTCTGTAGATCCAGGGGTACTCTATTTTCAGTGGTCCCAAGTGAAAGTCTTGGGAATCGATCGCCTGTTCTCTGGCAGGCCCCATCTGCCATGATTTATCCCCCAGGCCCCCGTGAAGGTTCCACTACATTCTCGCCTCTTCACACCCGGTGCTGTGGGCTCTTCTGCACCTGCCCCGCGTGGCCTGATGAGGACGCGGGACCCAGAGGAGGTGTGTGCATAGCTCACGTGTCCACTCTGCCCTCTCTTTTTTTTTTTCACTCTGCCTTCTCTTGAGGGTCCTGAATCCTCAGTCTTGGCTGTCCTAGAAGCCTGGACACCTGGGTGTCACTTCCTTAAGAAATGGGGGGGAACCGTTCAGATCCTTGCCCAGCTTCCCAGCATCTCTGTTGGTTTAGAGACAGACGCCGGCCTGTGGGAGGTGAGCCCTCTCCCAGCACCCGGACCCTGCCTCCCTGGCCCACGGCTGGGTCCTCAGTACCTTCAGATAATGTTTGTTTTGGTCCTTTGTTGGCTTGTTTCATTGGCTTCTGGCTTCCCTGGTTTGCTTTTAGAGGGCAGCTGGAGGCTGGTCCAGCGTTCCTGGGGATGGATGTTCATCTATTACTCTTTAGTCTCTGGGAAACAGTTCAGAGCGGTCTCTTCTCTTTCCTTCTTTCTGTGCAGGTTACTTTCCACGTGCCGTGTCACGGTCCTTCTCTGCATGGTTCTCCCTTGCTCTGCATCTCAGGATGTCCTGCAAACTGCATTTCCCACACTCTGTGGTCTGGCATCCAACTGGGTTCGGAGCAGGGGTGGGCACCCCCAGGGGACCTGGCCCTGCGGCTGAGAGGCCGTCCTACCCTCTCCTTTCCTGGGCAGACGCCTGGTCACCCTCTGGCCAAGGTCCTGGGTGTGGAGCCCTCCCGGGGTCTGGCTTCCCTTTGGCTCTGAGCCCCCATCGTGCACCGTGTCTTTAAGAAGGTGATGGGTTTCCCGCTGCTGCCTGAACCTTGTTGCGTGACCACCCTCATCTGTGCCCTGAATCCCACCAGCTCCTCTCTGAAGAGCCGCCTGGGTAAGGTTTTATCCGTTAACCCTCTGGGTGTGCCTCCTTCTTACACCCTGTCTGGTCTACATGTTCATCCTAATCTGTGTAATTAGAGGGTCTGCTCAGGGTGGATGAGTAGGGGAGTTAAGGTTTTGTCCAAAAGTAGGGACTTTTAACTTACGCAAACGTGTATTTGACCAAGAGTTAAAACCTGAAAGATAACAGTGAACATTTCATGCGGTTTCCCCAAATGCAAGGGTGCCTTAGTGTGAACTGTGCAGCTAGGAGACACACGATTGAGAAACACGTGCAGGGTTATTCTGTAGAACGAGGTCTGCAGAGTTTCTAGGTGAGACTGAACAGCGACGCCACAGGGATAAGTTGGTAGATGAGCGCGCGGTCTGGGCCGAAGAGAGTGGAGAGGCATCCGCTGGCTTGGGCGTGTCAGCATGTCGACCTGGAGTGTTTTCACCCCTGCAACCACCTGTATGGGATTTGCGGTCCCTCCCCTGACACGCTGACCTTTTCACATTGATTCTTTCTACCTGCTGCCAAGATGCAAAATCGATATAATCAAGCAGGCAAATCACTTGATAGTGGACTGGCCTGAAAATAGGGGAGAAAATCTCATTACTCAGTGTCCTTGGGTGTGCTGATAACGTGTATAAGGCAGGTGCACAGGCCATGGATGCAGTTCTTCCAGATTTATACTCATAGATCTGGTACATGTATTTGACGAAGAGCGTAGAATCCAGGGAGCAGGGATGAGAGGCTCATTTCTGACGATATCTCTCGATGATGCCGCATGGCATTTCTCTTTTCCTTCGAAAGCAGCCTTGAGAGATATCCCCGACCGTCATTTCTCCATCTCTGTGTTTCACCTGACATAGAGGGGTCGCGATCAGGTCTGTAATGGAACCGTTTTCACGGGGTGTTGGGAGGGGATGGAGAGCCTTGGACGTTGTCCGTCCCGTTTCCATCCTCCACCTCCTGTGGAGGCAGGCGAGTCCTGTGAAGCATCGCCAGCAACCCTGCAGCCCTGGGGTTTCCTGCCAGAATCCCGGGTCTCGTTCACGAAAACCCAACCAGTTGTTCCCTTCCCTTGGGAATAAAGGTGGGCGTGTTGGCAGAACCCCTAAGTCAGAGCAGGTCAGTAGCCCTCAGTTTATCAGTTAGCTAACAGACCACTGAAACCTGTATAAATCTGTATAAAAACCAGCTGGAGATCTTGGAAGAGCCCTGGGAAATCTTTGGAACCCTGAGCCCTATTTGCAGTTGCCTGTTCCACCTCTTTAGGGAGCAGACTGGGAGGGAGTCATAGGATTTGTGTGTTTGCCGAAACCATATTTTATTCAGGTATGCTCTGTGGTAATAGCTTTCAGGGGTGATAAAGCATATATACTGATTTAAGATGCTAGTATATTTCCTTTTGATTATTTCACCAAAGGTTTTAAAAGTTACTTTAAAAAAGAGCGGCGTGGCTCAGTGGTTGAGAGTCCGCCTGCCGATGCAGGGGACGCGGGTTCGTGCCCCAGTCCGGGAGGATCCCACATGCTGCGGAGCAGCTGGGAGCCCGTGAGCCATGGCCGCTGAGCCTGCGCGTCCGGAGCCTGTGCTCCGCAACTGGAGAGGCCACAGCAGTGAGAGGCCCACGTACCGCAAAAAATAAAATAAAATAAAAAAGAGCGGCAATATTTTTTTTTATAATCCATTGTTATAAATCTGGGAATCAACCTTGTCAACGGGGTAATTTTAAAAATTTACAGCACACTTTGCCTTTTGGCAGCTGCCTTTGTGGAGCTCATCTGTGATACTTACATGACAGACTCTTAAAATGTGATGAATTAATGTTAAAAGATGAAAAGTTGAGGTTTTCATTTGTCGTGTCTGGTTGGAAGCTAGTCTCAGATTTTAAAAATTGGTATTTAAAGAATTAAGCAGGTTTTATCTAGAATAATGTATTGTTATAGCTTCTTTGGAAATTATCCAGGAGCAGGGCAGGTGGGCTGCTTGGAATGGTCCTCTCAGCTGGTGCTCCGGAGAGTTTGCTGACAAGAGTTCTTGAGGCCGTGATGTAAAAATGTAAAAACGCACTCGAATAAAGACCAGTCACTCATGTCAACTTTCAGTGGGAAAAAGTGACTGGCATTGGTATTTAAATTATGAAAATATTTCAAAATTGAACTACAATTGGAAATTATGTTCTTTTTAAAAAGACTATTTTTTTAGAGAAATTTAAGGCACACAACAGAATTGAGGTGAAGATACAGAGCCTTCCCTTATACCTCTGTATCAACCATCAACATCAACATCCCCACCAGATGGTACATTTGTTACAATTGATGGACCCACAGTGACACATCAGCACCCAAAGTCCATAGTTTACTTAGGGCTCACTCTTGGCGTTTCATGGGTTTGGGCAGATGTATAATGATATGTATCCATAATTATAATATTAGAGAAATTATCTTCACTCCCCTGAAAATTCTCTGTGCTCTGCCTGTTCAGCTTTCCTCCCACCAAACCCCTGGCAACCACTGATCTTTTTGCTGTCTCCACAGTTTTGCCTTTTCTTGAAGGTCATATAGTTGGAATCATACAATCTGCAGCCTTTTCAAACTGACTTCTTTCGCTTAGTCATGTGCATTTAAGGTTCTTTCATGTCTTTTCACGACTTGATAGCTCATTTCTTTTTAGTGCTGAGTCATATTCCATTGTCTTGATGGACGTATCAGTTTATTTATTCATCAACTACTGGAGGACATGTTGGTTGCTTCCAAGTTACGGAAATTATGAATAAGGCTGTTCTAAACTTCCACGTGTAGGTTTTTATCTGGACATAACTTTTCAGCTCTTTAGAGTCGATACCAAGGAGCACAATTGCTGGATGTGTGATGAGAATGTTTAGCTTTCTAAGAAACCACCAAACTGTCTTCCAAAGTGGCTGCACCATCCTGCATCCCCACCAGCAGTGATGAGAGTTCCTGTTGCTCCACATCTGCACCAGCATTCGGTGATGTCAGTGTCTGGATTTTGGCCATTCTCATAGGTGTGTAGTGGTATCTCATTGTTGTTGTTTTTTTCATTTCCCTGATGACAGCTGATGTGGAACATCTTTTCATGTGCTGATCTGCTATCTGTGTATCTTCTTAGATGTTTGTTAAGATCTTTGGTACATTTTTAAATCAGGTTGCTATGTTCTTTATGTTTGAATTTTAAGTATTCTTTGTATGTTTTGGATAACAGTCCGTTATGTCTCTGTGTCTTTTGCAAATATTTTATCCCAGTCTGTGGCTTGTCTTCTCATTCTCTTTAACATTGTCTTTTACTGAGCAGAAGTTTTTCATGTTAAAGAAGTTCAGCTTATCATGTATTTCTTTCATGGATTCTGCCTTTGTTATTGTATCTAAAAGGGCACCGCCACACATAAGGTTATCTGTGTTTTCCCCAGCATTATTTTCTAGGTATCTTATAGTTTGTGTTTTACATTTATGCTACTTTCTAGGAATTTTATTTTTTGTGTTTTACATTTAGGTCTGTGATCCATTTTGAGTCAGTTTTGGTGCAGAATGTAAAGTCTGTGTTTAGGTTATTTTTTTTGGTAGGAAAATATGTTCTTGCTTTAGCAAATTTTGCTATCTCCCTTATGCTTTTATTTACATGTTTACACTTACGTAGGTTTCAGTTAAGAAATTTTCACCATTTTTTAGTTTTGAAATTTTTTCTTTAAGAATTATTCTTAGAACATGTTCTATGTAACCACTTTTAGAAATATCAACATATCATTTATGTAAGAGAAAAGTGAGTAACATTATTTTATATTAAATTATATTTAGATTTCTTTAGCCTTGTAAGTAGTCACTAGCTTACTATGAAATAAAGTATATTTGTATGCCGTTCTGAAACATGGTTATTATAAATATTTGACACAGATACTCCTGGTAATTCAAGTTTTTTTTTAAATGAAAAATAAAGCCCTCTCTCACCTGGGACAATAAATTGTAAAATGCCACTGATAGCACTGACATTGGAAGAGTTTTTTTAAAGTGTTGTTTAACTGTTTAATGAAAAGTTGCCTGGAGTTTTATGCTGTATTTTAGAATCTATTCCTTCCTCCTGTGTGTCAATGCATTTGTTCATTCAACATTTATTGAGTACTTCCTTACCCATAGTCGGGGGTCAGTGGATATGTGTATTATGGATAAACGATGAAATAGAACACAAACGAAGGTATTGTGCATTCTGTTTTTGACGGATACTCACCCACCGATCCTGCTTTCACTGAAGTCTTTCATTGGTCTGCCCGTCCTTACACTGGGTTCCTTACCTGGAAGTTAAGGAGTCATAGAACTAACAGATGAGGATGTCATCTCTCTCTGTGTGTGTTCCTTAAACAAAGCAAGATTTTAAAAGACATCTTTGTGCCTAGAACACTTTCTAGCCTAAACGGAGGTACAAATATCACGGCTGGAGTTTGTGGAATATCTATTATTTCTTTCTGTCTGTTATTTTTCTGAGAAACGGAGAAAAACAGGTCGCAAACTGAGTAAGGATGAGGGGAGGGGGTTGAGGAGACGTGGTCTGAGATGTTCTTCCAGGAATGCGGGGAGGGAGTGACCAGGGAGATGGGTGCTGGGTACCACCGAGTTCCCGCCTGATGAGAGGGCACGAACTGTGTCCGGGCTCGCACGGCTGTGTGCTTTACGCAACTTTGTGCGTTCGGACCCCGAGGAGCTGGAGATTCTGCTTAAACCAAGACTGGGATTCATGCGAGTACATCCTGTGAAGGGAGCAAATTGTGGGTTTGTGCCCAAAAGAAATTAAAGTAATGTACTAAGGAATTTAAGCTGGTAAGGCTAGAGAGGAGGACGTCAGGGGTGGGGGTGATAAGGAACATTGGACACGCGGTAGGACTGATGGGTTGAAGGTGTGGGTGGCCCGAGGCCATTTGCTGCTGGACTTTCTGGAGGGAGGGGAGGGTGCTGCTGAGGGGGGTGTTTGGCTGCATCTTGAAAGCAATGGCCGCTGTGGGCTGTTCTGTGCTCCCGAGAGCGCGAGCGGCTGGGGTTTCTGGACGTGCCACCGCTGAGCAGAAGCAGAGGACGTGGACGGGCTGAGACGCAGGGAGGGCCCTCGGCGTGGCTGCTGGCATCGCCCAGCGCTGTGCTGGGAGGAGTTGTGAGAAGTGGCCACTCAAAGCCTTGGAGCAATAAGAGGAAAGAAAAAGGGGTCCAAGAAAAGAAAGATGATCGTTAGGGAGGAGGAAGGTGAGTGCGTCCTGAAGTTGCGGATTCAGAGCTAGTACCTTGTAGGAGGGAGCGGGGAGGGCGTGTGCTTTTAGAAACGACTGCCAGGCCTTGTGACAACTCCTGATCCCACGACCAGGCCTTTGTGGGCACAGTTGGTGCAGAAAACAGCCACTGCCTGGGTGGACTTCGGGGGAAATTCTGCTGAAACTATGGGGACTGAGGGGTTAAAGGTCAGCAGCTTCACCAAAGCCTGAGCGTGAGTTTAAACGTCACCAGGTGGCAGTTTAAGGAGACGTGTGTAGGGGCATGAGCTAACTGCGGGGGCTTTGAGACTGATGATACTGCCTCAAGGGATTGAATCCTGCAAGGTCACTATGCAAATGGCAGAAACCACAAAGATTTGGTTAAAGGGGCAACATATGTGTTTCTCAGAAACATGTTTTAGAAATAAATTCCATTGGTTGCACGTTTGGGAATCATTTAGTTAGGGAATAAAATAATCTGACTGATGGCCATGTTGCTTCACTGAGATCATCTTTTCAAAAATTAGGCAACATTTAAAGCATTAGTACACAATGAAATAGAAACAGTAGAACTTTCTGAGAATATCTTAATATTTTATTAGAAGCAAAGTCATTGCCTTTGAGTTGATATTTCATATCCTCTTTATATCCTACTTATTTCTGCAGACTCTTGATGCAGAAGGATTATTGGGTGGGTGGGTGGGTGGATGAAGTTGAGTTCTCGTCGACCCTTTAGTAAATCTGAGAACTGGTCTTCTGACAGGGAACGAGGCGGTGTTTGTGTGTGTGTGAGAGAAGTGACAGGAGCACGGGATCACTGGGGGTGTTTCTCTGAGCTCAGCAGGCAGTGAGAGGTCGCTTTGAGCAGGAGAGAAGATGGACAGCTCCCGAACAGAAGAACTGGGTACAGGAGGTCCGTCAGTCCGAGAGAGAGAGAGAGCATCTAACAATAGCTTCCTGCGTTCAGTGACACTGGAAACTCCTGAGAGGAGAGGCTTTGACAAAATACACCTCGGGGCACATTATTTATTGATGGGAATAAAATATTTCATAAGAAGTAAGTTGATAGTGGGAATGTGGTATTGACTGCTCTTGAAAAGGATAAGACTTATATTTCAGTAGCACAGGCATCAACGGATACAGAATATGAGGATAAATCAGCTTCTGAACACATTATAAGACAGAAAGAAAGGCTGGGGTGATCTTAGGCTATGCTTACGGTGAGAGCTCAGAGCAAACTACAGAACTGAGTGTCATGAGAAAGAAATTAACGTGTCAAATTGCACTTCAGTTTTGTTAAGATCTTCAGCTATTTTCAGAGTGATTTTGAATATAGTAGTGAATGTCATTTTCTCTGTGCAGTAATAGTTGAATCATTCAAAAAGGGAAAGTTTAAACATAGAGCAGGAAAAATGACAGGCGCTGGCAACAGGATTTAAGTCCATTAAATGCCAACGCGACACTTTTTATAAATTAAAAGAAAAAAAGTGGAAAGAGGTAACAAATGCTTAATGACCAGTTTGTGCAACACTGTTGGTTTCAGGGGGTAAGGGAAAGGGCGAACTCTGATTAAGAGAAGCTTTAGACTCATGTAAGCTTACAAGAAAAGCGTAAGGTACGTTTTTTGTGTGGGCCACCAATTCCCGAGCCTTTCCAAGGTCCTGTAGTCAAATATGTTTGCCTTTCATCAACTCTAGCCTCTGCAGGGTTAAGGTTCCATGTATTTCTGATCTGCAGAGTCATGTATCACATGTGCCTCTAATTTCCAACTAACAAAGTTCTGTTGATATATCTTGTCTGTTCTGGGCTACATTATATGTGTCCTTGTATGTTTATATGTTTGTGCCTTTCAATCATTTTACTAGGAAATCAGGAAACATGCTTCATTAAATCAGCCATATTTAATTCCAAGTACTTTTTAAAAATATAAGGAAAAATGAATTAAAATCATAAAACTATTTACTGACAAGTGAGTAAATAGTTGAAATGGTGCAGTTTATCTTGGTTTCAAGACATTAACCTAGCTTCACAATTACAATTATATATTTTAGCTATAGGAGGAAGAATAAAAATGATTGGGGAAAAATCCCTAAGAAGAATCAAAAGCAACTATTCTATTTTACTCTTTCAGAAAATAATTTTTATAGATATTCTATGGGAAGAACTTGTTGATTTCAAAATTATGAAGATGAATTATACACTGATCCCTTCCTTCTAGGGAACATAGTCTAAAGTAAAAGACATAATCTGCGAGATAAATAACCATAGGACTTGATAGAAAATGAGCCTTGCATCAGAAAGTGATGGATAAAATGCCCTGGGAACTTAGGAGAAAGAAGAGGAGAGTTGTTTTTCTGGGGGATCTGAAAGGCTTTATGGAGAGGTTGGCCACTGAAGGTTTTAGAATTTGGAGTTGCTTTGGGGCCGGTACACAGCTTTGAAGGGATGTACTGAGTGAGAGACAGAACATGCTTAGAATAAAATGCTGGAAACAGGAAACCCAGCTGGGTCAGAGGGTCAGAAACAGAATGAAAAACAGTGTGGGGAAGCAGTTGAGCTTGGTTATTGGTTCTGTAACCGTGAGGAGGTTTAGGGATTTTCAGCAAGGCTGTGAGATGCTAAGAGCTGGGCATCGAGCTCAGTCCTGCAACTGTGAATATTTCAATAAGGGGGGAATTACTTTTGAAAATTTTACAAGTCAGAAAAATGGAATTTATTGAAGTAAGTGCAGTATAGGTCTCCATCTGTGGAGCCAGGAGCCCCTGCGCCATGAACCGGTAGGAAACTTAGATGGTAACTGAGACAAATTTCCGGAGGCTGAATGCAGACCAACAGGAGAATGAGAGAACCCTGTGGGTCTGTGTCTGGATGGGGGATGGCTGTATCCTGTGTTCTACTCACATGCCCAGAGCATTCTCCAGAAGAAACACGTGGTCTCCAGGGGAAGCGACTTTATCGAGGCTCTGAGATGAGGATTTACTCTCAATAATGGAGTACCCCTCCTAAGGGGAAGGAAAGCCCTACCACCGGAGAAACAGTTGTGAAGGTCACAGCCCAGAGATACAGACACACTGGAACACTCAGATTTAATCATAAGGGAATAGAGGGCTTCCCGCCCACAGCTTCCCGTCACACCAGCCGGCTCTGTATAACAGCTAGGTTATAGCAGAGCAGATGCAGGACAGACTCTCTGAGAAGTATTGAGGAAACCAAAGTCAGGAAGGAGCACAGCAGGGAGCTGAGGAGAAGTGATACAGATGGACAGAGAGACGTGATAGAGTGGAATCTTTTAAATGCTCAAATAAAACCAGAGAGGGCAGAAAAAAAAGAGGGGTTAAAAATAGCAAATCCGACAAATAGAAGGCAGAAAAATGGTAGCTGTTGACCTAAGACCCAACCATATGTTGTTTACAAGAGACTCACTTTATTTATTTTTTCTTTCTCTTTTTCTTTTCTTTTTTTTTTTGCGGTACGCGGGCCTCTCACTGTCGTGGCCTCTCCCATTGCGGAGTACAGGCTCCGGACGCGCAGGCTCAGCGGCCATGGCTCACGGGCCCAGCCGCTCCGCGGTATGTGGGATCTTCCCGGACCGGGGCACGAACCCGTGTCCCCTGCATCGGCAGGCGGACTCTCAACCACTGCGCCACCAGGGAAGCCCCGAGACTCACTTTAAACATAAAAACTCAGCTGGATCACAAGTCAAGGGAAGGAGAGAAAGATATGCCATGCTAACCCAATCAGATGAAAGCTGGAGTAGCTTTATTGATTCTGGAAAATTCTAATTCCAAACAAAGAAAAATAGCAGGGATAAAGAGGAGCATTGCATCATAATAAAGGGCTCAGTTTTCCAAGAAGACACAGCAATGCTAAATGTGTTTGCAGCTAATGAGTGTGTCAAAATGGCACCTGAAACCTGGGTTCCCCTCTTGGTGGGTGTTGAGCGCATAGGTGTAGCCAAGGCAAAGACTGGGAGAAGGAAGGATTTATTACATGGAGCAAGTAAGGAGAACACCGGGGATCTCTCCCAAAGCAGTGTCTCCCCTACAGCAAAACTGGGGAAGTTCAGAGCTAAAGCTACATGCATATTCATGAGGGGGGTTGAGCAGGGGAGACTTCAGCATAGAGCTGGGGCAAAGGTCAACTGAGTCCAGTCTTTAGTTGATTGAAGTCAAGAGGGTCAAAGTCATCATTCCATCCTGCACCTGGGAGGGAGCCTGAGTTCCTGCAGAATTGTAGCACTATGTTCTGTACATCCCATGAGGAACTCGGACTCTGTCTTATTGCTGAACGATTGTTTCTTGACGGCTTTTCCTTTGTTCCTGCATTCCTTTGTTCCCTGAAGATGATTAATTACCGAGACCCGTTCAAGGGTAAGCACTGTGTCCAGGCTCAGATCCCCAAATGGCTTCGGCCAAAAATGGCTTCTCTTATGTCGGGAAAGCCATGCCTGGTTCTCTCTCCCTGGGGACCCCTTCCCCTATCTGGTTACAAAAATACGTACAGCAGACACTGATGGATATGAAAGGAGAAATAGCTGAACCCATTATTGTAGTTTTGACCTCAAAACCCCTCTTTCAGTAATTGATCAATAAAACAGGCAGAATATCGGCAAAGATACAAACGATTACACAGTCCCGTCAATCACCTTGTTGTCGTTGACACTTGTTAGAAGTAAGCATTAAACCGCAACAGAGACACTCTTCTCAAGCTCACAGGAAACCTCACACCCTGGGCCCCAGAACACAACTAACAGATAACTAAGAAATAGATGTTGTACGAAGTATGTTCTCACAACACAGTGGAGTCAAACTAGAATTCAGTAACAAAACGGTAGCTGGAAGTTCCAAACTATCGGGAGAATAAACAACACATTTCTAAATCTGCAAGAGAAATTTAGAAATACCTTCCCCTGGGTGAAGATGAAATTATAATTAATCAGAATGTGTGGGATGCAGCAAAAGAAATGCTTACAGGGAAGTTTATAACATTAAACACCTATATCGTCAAAGAAGAGAGATCGAAAGGCAGTAATCTAAGTCTACGCTTGAAGCAACTAGAGAAAGAAGAGCAGTGTAATCCCCAAACAAGTAAAGGATAATAAACAGTAAAAGAGTAGAAATTAATAAAATTGAAAACAAGAAAATAGTATATAAAATCAACATTTAATTTTTTGGGAAAAGGTCAATAAATTGTAGCATTTGGGAGAAGAGGAAGAGAGAGGGAACAGTTTACCAATATCAGAAATATGGGAGAGGTCCTCCCTGCTGACCTGTGGGCATGAAAGGGACCATAAAGGAATAGTGTGATGACCCTAGGCCCACAACTTGATAACTTAGCCGAAATGGACCAGTTTCTTGAGAGACACAAACTCCCTACCTCTCATCAGGAGAATTTGATAACTGAGGAGGCCTCTAATCTGTTGAAGGCCTGGGTAGAATAAAAGGCTGAATAAAGAAGAATTCTTTCTCTCTGTCTGGCCGTCTTTGAGCTGAGACGTTGATCTTCTCCTGTCTTTGGACTTGGACTCAGACTGGAGCATACACCATTGGCGCTTCTGTTTCTCAGGCCTTCGGACTGGAACTGGACCGATCCGTTCTCCTGGGCCTGGGCTTTCCAGCCTCTGCAATCACACGACCAGTTCCTTATAATAAATCTTTTCACATATACACACACTATTGATTCTGTTTCTCAGGAGAACCATGGCTAATACACTCTCTTCGTTCAGAGCTGAAAACGTTGTATAAGTAGGGAATCCCAGTGGTTCGACAAGACGCTTTCCAGCACTAATAAGCAAAGAGGCAAGGAGACAGCAAACGAGGAGAACACACAGAAGTCAACTGCTTTCCTGTGTGCGTCAAGGAACAACTAGGATTTGACTTTAAGGAAACAAAGCCATTTACCATATAACCCAGCAAATGAAATACTTAGCTGTAAAACTGAAAAAGAAAAATTCAGACGGTCTGTGTGTGGAAAGCTCTAAAACCTGAATGAAAGAAATATAATTATCTCAATAAATTTAGGGGTATTCCAGGTGCACAGATAGGAAGACTCAGTATTGTTCAGATGTCAGTTTTTCTCAATTCTATCTACATATTCAGTGCAATCCCATTCAAAATCCCAGCAAGCAGTTTTTAAAAATGACTTTATTTTTTCAGAGCAGTTTTAGGTTCACAGCAGAAGTGAGTGGAAAGTGCAGAAAATTCCCATATACCCCTGCACCCACCCATGCACAGTCTCCCTACCATCAGTATCCCCACCAGAGGGTTCATTTGTTACAATTGATGAACCTCAATTAACACATTGTAATCACTCAGTCCATAGTTTACATTAGGGTTCACTCTTGGTGTCGTACGTCCTGGGAGTATTGATAAATGTATAATATAACTTGTGTCCACCACTATAATGTCACACAGAATAATTTCACTGCCCTAAAAGTCCTTTGTGCACCACCAATTCATCCTCCCTCCCCAGTAACCTCTGCAAGCACTGATCCTTTCACTGTCTCCATAGTTTTGCCTTTTTCAGAAAGTCATGGAGTTGAAATCGTACCATGTGTAGCCTTTTCAGGTTGGCTTCTTTCACTTAGTGATATATGCATGTAAGGTTCTTCCATTTGATTTTATAGCTTATTTCTTTTCAGCTTTCTTGATGTATCAGTTTATTTATCCATTCACCTCCTGAAGGACACGGTTGGTTCTAAGTTTTGTCAGTTATGAACAAAGTTGCTCTAAGATACATTCATGTGTAGGTTTTCAACTCATTTGGGTAAATGTCAAGGAGCCTGCTTGCTGGATCATAGGTAGGAGTATGCGTAGTTTTGTAAGAAAACAACAAACTGTCTTTCAAAGTGGCTGCACCATTTCTGCGTTCCCACCAGCAATGGATGGTAGTTCCTGTTGCTCCACATCCTTGCCAGCAATTGGTGCTGTCAAGTGTTTTGGATTTTGGCCATTCCAATAGGTGTGTGATGCTATTTTGTTCTAATCTACAATTCCCTGATAACATATGACGTGGGGCAGCTTTTCATATGTTTATTTGCCATCTATATATCTTCTTTGGTGATGTGTCTGTTCAGATCTTTTGCCCATTTTATTAATCAGGTTGTTTGTTTGGTTTTGCGGTACGCGGGCCTCTCACTGTCGTGGCCTCTCCCATTGCGGAGCAAAGGCTCCGGACGCGCAGGCTCAGCGGCCATGGCTCACGGGTCTAGCCGCTCCGTGGCATGTGGGATCTTCCCGGACCCGGGCACGAATGTGTGTCCCCTGCATCGGCAGGCGGACTCTCAACCACTGTGCCACCAGGGAAGCCTTGTTTGTTTTTTATTATTGAGTTTTAAGAGTTTTTGGTGTGTTTGGATAACAGTCCTTTATCAGATGTGTGTTTTGCAAATATTTTTTTCCCAGTCTTGTGGCTTTTCTTGAGCAGGATATATCTTTAGATATAGAAAAACTGATAGTAAACTTTATTTGGAAAAGTAAAAGACTCAGAAGAGCCAACATAGTTCTGAAGAAGGAAAATGAGGACTCAAACTACCGTATCAGAGGATTTACTGTAGAGCTACTATAATCAAGACAGTATTATATGGGCAGAGCAATAGATATATAAGTGACTTCAGTTGTAACAAAATACCACAAACTAGGTAGATTATATACAACAGAAATTTATTTCTCCCTGTTCTGGAGGCTGAAAGTCCAAGATCACGGGGCCAGCATGGGTTGGGTTGGGTTGGGTTCTGGTGAGAACCCTCTTCCAGGTTCATAGTAGATACCATCTCACTGCCCTCATGTGGTGGAAGGGATGAGGGATCTTTCTGGGACCTCTTTTATCAGGGCTCTTGTGCCATCGTGAGGACTCCACCCTTATGACCTAAGCACCTTCCAAAGGCCCCACCTTCTAATACCACCATCTTTGGGGTTAGGATTTCAACATAGGAATTTGGGGGAAACACAAACATTCAGACCATTGCCATAGGTCAAGGGAAAAGAAGAAACAGCCCAGATAGACTAACAAATACAGTCGACAGACGTACGACAAGAGAGCAAAGTCAAATTCATGGAGAAGAACTTGCATTTTCAGTAAATGGTGCTGGAACAATTGGATGTCCACGTGCAAAACACACGAGGATTTAGACACAGACTTTTCACAAAATTTACTCAAAACGGATCATAGACCTATATGTAAATGCAAAGTTATAAAGCTTAAAGGAAACATGGGATAAAATATTACTTTGGGTTTGGTGATCAGGTTTTAAATACAGCACTGAAAGCACAATCTATGAGAGAAAAAATAAAGTAGACTATTAAAATTAAAAACTTCTACCCTGTGAAAGTCACTACTAGGAGAAAGAAAGGTAACCATAGATTAGTAGAAAACATTTACAAAACATATATCTACTAAAAAGGACTTGTGTCCATAATTAACAAAGAACTTTTAAAACTCAACAGTAGGAAAACAAATTTATTTTAAAACAGGTAAAGAATCTGAACAGATACCTCATCAAAGATGATAAAGAGCTGTCAAATAAACATATGAAAAGAAGCTCAAGATCATTTGTCAACAGGTAATTAAAAGTAAGTCAATAATACCACCTGTGTACCTATTAGGAAGGTTAAAGTCTGATGACACCACCAATTGTTGATAAGGGTGTAGAGCAACAGGAACTCTCATTCTTTGCCGTTGGGAATGCAAAATGGTGCAGCCACTTTGGAAGACAGTTTGGCACTTCTCACTAAGTTAAACCGTCTTCTCATTGGATCTATCAGTCGCAACCCTAAGTATTTACCCAACAGATTGGAAAACTCACATGCACAAAAACCTTGCACGCAAATGTTTCTAGCAGCCTTCTTCATAATCACTAAAAGCCAGAGGTAACCAAGATCAAGATGTCCTTCAATAGAAGAAGATATAAAGAGGGTATAGATATGCAATGAAATATTATTCAGCAATAAAAATAAGTGATCAGTCAAGCCAAGGATGCTCTTAAATGCACATCCGTAAGGCGCTAAATGTTCGTAATAGGGGGGCATGGTTGTGGGGCATGTGAGAATAGTCTGTCCTATATTCTCAGTTTTCTGTAAATCTAATACTGTGTTATAAAGATTTTATTTTAAAGCATTTAACATTTAAGAAGCTATCTCATTATATTTTAGAATCATGAGTTAGAGCTAACTATAGAAATTCCATGGTGAGTTGTACTCTGTTTCTTGCAAAATTAAAATAGAAGGAAGAAAGTGAAAACAGAAATTAAAGTAATATCCAGGTTCCTGGAATCATCGTGTTACTGAAGTAACTGATTTCCCAGGTTCATCTGGTGAATAAAGTGGAGAAAAGCTGAGATGTAGTTATGAAGTTCTAAGTTTTTCAAAATTCTCTCAGTTTTCATGTTGTCCTGATAGCTTATCTTTCTAGCCAGAATCCCCAGTAGCAGAATAATCTTAACTATTGACGTTTTTTCGTATTTGGTAAGATCTACAAAAATTCGCTGGTTTCAAATATGTTAAATTGAATTATCTGATAGTTATATACTTATTAATATTTTGCAGAGACAATTTAAATTTGTACCCCTTATTTCTTCCTTAACATAAAATGTGGTAGGCTGGTAAATGAATAGATTGATAGATTTTATTCTTTGATTTCCTTTAATCATATGCTCCAGTGATTTAGAATGATGGTAGCCCAGATTAATATTTCATGTCAATAAATGTTGGTAAATGAATAGATTGATAGATTTTATTCTTTGATTTCCTTTAATCATATGCTCCAATGATTTAGAATGATGGTAGCCCAGATTAATATTTCATGTCAATAAATGTTGCCAATTGTTGCTTTTACTCTGTAGTATCTGTGTTCTGACAAACGCAATAGTTTATCTTGATCCCGTTATATATGAGATAAAAGGAATTAATATGACATGATATTGTGAGTCAGTTATTTAAACTGATCATTTCACCATTGTTTAATTTTCTTTTATAAATGCTTAAAAAGAAGTGCTTTAATTTCTGTGGAATTTTAAGGAATTTAATTAGATTTTTTCTTTTTATTTATCTGTAGCAATTATACAGTTTTTATCAAGCAGAGTCCAGGAGATGAGTTTTATTGTTATTGATTAAATTTAATTTTTCTGATTAAACAGATTCATCCTATGAACAGCTATACTCCAAACCAAGGCTTTGTACTCATATTAAAATGTTTAAAGAAACTACGCATTTACAGTGTATTTTGTTTCTAGAAGCCTCAGGGTTAAACTTCCTTTTCAGCATGGTGTGACATTCTCACTCATTTTCCAAATAGATTTTTGTGGAAAAGATTTGAGGCGTCACTGAAACCGTGATAACCTCTTTGTTAGTTTATCATTACATTTGCATATACTTCATAGCTTAAGAAATTTATCACAGTTTTTTTCATGCAAGCCATAGATCAAACTTACTTTACAAATATGGTAAATAAATGCACATCATTTTGCTTGTGTAAATACTCCCTTTAAGAGAGTATTTTAAGAGAAAAGTAGAACTACAGCATTTCCCTTTATGGAAGCTGTAATGTGTGGTCTAAGGGGTTTCCCCCGTTAGGAATATAAGTAGCAAAGATACTGTGCTTTCTGGGTCACCTCCTTCTACTTTCCTTTTGCAAGCCCGCCCTGCTCCAGATCCTAGCATACTCCTGGCAGACATTCTCTTTTTTATCTAATGACTCCCTTTGAATTCTCTCAGAATGACTGCACTGCTCTGATTTGATAAAATGCATTTGAAACTTGCAGTGAATTGGTGTTGATCTGACTTTAAAATGTAGCTCTTCATTCTTTGTGGAAATTGGAAACAGTGATAACTTGGAGAATACAAATTACCAGAATATCCTAAAGACTAACTTTAGTCAGATCTTTCATTGTCCTGGGCACTACTTTTGTAAACTTCCTGCTCTGTTCTATGTAGTGGTAAGGTTCTGCATCTTTTTAACTTCATTTCTCTAGACACTGAGGAAGATGCTGTAAAATTCCAGTAAAATTCCCAACAGTGAAGAATAATAGAGTTTTTCATTCAAAAGCTTGATAATCCATACATTTAGTAGCTCCTAAAAGCATCACCTTTATCAACCCTGAACATTTCTCCGATACGCAGTGTGGTCAGTCTCTCTTTCAGCTGCCATAGTCTCCATAACGTCAAGTAAACAGTAGGGCTTTTTCTTGATTGTCTATGCCTTCCGTTTTTTCGCTCGCCAAGCTGTCAGTAAGTTTCATAAAGCTCTATATAATAAAAATGGTAGAGACATTCCAAAGAATTATTGATTGGATGATTCAGTTTCCTTCTCCTCAGTTGTTTCAGTTTTCTTACTATGAACATAATTCATCTTTTTTGTGTGTGTGTGGTACGCGGGCCTCTCACTGTTGTGGTCTCTCCCGTTGCGGAGCACAGGCCCAGCGGCCACGGCTCACGGGCCCAGCCGATCTGCGGCATGTGGGATCTTCCCGGACCGGGGCACGAATGCGTGTCCCCTGCATCGGCAGGCGGACTCTCAACCACTGTGCCACCAGGGAAGCCCCATAATTCATCTTAACTCATGAAGTCCAGTATGTTGGAGATGTTGCCTTATCACAGTGGAAAAAGTATCATATACTTTGACTCATGGCACATGCCATATTGTATCATAATCATACTAAAGCTCTAAGATGGAATTCTTTTTGTTTTGGTGATTTAGTCCAGTTTCTTTGTGAATAATCAATGCATACTGGTAAGCAGTTAAAGTAATATACTCCTCATTTTTATGTCTTTTTATTGTATCCTAATAGCCAAAGAAATGAATATGTAATGTAATTTCAGGTACGATAAAGACTATCTGGAAACCTGGAAACTAAAACCAGTCTAAATGGATGATGAGTGATGGACAGTTTTAGTAAGGGTGAGAGAAAACACATTTGAGATGACATTTAGTGAGGTCTAATGAAGCAGTGTGAGGCTGTGAATAGGAACAGTTCACGGCAGCAGCAAGATGTGTCGCTGGTGTGGAAAGAGGAGGATGGATAGAGAAGGTGTGTCCCTGCTGTGGATGGAGAGGAGGGTGGGTAGAGATGAAGTGGAGAGGAAGGGCAGGGGCTGGACGTTTAGGACCTTGTGCAGTGCAAGTGACAATGGGTAGCAAGCACTGAATTGTAACATGGTAATGAAGACTCCCGGGGCCTGGCCCCCAGTTCTCACAATGGCACCAAGGCCAGTGACTGGCGAACAGAAGGAGTTTATAAATTAAATGTTTAGGGCATAAATAAATTAATAAAAATAAGTAAAAGGGAGCCTAATCCTTGAGAATAATTTCATGCGAACCTCATCCCAACCCTGCTTCTTCTCTTTTTTGGTTTTTATCAATACAAGTGAGGTGACTGAAGTTCTTCATTACTTGTAGGGTCCCAAATTCAGTGCCTTTTTCAATTTATAAGAATTACAATCTCAAATGGAGATTTATAGTTGGAAAATTTTGGGGGGGGGCGGCTGAAACCACATCTCATCCCACTCAGCACCTCACAAACCTGTAGATAATCAAGTCTTCTAGTAAATGACTTTTATTTCCATTTATATGTTGCTTTTCTAACATAGCACAAATACCTTCAGATTTTTCCACTATCCAAGCATCAGGATTTTGATTACTTATTTTGAACATATTTTGCGGAGGTTTGACTGGTTAGAATAGAATAAGAAGCTTGAAACTTAGATACTTACCCTGTTTTATTATATTTTTGGTCTCTGAGGACTTTATCTTCATCTCTAAGGATGCAGTATCCAGGAACAAGGAACTGGTCTGACAGTTGAAGGCGTGTTCTAAATCAGAAATCCTGTGTCTCAGAAGACAACTCGGGACTCTGCTGCCCCCACAGGAAGGGCAGACCTGGCAGCATCCCAGGGCCCCTTGCCTGCTCTAGTTTTCTCATACTACTACTGCATTCTAACATACACCCGATATAACACTGTCATTAATTTACTGAAAAAAGATTTTGTCATCCGTCTCACTCCCTCCATAATATAAGCATCACAGAGGTGAGAAATTTTGTCTGTTTTCCATGATGTACACCCATTAACAAAAAAGGGCCTGGCACTTACTAGACATTTGGTTAAATGAAAACATGAACACATGCATGAAATCATTGCTTGAGTTTTCAAGTAATAATGAGAATTTGGAAACATCTTTGGAGATTAGTAGGTTGATGAATTAAAATACCAAGTATAAATCACATAGATTTTTGTCCCTGCACCTGATAATTGACAAAACGTATGACTTTGATATATTGAAGTTAATATTCCTTAACTGCCTGCAGCTTCTGTTTAGTCATCCTCTCATAGGTGACCGATTAACACAATCTTTTGTGAGTTACATATAACCAAGGTAAAATAATGTATACACAGTGTAAAACTAACAAAAAATACGAATGTAAGCACAAGCAGATTAAGAAATGAGACATTGGGCTTCCCTGGCGGTGCAGTGGTTGGGAGTCGGCCTGCCGATGCAGGGGACGCGGGTTCGTGCCCCGGTCCGGGAGGATCCCGCGTGCCACGGGGCGGCTGGGTCCGTGGGCCGTGGCCGCTGGGCCTGCGCGTCCAGAGCCTGTGCTTCGCGGCGGGAGGGGCCGCAGCAGTGAGAGGCCCGCGTACCGCAAAAAAAAAAAAAAAAAAAAAAGAGACATTGTTAATACTCCTAAAGTCCCCAGTTTTCCAGTTGAATTCTTTTTCTGCCCCACACAAGGGTAACATCCAATCTGAATTCTGTCATTATTAGTCTGTGATTTCTCAGTCTAGCTTACTACACGTTTATCTCCCATTCCTCTTGTTTTCTATTTTTATATACATGTCATCATGTTGTATATGTTGTTCCATGACGTGCTTTTGTTACTCAGCACTGATTTTGAGATTCACCTATAACAGATATTTAATTCGAGTGAATATATTACAGATACATAGTATATCTGTGTATATATATATATAATTCCAGTGAATAAATATATTACTAAAATCTGTGGCATTCTATACTGTGATGAGATGCAGTATTCATTCACTTAAATCCTATACACCAATGATAATAAATGGAAAAAATATATATATACACAT
Organism: Phocoena sinus; assembly: GCF_008692025.1. Classification (NCBI taxonomy): domain Eukaryota; kingdom Metazoa; phylum Chordata; class Mammalia; order Artiodactyla; family Phocoenidae; genus Phocoena; species Phocoena sinus. The sequence goes on from NC_045768.1 coordinate 115,358,118, forward strand.
ACACACATCCCTTCCCCTGTCGGTGGACACACGTGGGTTCTGTTTTCCTGCTTCTGCAAACTGTGATATTGGGGACTGTTTATCCTTGTAGGTGGACCTCTGGTAGCGGAGCTGCTGTGTCAGGGAACGAGCAGATCATCACACGCAGAAACGTGACAGTGCACGTGGTCCTGAGTTATGAGTCCATGTCCACGCCAATGCTTGGAATTCTCAGTGTGAAAGAAACAAATAAAAGCCGGTGTATTGGACTTCAAATGGTATCCCATGTGGTTGGCATTTGTTTTTTCCTGGCTGAATAACTTTGAGACCTTTTTCTTTTGAGAAAGTTTGGCCATTGGTGCTTTCTGCTCCTCCAAGTGCCTGTTTATATGAAGTTTACTCATTTTCCGTCAGGTCACCTGTTTTTGCTGCCGTTGTTGTTGTTCAGTTGCCGCTTTAAAAAATTATGGAGATCTTTTTTTTGTTGATTTTATATGTTGCAAATAACTTCTCTCGCTCCATACTGCTTTATTTTTGTTAACTTGTATTAACGGGTGGCTTTGACGTCAAAAGTTGGGAATTTTAGTGTGTTTAAATTAATATCTCCTCTTGGAAAGAATTCCTTGTCTCTTAATATATCCTGCCCAGTTGTGAAGTGATGCCGATATTCTTCTAAATGCAAGACAAAATTTTCAGTAATCTGCTTTTAATTTTAAAATTTAGACAGTATTTTTGTGTATATAAAGTATGAGATCGTGATCCAGCTTCTTTCATTTCTTTGTGGATGACCTGTTGTTTCAGACCGTTCGTGAAATAATGCATTGGATTCCACGTGTAAGTGATATCATGATATTTGTCTTTCTCTGTCTGGCTTACTTCACTCAGTATGACAGTCTCCAGGTCCATCCATGTTGCTGCAAAAAGCATTATTTCTTTCTTTTTTATGGCAGAGTAAATATTCCATTGTATATATGTACCACATCTTCTTTATCCATTCATCTGTTGGACATTTAGGTTGTTTCCATGTCTTGGCCATTGTAAATAGTGCTGCTATGAACATTAGGGTCGATGTATTATCTTTTCAAATTATGGTTTTCTCCAGGTATATGCCCAGTAGTGGGATTGCTGGATCATGTGGTAACTCTATTTTTAGTTGTTTACGGAACCTGCATACTGTTCTCCAGAGTGGCTCTACCAATTTACATTCCTACCAACAGTGTAAGAGGGTTCCCTTTTCTCCACACCCTCTCCAGCATTTATTGTTTGTAGATTGTTCTGATGATGGCCATTCTGACTGGTGTGAGGTGATACCGCATTGTCGTTTTGATTTGCATTTCTCTAATAATTAGTGATGTTGAACATACTTTCATGTGCTTTTGGGCCATCTGTATGTCTTCTCTGGAGAAATGTCTATTTAGATCTTCTGCCCATTTTTTTAGTGGGGTTGTTTGTTTTTTTGATATTGAGTTGCATGAGCTGTTTATAGATTTTGGAGATGAATTCCTCATCAGTTGCTTTGCTCTGAGTCAGAGGAGCGTGCGGGCGTGTAGGGCCCGAGCTCAGGGTCAGGTAAGTCCTGGATGTCAGGACAGCCTTTTCTTTCCTTCTTTTCTTCCCTCCCTCCCTCCTTTCCTTTCCTTTCCTTTCCTTTCCTCTCCTTTCTGGAGCCAACACCCTGCAGACTTGATCCTGTGTGGGGATTGCTGTTACCACTGCCGGGAACTCCGTCTAGGGCGGTGGAGGCCGTGGGCTACTGCTCCCCCAACCTCACCATGAGGTGAGAACCAGAAAGACTGAGGCCAGATTCACCACAGCCGTTTTAGTGAACAGGCACGGACGCCGTCATGCCGCTGCTCCATGTGCTTGAAAACCTCAGAGTCTGACATGATCCCTGCAGGAGTGGTTCCCGCTGCGGGGACGGTGACGTAAAGCAGAGCTCAGAAAACTTTCTGTAAGGGGCCAGATGTGCTAGGTTTTCTGGGCTGGGGTCTCTGTCACGACTACTGAGCTCCGGTGTTGAAGTGCCCAAAGAAGCCGTAAGACAATATGTACAGAATGAGCTGGGCGCCACCACACCTGTATTTACCAACGAGGCAGCGGACCTTCTTCTGTGGCCCGTGGGCTGGTGTTTCCAGGATTCCGATGAAAAGGCGAGATCGGCCAGGCTTCTGGTCGCGCTTCTGGTCGCGTGTCTATGAAGAGAGATGACACCAACCAGGCAGACCTCACCAGGGCTTTGGGGCCCCTGCACTTTCTCTCCTACATGTGCACGTCTGATGCCAAGTAATGAAAATCGCCTGTAGATTTTCACAAGGTTGTGATCACTCGGTAGCTGTCCCTACAATGTCGATTCCTGTTTCGGGCAACTCAGGTGCTGCCGGGTCACCTCCAGGCCTTATGCACGGTTAAGTTCTGCACCTGCGTCCAAGCTCTGCCTACCACGTGTTTTAAAGTGAATTTCCACCCGGAGGATTTACCTGTCTGCTTCGTGAGGATGCAGTTGTTGATAAGAGGGGGGCACATGGTGGGGTGGGAGGAAGAAAAGCCTCTCCCTGCACGCTGTCATTAGGAAGGTGGGGACTGGCACTGGCCAGTGTGTCTGTTCCCTCCCGGCTCCCAGTAAGGCCTCAGCCTGCTCTGGCCCCCCGCCGTGTCTTCTCTCCTTCACACCTGGTTTCAGCCATAGCCTTGCTCACCACCGGCCCCTGGGCTCTTTCACTGTCTCTGTCCTGCTGCTGCTGCTCCAAGAGCTTAGTTCTCTGCACGGTTCCCATTCAGAGAGGGCGATTTAATCGCCAGAACGTGATGTTGTTGTGAAAGGACTTTTCTGCCCTTTTCAAAGTTTGATGTCGGGGTGGGTCTCTTTGGTAGATGAATGTTGTCTTTCTTACACAGGAACTACACGTTGACATCTTTTGCATTAATATACTGAGTGCAGTTACATGGATGAGTGAGCGAGCAAACAATTGAAGGAATGAACGTATTAACAGGAAGTTCTGATAGTAGTTCACTAACATCATTTGGAAGAAGGCAGCAACGCTTTATTTATTTGAGGGCTCATTAAATGCCACAAATTGCATTTTCAGGTTCCCAGTAAAGGTGGTTTTATCCAGAGTTTTTCAGTTGAAGAATTTGAAGCTAAAAGTGTGTAGCTTTTTTTTTTTTTTTTTTTCCGGTACGTGGGCCTCTCCCCTTGTGGAGCACAGGCTCCGGACGCGCAGGCTCAGCGGCCATGGCTCACGCGGCCCAGCCGCTCCGCGGCACGTGGGATCTTCCCGGACAGGGGCACGAACCCGTGTCCCCTGCATCGGCAGGCGGACTCTCAACCACTGCGCCACCAGGGAAGCCCAGTGTGTAGCTTTTTCACGGTCCTTCACCAGTTGACTGTAGAGCTAGAGCTTTCCCTGTGTCCGTGTCTGTAGTATTTTTGCACCGTCAGCCATTCCGCGTTGCCTCAAGAGCCAGCACAGTAGTGGAAATGGAGGTTTGCAGGGTGAGCTTCAGAGAAGCCTTGCCACGGGGGCAGGGCGTCACCACCAAGCAGGAGGAGAAGCTGGCGGAGTTGCGGCGAGGCAACGACTCCTTCCGTCGTGACGTCATCACAGCCTGCCTTCAGGGTCGGGCAGGAGGAAGGAGACTCGGGCTTAACGCCCCAAAGCTGAGGCGCCGTTCACGGCTCATGATGGCTTTCTGTCTCTTCTCGTTCTCTCCTGGGTCTCATCTGAAGCCGCTCCCCTCCGGCTGCCTGGTGGGTGTCCAAGCACTCTGCATTCCTAAGATGACTTATAAGGTCCTCCTTGTCCTTTCTACTTTCCTCTGGGATGGCGCTAGGAGAAAGGCTCACCCTGTGACTGGGAATCCCGAGCTACTCTGCCTTCCTGTAACTGCTTCTCAGGGATGATCGACTGCTTGCCCTCAGGGGATGCTGGCAACGCAGACGGAGAGCTGATCAATCCAAGCAACAGATTGCTGGGGACACCAGACACTCGTGTGCAGGTGGCTGTCCCAGTGTCACCTGCCACTCGCTCCCTCAGTTCTGGTGCAACAGCTCACAGGTCGGGACTGTGCTGTGGGAAACCGCACTTCTGTTTGAGGATGTGAAAAGCCCTACAGAGTAGGAATCTGACTTTAGGGACAAATATAATTATGTCTGAGGGTGGAGACCGTTAGTAATAGCCACGTGTGGAAAAATGGCAGGAGCGGAGATCACTGGTAAAAGGAGAACTCACCATCAATGGGTTTGCAAGACCTTGCCTGCTCCCACAGACAGCAGAGGCTCTTGAGTTCATTACAGGGATTTTTAACTTTACTTGCTGGCTTTTCAGCTGTCTAAATCCTTTTATCTTTGTAGCATATATGGCCTCCCAGCCAAAACTGGTAAACACAATTCTGATCTAATTTAACACCTACATCAGCGTACATTTTAAATATCGTATCAGCAGGTCCATAAACAGCTCTGCTAATAATGTATGAAATAGCACAGCTCCAGACACATTACCATTGCCAACACCAAAGTAAAATCCCATTTACTTTTGCCTAAAAGTGTTTGATACTGAATTTGCTTTGCCCTGGACTGTAATTAACAACACTTTGAACTACTAACAAGATTCCATTGACTAGTGATATTAATCACACGTTCAGGGAGAAATTGGCTATTGCGTTTGATTTTTTTTTTTCTTATGTGCATCTAATCACTGATTAAAACTAAGGAAATGGATCTTTTCACCATGCTCCTTGGACATTTATTTTCTTGGTAGGTTTAGTCTATAAAGATTTCTCCCTCTCTATTGGATCTTGCTTCTAAATTTCTACAGATGTGGAATAAGCCCAAGAAACAGTATTTCTTGTCAAGAGGAACAGTTATTCCAGATAATTAAATCCAAGATAGTTCAAAGAAAACACAGCAAGGAGCATAAATTAGGTTCTATCAAGGGATATAGGACGTTCCTCATGAATGGATACTGACAAAACAATTTTGTGGGAAGCTTTAAAAAGTCGTTAATAGTTTTGAAACTTTTGAAAACTAGCATATGAGGAGAAAGCTACAAGGTTTAGTTCTGTGTCTTTAAAATATGCTTCAGACATTCACAGCTGTTTCATCTTTATATTTGACAGTATTCTGAGTTTGCATGTAAGATTTCTGCACATATACTCTTATGAATGCTAGGGTAGATTTTTTTTTTTTTTTTTTTTTTTGCGTTTGCTCAAATGCCATTTTGAGAAGCAAAGAATAAAATGTAAATATCAAAATGGAATGAATTTGGAAAAACAAAAGGGATCTTCCCGATGATCATAGGACCTCTCTTACCTATAAATAGTATTCAGAACCGTCTTGTGACATAGCCCCAGAGTCAGACTCTGTGCTCCAGGGAGACAGGACACTTTATCTTATTCACTGATTTTAGTTTCTTGCTTAGAACTGGAGCACAATAGATGATAAATATTTGCTAGGTAATCAGTGAGCAAAAATAATTTAGGTTGGAATTCATAGATTATTTTGCATAGCAAAAGTGCTATTAACAATTGGAAATTAATAAAATGAAAACTTAGAAAACTGAAGCGTAATGAAAGTGGTGAAGAGAATGGACCACAGCCATGGGTGGTTTGGGTTTAGGTCTTGTGTCTGGTGGTCCCGGCCATGGGACCCCGTCAGTCAGCCTTTCCTCCCAGGCTGATTCCAGTGTTTAAAGAGTGATGCTGTATAAAAACACTACGTTAGAGGTGGTGGTTATTATTCTTGTTACTAGTCCCTGATTCTGGACTCTGTGTAGGTCTTAAGGACTCGTACAAATACACCAACGTCATGATTTTTCTAGAGGCCACATGGCAACCTTAAAACATTTAGACCAACTTTGAATCTGGAAGGAAAGGACAAATATATCTTGTAGCAGCAATTCTGGTTATGATGAGTTTGCCTTTCTGTGTCTGCCTGGACACCTCGACTGTCCTGAAACCCCCCAGCCCATCGCCACTCTTTCCCAACAGACCTGTCCTCCTACACATACAGACTAACAGGCACACACACACACACGCACACGCAAGTTACGATCCCTACACTGAACTACTTGTTGTCTTCAGACTTCTCCGAGCTTTCTCCTGCCCGCATGCCTTTCCATTTGCTTCTGTGGGAAATGACTGTTCTTGCGAATTTTTTTTGTGTGTGTGATACGCGGGCCTCTCCCGTTGTGGAGCACAGGCTCCGGACGCGCAGGCTCAGCGGCCACGGCTCACGGCCCCCGGCCCCAGCCGCTCCGCGGCATGCGGGATTCTCCCGGACCGGGGCACGAACCCGTGTCCCCTGCATCGGCAGGCGGACTCTGAACCACTGCGCCACCAGGGAAACCCTGTTCTTGTGGATTTTGAAGCCACAGTTCTTGTTTCATGTCCTCTGACCCTGACCCTGTGAGGCTGAGGCAGATTTAACACTTCGTATGTGGCTACATTATGTTACCACCACGATCACCTCTTTGTAGACTAAGTCAGGGGTCCCCAAACCCCGAGCTGTGGAACGGCACCTGTTCGCAGCCTGTTAGGAACCGGGCCGCACAGCAGGTGGTGAGTGACGGGCCAGTGAAGCTTCATCTCCCGCTCCCCGTTGCTCGCATTACTGCTTGCACCATACCCCTGCCCCGGTCCATGGAAAAACTGTCTCCCACGAAACGTGTCCCTGGTGCCAAAAAGGCTGGGGACCGCTGGGCTAAATTACGGGAGAACAGAGGCTGCGCCTGCGTACTTCACCTTCCAGCAGCCAGAGCCTCCCCTGTACCTGGCCTCTCAAAGCTTTTGAATGGACATTTGTGAAGCTCCCCCTCCCTCCCCCCTTGCTGCTCCCACCTCATCCTTTTCTCTTTGTCCTCCTTCTGTAAATGGCTCACCTGCAGTAACTAAGTGCAATACAAAATGAAACCAAACATATGTAGTATAATGGGTACTATTAGTAATCTTTTTTTTTTTTTTTTTTTTTTTTTTTTTTTTTTTTTTTTTTTTTTTTTGCGATACGCGGGGCTCTCTCACTGTTGTGGCCTCTCTCGTTGGGGAGCGCAGGCTCAGCGGCCATGGCTCACGGGCCCAGCTCCTCCACGGCATGTGGGATCTTCCCGGACCGGGGCACGAACCCGTGTCCCCTGCATCGGCAGGCAGACTCTGAACCACTGCGCCACCAGGGAAGCCCTAATACTAACCTTTTATTCCATAATATTCAAAACTTACTTAACGTTTGCCCTTGTCAAAGTACCAGTGGGGAGCGCAGAGCACCAGTAAAACTGGATACCACAGGCTAAACGTTAGCACTGAGCCATTAAATAATTTATTCATTTTTTGGTGTGTTCAGGAGAAAGACAAAGGAAGCAGAATTGTTTGTTCTAAAAGTTACACGTATAAAACGGCTTACTTTTTTTTTCCAGCTGAAAGCACATGTAATGTAGATATTGTCTTGTTTTACATCAGATTCCTTTAAAAGAAGGTTTCTTCCCTTAAAAACATTCTGGTAATTTGAGCTACAAGATGCAGTTGATAAGAATATCATGTGTATTTCCTTAAGAATTTCATTTCTCTTCATCTGAGCTATAGTTTTTTGTCTTTCTTTTTATAAGGATGAGATCACAGTAGTACAAGATGGTAGGCATTGCAGGGTTGTGTGCAAATCTGAAGAACTATGAAAAGTGGGTGTGTATGTGTGTGAACACCTGTGTATGCACACACATACTTGTTACAAAAGATTAATTATCCTTTCAAAACTCATCTTTTCAGATCATAAAATTAATACCAAAAGAATATGATGTTTTTAAATTTAAGGTACATTTATTATTTCCTATTTTCCTTTATGTAGGATAAAGGGGGTGAACCTCAACCGTACAACTTCTGGTTTTAGTTTTTATTTCAATTGATGTATTTATTGTAGCATGATTAAAAAAATCAACTCAGTTGCATGCATACTTTTAGATGTATGTGTCAGACTTCCACTTCAGTCTCTTTGTGTGGACATGATATCACTATGGTAAATTTATTTTTATTGGTATGGTTCTGACAGGATGTAAAAGTAGCAAGCTGACTTATGAGGAGAACTATATAAATTTTAAAACATTTCTAATTTTTGGTTGCTGGTATCTGAAGTCACACTTTTCTGATTTTCTAATTATATATTTTGGCTATTAGATTACCTAATGCAAAAAAAAAGTCTTCTAGTAGAGCATAAGCCTAATTAATTAGTGGACACTTAAGAAAATAAACTGTACTAGTTTAAAACTTTGTAGATTTCTTACTGTGGAAGAGGCTATTAGCAAGCATACAGGTTATAATTTTTATATTGGTTTCTAGGTTGTGTGCTTCATTATAATTAGAGTTGGAAAATGCACAGCTCTGTATAGGATTCCCTATGTTATAAAATTTTACTGTAATTCATTTTCATGTAAATTTTAGTGTGCAAACACATTTATTTCCTGTTCTTACCTTTGTTGATAGGTGCTGCTTTTTGATGACTGCAGACTGAGGGAGGAGGGATGAACTGATACTTGTCCTAAATCCCGTGCAAATATTGTTACTGATTTTATCTCACCTCTTTATCATAAGGAAAAATATTCTTTAGCGTAATTTTTCTCCAGCTATCAAATTGGCTGAAATGTTCTCAGCCTTTTGGAGATGTGATTCTTTTTATTGTTGGATTCATAGCATTTTATCAGAAAACACTGTCAGCGTAGATACACAACATTTGGGGGGCACACCTGTGAGGACCTAGGTCCACATCAAGTCCACCAGAGCTGCCGAGGGTGCGCACAAGCTCGGTGTGGTTTGCAGCCTGTGCTGGGCAGGGACAGAGATGGGACTGAGCATTGAAAAGCCTTCTTAGCTATTTTACACGAACATTTATATTGATCTCTGTTTCTATGGATTAACTCCAGTAGTGATGAATTTGGGTTTGTATGTCTGTTTTGGTTTCATTTTTTAATAATTCGTTTTGTTGTATTTTACTAAAGGCTTGTTCTGAAATGTTTGGGAAAAATAAATGTTCTCCCCCCAGCCTGCCCCTTCTGAGGCCCTGCTGCACCGCACAGGCATAACAGTGAAGTGACTGAATCTTGCAATTGAAGAGACTAGGGGAGATTTGAAATTCCTTTCCTTCAAAATCCTGACGGTGGAAAAATGAAATGTTCTTGTGTCCTAAGAGGGGAAGGGTCTCCAGCACCTCGAACCTAGCCCGAAGGGCCCTACATCCTGGTGGTCTTGCTTCTGGGCTTGGATGGGGTGGGTGCAGCCACTCGCTGTGAACAAATCAAAGGTGCAGTAGTGATGGGGTGTCATCCTGGGATGAGCGTAAAGAGACCGTCTTGTGTGCCAGGCTCCCTGGCGGGGTTCTCACTCGGAGAGTGGCCCCGTGGGGACCCCCGTGTGGCAGGGAAGGGGCTGAGCCAGTAAGGAGCTGGAACCCCCATCCAGAAGGGAGCAAGGATGCTACATCACCAAAAATGCCTGGCAGATCGGAAGCTCTTTGTCAGTCAGGCCTCTAGGAGGGAGTGTAGCCTGGTTGGCACCTTGACTGCCCCTGAGAGAGCCTTTGAACCACGCCTGGATTCCGGACCTTCCAGAACTCTAAGATGGATGGTTCTCGTCCCAAGCCTCTAGAGTTGGGCCTAAAAGGAGGAGGGGTTGCTTTATCTGGTCCTGGTGCACAGAGGAGCAAGTAGCTCCTGGGGACTGTGTTTTAGCCACTGTCCTCATTATCCTTTCCTGATTGTAATGCTCATTTTTGGCTTTCTGGTAACTGGGCTATTTTTAAAAACTGTGTTGATGGTGTTAGTACTGTTGTTTCAGTGTTGTAAGAAGTCTGAAATGTAAACCTTAAATATTGAAACAAACCCCAATATGTATACATTACTAATCTTTTGAATTGAGCAAAGGATCATTCTTTCAGAAAGTCGTCTCTCTCTGCAGAGAAAAGGAAGAAGGTAGTACTCACAAAGCGAAACTTCTAGGGCAACACATCACACTTTAGTTCGAAGATTTTATCAACCAGTGAACTGTGAACGTAGCGGTGTTACTAGAGATAATAGCTGTGCATCAGGATCTCAATTTATACATGAGGAAATAAAATTATAGTAATAATAACCATGAGGGCAAATCAGAAATTGTCTTACGGCTTCCCTGGTGGCGCAGTGGTTGAGAGTCCGCCTGCCGATGCAGGGGACACGGGTCCGTGTCCCGGTCCGGGAAGATCCCACATGCCGCGGAGCGGCTGGGCCCGTGAGCCATGGCCGCTGAGCCTGCGCGTCCGGAGCCTGTGCTCCGCAACGGGAGAGGCCACAGCAGTGAGAGGCCCGCGTACCGCAAAAAAAAAAAAAAAAAAAAAAAAAAAAGTCTTAAACCCAAAAGTGAAATCTCAGTGTGAACCAAATAGCTTTCAATTTTTGTCTAAATATAGATACGTTCAGAAAGGAGTTCCCAGGTATTGATCATGAATAAGGACAGTTGTACGTAATCGGAGTTCGTGTGTAAGTATATCCCCTGCCCACTCTGTCAGTATAGCATCTGAAGAGCGTACTTTTGCTGCTGGAGGTGTAAATAAGCACAGAAATATACTCTTGGCTCAGTAAGGAACCAACTAATATCCTTTGTTTCTTAACATAGCACATTCTAAAAACGAGAAATACTATTTTGCTTTCATTTCTGATGAGTAACTTCTGTCTGTTTTACACAGTATTTAAATTTTGACTAGTACTATATTTTCATTGACTTTTATGTGCTTATGATTTGTATCAGACTGATAGTATGCATTTAATATTTGTATATAATATAAACTTATTTACATTTGATATGATGGGCTCTGGGTTGGTGGGGCAGAGCAGCCTCGTCTCAATAAAACTTTATTTGTGAAAACAGGTATTGGGCCACCCATGGGGTGCATTGGCTCGCCTGTGCTGTTCTCGGGGGGTTTAAGCGTGTGTTCTCGGCAGGTGGCTGAACTGCTGCACAGGTGAGGCCAGGGAAGCAGAGAGAGAAGTGACAGCAGACACGCTGCCTCTTATAGATGCTGAAAGCTAGGTTCTGGGAACCTGGTCCAGGGCAAGCGAGTGGAGCCCCAGGCCACTGTGCTTCTCAGTTTTTGTTCCTGTTGGTGTTCTTATAGTTAAAACCAAGGCTCCCAATATTTGAAAGTCCTTATTTTATTTATTAAGGCAAATACTTCTGTGTCATTCCCTGAAATTAATGAATTGTAAGTTTTGTATATCAGTGTGAAACTAACCAGCCCACATACATATGCAGAAGAATTTTAGCCTTGATGTGCAGGGATTTGCAGAGACAGTTGAGGAATCCCCCAGTGCACATTTCTTTTGGCACAGTTTGTTTATGTGTTTAATAATCTGCCGTGAGTCAGGGAGCATAAAAGTGCTCTCTGAGAAGTAAAGGGCTCACTAAAGTGGTATAAATGAATTCTCTCAGGGTCCTAGGACATCACTGGAGAAACGAGGGGGACTTGAGTAATAAACGCGGCCTTGGGGGCTGAAACAGTTGGTTGTCTCATGGATAATTCCTTTGTGCCCAGACAGAGCTTACTTCCTCTATTTTGGGATCAAATCATGTGTTAAGGGGGGGCTTCCTCTTTTGTGAAATGTACTGGCTTAACTCTTAAGCTGGGCATTCCTCCCATGATGGGCTGAGATGTACATGAGGCTGTCACAACATAGAACACATTGCAAAAAACGGACAGACTTTCATTGCTGTGCTTGAGCTTGTAGAACTAGCAGTGCCTCGTGAGTTCCCTGAGCTGTTGAAACACAGCAAAGAAGAAGAGGTCACTTTAGTTGGGAAATCCTAAAGTTTAGTGCGAGAGGGCTCGGGGGATGTAATCGCAAATCACAGATTCTAGGGAACTTCCCTCGCCAGCCCTCAGCGTAGGCCCACACAGGCGTCATCATACTGTTTGACTTCTGTGGACATTTACAAAGATTAACAGAGCTTTTGTTAATAAGTAGAGCAATAGCTTATACTTACCTTTGCTTTCACTCTGGAGGTTAGAATCCAAAAGTACGATTGTACAGCAGTTCGGAATCGGGTGTATTCCTGTCTTTTACGTATTCCCCAAATGCAGACGCTTTGCCGATTCTTTGCTCCTTGGGAATACACAGATCTTTCAGTGTGGAAACTTTGGCCCAATCTCTCTTCTCCGGAAGATGACTAAGGGCCCAAATTGCTCTCTCTGTCTCTATGCTTCTGTGACTGTGTCCTATTAGGGTGACCAGGAAGTCGTTTGTCTCCTGCTGGCTTGTGGAAAAGCTATTGGTGGTTGTGGTCGTTGCTGGGAATCAGGACTTCACCAAATAGAGGCCGGAGGGTCCAGGCTGCGATGTCAGGGGAGTGGGTATGGATGCAGAGTGATTGAAGGGGAGCAGGGGATGCCGGGCAAGTCCAGGATGGGAAATAGGGTCAGAGGATGAGCAGGGGATTCCCAGGGAAGAATGGACAGAGGACAGACTGATGTCCACACACACACACAGTCAGGATGCTGAGGACACCCTGGGACGTGCCCCTGGATCTGCTGCAGGTCCAGTGGCCCCGTTCCAAGGCTAAACCCATCCTGCAGCATCAGATTCCCGGTGGGACTGACCTTGTGAGGATTTACCTTATGGGTTGCAGATTAAATTCTGCCAACAAGGGCTCTTTGGAGATTCTGGATTCTGTGTATGGGAAGGCGCAACCAAGCCAGAGGTGGAGAGCTTGTGGGTACCTTTTCATCCTCAGGACTAACTACCTGTATGACCTGGGGGGCCTTCCAGCTATTAATTATTTGCTAGTATACCACAGTTTTCTATTCTCTCTCATGTTTTTGAGCTCTGACCGTGCTCAGCCCGGTATCACTTTGAGTCTCTAGAAAGTGATGGTGGTTGATTTTGGATGCCGTCTGGGAATTCAGGAGGGGATGGGGCAAGTGGCTTTTCTGCCCGTGGCTGATGATGGCTTCCCGTGGAGCAGCCCCACCCCCACCCCAGGTTCTGTTGATGGGCAGGTTACGGGGCCAGGCTGGGCTAGGGGCGGGGGATGCCCTGCACCTTTCCTGGGAGTGACAGGAAGGAAGGATGCACAAGAGGAAAGCCCCCGATGGGTACCTGCTCTTGCAGGTCGGGAGCTCCAATGCCCTTTCACAGAGGGAGGCCTGGGAGGACAGGGTGATCCTTGCAGACCTGGGTAGAGGCTCACCCTCGGGTCTCTGTGTCCTACACGAGCGTGTGAAGACCTCTCACCTGCATTGCAGATTATCTGCTTGCTTTCTCTGAAACAGGGTCCATCTGGACTGCATCCGGCTCTCACATCAGATTCTGGGCCCCTTGAAGTCACAGGCCACGTGTCACTAGGTTTTCTTTTTCCTTAGCATCTACTAGAAGCAAAATAAATATTTATTGGAAGGATTGAACAAAACACATCCTGAGTCTCTGATACAACATTGGATGGTGAGTAAGGAGGTCACACGACGTGCGTGTGGCTTCAGAGGTCAGGGGTCACAGTACTCCAAAGGCGTCTTTCCCTCTGCCCTCCCATAGCTTGCAGGCTTCCCCCAGCAACTCCACATGTTTTACTGAAAAATCCCATTTTCATATGATGTCAATTTAAGAAGGATAGTCATTCTTAACATCGTAATGGTAAGTGACAATTACTTGAATGTTTTTCTGGCTGGAATAATAATAGGTACCCATTTTTTTTTTTTTTTTTTTTTTTTGTAAGTAAAATGTGTTTTTTTTTTTTACGGTACGCGGGCCTCTCACCGTTGTGGCCTCTCCCGCTGCGGGGCACAGGCTCCGGACGCGCAGGCTCAGCGGCCATGGCTCACGGGCCCAGCCGCTCCGCGGCATGTGGGATCTTCCTGGACCGGGGCACGAACCCGTGTTCCCTGCATCGGCAGGCGGACTCTCAACCACTGCGCCACCAGGGAAGCCCGGTACCAATTTTTAAGTGCTTATTGTGAGCTATAAGCTATATTCATACTTTGCATATTTTAATAATTTAATCTTCCTCAGCTTAAGGGCATTATTACCAGTCTCAATTTTCAGAAAAGAACAGTTACGGTCAGAGTTGAAATATCAGAGTAACTGGTAAATACGGAATTTAAATATAGGCGTTTCTTATTCGGAAACCTCACTCTTGGGCCGCCGATGTCCTATTATATGTTTCTCTTTCTTTTCTTTCTTCATATCTTTTTATTGTCATTCATTGAAATTGTCAAGCTAGGACTTGAAAATTTGTACCAAGATAAGTTTATCTTTGTCTTCCTAATTATTATTTCTGACGTTTTCTCAGACTTTCATTTTTCATCATAATTCATAAAAATATTTGAAACATAATTGTTCTATGAATGACATCACTGATAAAACACTACTGCTTTTGGAGGTTGGTTGTTTTACCAACCCGCTCCCTCCGGTCCCCCAAGTGCTCTGTACTGGGATTTGTAGCTACAAGATGTGGTTACATCGAGTCCTTTTCTCTCTTACACTAAATTTCAGTTCCTAATCGTGGTTGACCCACATTTTACACTGCAGATTCAATCATTTTCAATCAAGTCCGGCAGTCTTGGATCTGTTATATCACTTAAAATAGTGCATCACTAGTGAAATACAACATGTAAATTCTTAACATGATGAAATATACTTACAAATGCCTTAGAGTAAAAGATGCAATCTAGGTGAGACTGTCAATTAAAAGCAAAACTAGGAGACAGCTGGTGAGGGGGGCTTTCTCCTTCTTGTCCTGATGCCATCACTTCAGGGGGGAGTTTATCCCAAAGACACTTACTGTAATAAGTCTCAGTGCACATAGTGGGAAATAGCAGAGATGTGTATTTATTTACTTTGTCTCTGGACTAAGATTGCTGGGTTTCCATAGTCATAAATAGGTAGTTGTGCAAATCTGGAAAGAAATCTTATCAATCTCATACCCCATGGGTTTTTTTGGGGGGGAAGGGCAAAGCTGATTGGCTAAAACATAGCTGCCTGTGAGTTGTCTCATATGACTAAAATATTATTTAAATGTCATTTAAATGTTTTACACAGACATGAAACGTATCTCTATAATAGACTCATCTATTTAAAATATATATGTATACATTTATATATATGTATATATTTTGACATAGATGCATGAGTGTGTGCGTTTGTGTGTGTGTGTGTGTTCCAAATGGATGACTAATACAAAGACCTCACGTGACATCCTAGATACTCTGATAGCAGACTTCAGATGGGGAAGGGAAGTACTATGGAAATACTGTCACCTAAACGATCTTGGTGTAGGTTGACCCTAAAGTCCTATACCCCACCTGAAACTGGACTGTCATATATTGGGGATATGAGTATGGCGTTTCAGACCTACCCACCGTTGATAACCATCACTTTCGCACTTATTTTATTTTTACAGTGTCTCCAAAAGCATTATCTTCCGTGTCCCATTTTGTAATCGTGTAAATACTTCCTTTTATAGCTTAACAGTCCTTTATACCAGTTATTTAATATAAATTACAGAACACTTATGGGAATATAGGACACAGTTGTGTCCAGTAGTCATCAATAGAATCTTTATTGATTATTATTTAAAGGTGGTGTGCCCTGCTAGCAATTTTCAAATACATATCTCAGGAAGGTCCCACTGTCTGCGCAAACCTTCGTGGCCTCGGGAGCAGCTTGGGTGGCTCAGCACAGGCGGTATGATGCCCAAGTGTAGCTCTTCTCATGTGCAGCTCTAGCCCTTGGGGGGCTCTTGAAGCCTCCAGCCTCTCCTATTCCCAGTTAATCACGTGTTAGAATCCATGAGGATACTGAGTAATCCCTGCCCTAGTTTTCTAGTCCCTGTGATTCCGTCAGGCATCGGGAGCATTAATCACCGTAGATGCAGCAATGAGTGAATGAACCAGACAGTTCATCCGAGGATATAAACTGGTCCTTCCCACCTACTTCATCTGGACAAAGCCTGATTCTGACCAGCTGTTGTCAAGGGAAACTAGTTTCTCTATTCTGGGCATGGTTCTCATTCTGAAACATATATTCTGAATGTATAAGAAAGTACTTAGACCTTTATGTATGCGTGATTTGTTATAAAATACTATAAGCAACATGGAAGCACAGACGTATGAAGAAATAACTAAAGGTTGGTAAATCCACACAGATGGATGTGAGACGTTCAGTATTTTGACAAAACATATTAATACAGTTGTAAAGTGCTCTTAATAAAATGCACAAAACATCTGGATATAATATTGAACATACAGTATTATCTCAATATAGTCAAACGTGTGTGAAGAAAACTCTGTTCCTTAGCAGTTCTTTGCTGTAGGATAATTTGATTCATTTGTGTTTCTGTATTTCCCAAAAACTCTGCATCATGGGTCCTCAGGTAGGTGGTTTTCCCCCTGAGGAGACACTTGGCAGTATTCGGCGACAGTCTTGATGCCACACCTTGAGGGAGGTCACTGCTGGCTTGTCATGGGTGGAGGTCAGGGATGCGGCTAAGCAGCCTGCGATGCTCCACAGAGCCGTCCCCCGACCTGCCCCCGCCCAGGACAACAAAGAATTATCGTCTTCAGAGCCATCACCAGGTGCCAGAGTCTGGCTTTGCCTGTGTTTCAGGAGAATGCCCAGTCGTGGGCATTTCCTGAGTTGTTTTCTAAATCCCCAGTTGGCTTATTCTGGATCTAAATTGAAGCCTGGGAACAACCAATAGTCACTAAAGCTTTTTGAGACAAAAGAAATTGCGCCTGAATGAACACTTTATGTGAAAATACTTTGATTTCTCATCCTGGCAACATTCCTAAGATTTAATGCGGTGAAACCATTTTCAGAAAAATAAAAGTCTCGTGATATGAGAACACAAAGAAAAATATCTAAAAATAGCTAATAGGGGAAGGACTTTGCTTTTCTTTACCATGTCAGATGGCCAGCTGTCCGTGATGCCCGTGACATAACAAAAAGCCAGGTCATGTTGTACATTATGATTACAGATTTTTTATAGCTCTGATCCCAGAATAAGCCAGTGTGATCATGTTATTCTGAAGGACGTTGAGTTAAGTCGAGGTTCGCTTTTACCATCGCGTTGTTTTCTCTACATGCCCGTGTACTTCCTGCTAACCCATACAGTGTTGAGTATTTCAAACACGCCGTGTGCTGGCAGGCGTGATGCTGTCATGTTATCAGGCCTCAGTGTCAGCTCCATTCCTGTGCCAGCCTTTCCACAGCCCAGAGTCACCATTGTAGGAAACACCTTCTCGCACCTTTCTGGATGGTGCCATGGTAGCTGTACCGCTTCAGAAAATCTGAGGGGACAGCAGAAGTACTTGTCTTCTGGCATTAACCACAGTCATTAATGTTGGCTTTGAAAAAGTTCTCTGCATCTCACATCTGACATTTGGGGGAGGGTTGCAGTGTGGACATCACTTTGAAAAATGTGATGAGGGGTCCGTAGCTCTTTCTACAAAAAAACAGAAACACTACAGGACTTTGTCAGCAGTCGTGACAACTTGTCCGGTGGTGATGTTGACCAGACACTAAAGGGATAACCTTAGTCCTTTTGACTGGCAAACATGCTTTAGCACCTGCTTCTTGCCAAGAGTGGCCTGGTGCTTTGCATTTTTGTAACTAATCCCCGCACCACCCTTACCAGACCAGGTAGGTATTCTTTTTCCGACTTTAGTACAGGCATCTGAGGTTTAGACCATCTTTTTCTCTAGCCTCTTGCAGTTATTAGATGGTGGAGCCAGACTTCAAATTCAGGTCTGCATCTCCAGAGCCATCACCAGGTGCCAGAGTCTGGCTTTGCCTGTGTTTCAGCAGAATCCCAACCCTCTCCACGCTTGGAATGATACACAGTCATCTTCCCCACGCAGTGAGCGGTAACCTGAAAATGTGATTACGTGAGTGTGCTGTGATCTTCAGCTGAAGTTTGAGAATTTGAGTGTAGGTACTTGATTTGAAAATCTAGTTTCCCAAGGTTTGTATCATGCTGTAATTTTTTTAAAAGTGAGATTTTAAGATGACACTAAACAATCAGTATTTGTCTAATTATCCAGTGGTGTTATCCATCCTTCATCTAATCCTGGATAATTTAGCGCAGAACCTGTCAGCGTGTTTTGCCCTAAAATGCCCCCTCTCTTGTTATAACCCTATCTCAACATAAATAGAAGACAGACAGACGTGTCTTCTGTGGTTTTTCTTTTCTTCTTTCCTTTGAGGGTGAGAGATGGGGGTGAAAAAGGTGGTAATGAGTGATTCGTCACAATAAGGGAAACGTTTTGTAACAATTAAAAAATGTTCAATAAATCAATTAGGGAAGTATATTTATTTCTGTAATTAAAATGCTCTACGTTTCCTCCCAGTACACGGGAGGGTGTTAGTAAAGAGGGTAGAAGAAGCTTGAAAGAATCTCTGCTTGGCCTTCTGGGTTCCCTACATTCTGAGGTTTCTGGTGGGTTAGGATTTGGGGCTGGGGACTGTTTCATCAAGGAGCGTCCCATAGTGCACTTCTCTTGCTTATGACGGTGGAAATAGCTTATTAATTTGAACAGTGAAACCGGTTCTGTTTGCATAAGAGATGATCTGTTTGAGGTGCCTTTACAAGGTTTTTAGGTAAAAACGGTGGATAAAATTGAGTCAGTCAGTTGACTCAGCTCTGTGCGCTATCCGTTGCCCCACTTTTGTGCTTTATGGTCAAATGTACTAAATATACAGTAAATGTAACGATTCTTTCCCATATCAAAGATTGAAACTTTAGGCAAGATTTAATTAGGTGCACATTTTTTCTCAAGCTTCCCGGTGCATTCTGATGAATTCCTTAGATGTGACTGATGTTCATAAAGTATATTTATAGTGTCTGGGCCGCTGCAGAGTCACCTGGTATGTTTCCTGCTACGGTAACTGTTACAGTTACTGTTTTTTTTTTTGTTTTCTTTTTTGAGGAGAAAGTAATTTTTTTTATTATCTCAGGGACACTTAATTGAACAGAAATCTCATGTTCAATTTACTTTGTTTGCTTGAAATCTTATAGCCAAATATGTGGCTCTTTTCCCCAATTTCCTTATTTATTTCATATTTAATTATAGCATATTTTTAAAGTTAATTTTTTTTTTTTTTTTTTTTTTTTTTTTTTTTTTTTTTTGCGTTACATGGGCCTCTCACTGTTGTGGCCTCTCCCGTCGCGGAGCACAGGCTCAGCAGCCATGGCTCACGGGCCCAGCCGCTCCGCGGCACGTGGGATCTTCCCAGACTGGGGCACGAACCCGTGTCCCCTGCATCGGCAGGCAGACTCTCAACCCCTGTGCCACCAGGGAAGCCCTAAAGTTAATTTTTATTGGAGTATAGTTGACTTACAGTGTTGTGTTTCAGGTGTACGGTAAAGTGAATCAGTTATACACGTACATAGGTACACTCATTTTTAGGTACTTTTCCCATACAGGCCATTACAGAGCATTGATTAGAGTCCCCTGAGCTATACAGAGGTCCTTATTAGTCATCTGTTTTATACATAGTGGTGTGTACATGTCAACCCCAGTCTCTCAATTTATCCCCCCTTCCCCCCTGTACTAGTGCAAAAGGTAGTTGTGTCATTGGAAACTGGTGGATGCTTTTATAAGCTTATTAGCTTCACGTAATTGTGTGTCATACTGCGCGTTGAAAGTATCGCATTATAATACTTAGATGACGTGGCAACCAGAACAGTTAAGTTCTTACAGTATAGTAAATGTTGACTTGCCATGAAAATGAACACATTTACTGAAAGATACTTCTATAACGTGTTAACAATGTATTCTCATTTGATAACTATTGTTTTTCTCTTGTTCCTTTTTTTTCTTTTTGTTTATTTTTTTTTTTTTTTGTAATTTACTGCTTGCCATTGCAGGAAGTAGAGGTTTGTATTCAGCTTCTGTATTCACATTTTATTTTTGATTTCATATGAATCTTTACATATTAATTACTCACAGACACTCAATTCACATTATTTTTTCCCTTAGGATGATTATTTCCGCACTTGGAGTCCAGGAAAGGCCTTCGATGGGGGTAAGAATGTCATTACTTTCCAATAAATGTTTTTACATGTTTACAATCACTGAACTTCAAACGTGATATTTATTGCCTGGTTAGATTTTAAAATACTAAATAGGAGAGCTTAGATGAATGGAAAAGATTCATGCCATAATTACTTTCACTTCAGAACATGAGAGATAAGTTACTTAGGTATTGTGATTTGTCAAGGTGTCTCTCATTTTTAGAATCATATCTGATTTGTCTGATTTAGGCTTCTGAACTTTACTGTGGCCATTCTCATTAGTTGATACAAGTCACTTCATCCAGTTCTCAGATATATTCAAGTACTTTCACTAGGAAAGAGATTTATTTTTGCAAAATTTCAAAACAAATGGCTTTGCTGTCTCATTTTCAGTAAATAAAAGCTTTCCTGTAAAATGGAGCAGTCTGGTAATTAGACTCAGCTGGTGTCTTAGTAAGACCCGAAAGGAAAACTCTTGTATTGAAAAACCGTACCCGCAGTTCGTAGTCTTGGTTGGCCCCCTTGAGACGGAGGGCAGGACACACACTCGGGACGGGAAGCCCTTCCCTGGGTGCAGGAGATGCCCGATCTCAATGCAGTCGTAATTATGTTAGTAAACAGATTAGTTTACCAAACTGTACACTGTTAGAACCAGACTCTTTCTTTTAAAGTTTGAAATTTCTACTTTACATCGTCTGTAGTAACCTTACATAACATGGTATCCATGGAGCAGTATTACTTAAAAGTAGAAGTTGTTTTTTTTAAATGAGCCATACCATGCCGTTAAAGGAAGCTTTACAGTATTGTGCTGTGTTTCCTAATATTTGGGATGAACGCTACCTCAGCCAGCCTCTGAGTAGGGACCAGCTGGGATGGACAAAGGATTGTGGTCAACGTAGAAATTAACCTTCAGTCGGGAACAGCAATTCACATCCTGCCCCTCCTGTAACATTACTTTCTTTGTTCCTTACTTCGTGATTTCACTGTTATTATCCAGTGTGTTAATTTGTGGGATTTACATAGAAATGATTTTGATTTGGTTACTGTAAGTCAAGTGAAAGGCACTAAAAGACAGGCAGTGAAAAAATACAGGCAGATATGCTACACATCATTACACTTTGCAGATATTGTGTTTACAAATTGAAGGTTTGTGGCAACCCCGTATTCAACAAGTCTATTGGTGCCAGTTTTCCAACAACATTTGCTCACTTCCTGTCTCGGGTCACATTTTGGTCATTCTCACCTTATTTCAAACTTTTTCATTATTGTTGTATTTATTATGGTGATCTGTGATCAGGGATCTTTGGTGTTACTATTGTAATTGCTTTGAGGCATCGCGAACTCCACCCAAATAAGACAATAAATGTAATAGATGTTGTGTGTTTTGACTGCTCTACCGACCAACCTTCCCTCCGTCTCTCTCCCTCTCCTCGGGCCTCCGTATTCCCTGAGACACAGCAATACTGAAATTAGGCCAATTAATAACCCACACTGGCCTCTGAGTGTTCAAGTGAAAAGAAGAGTCACAAGTCTCTCAGTTTAAATCAAAAGCTAGAAATGATGAAGCCCAGTGAGGAAGGTATGTCATTGGTGGGAATGTAAATTGACGCAGCCACTATGGAGAACGGTATGGAGGGTCCTTAAAAATCTAAAATTAGAGCTACCGTATGACCCAGCAATCCCACTCCTGGGCATATATCCTGAGAAAACCATAATCCAAAAAGACACTTGCACCCCAATGTTCATTGCAGCACTATTTACGATAGCCAAGACATAGAAGCAACATAAATGCCCATTGACAGAAGAATGGTCAAAGAAGATGTGGTGCACGTACACAAGGGAATATTACTCAGCCATGAAAAAGAATGAAATAATGCCATTTACAGCAACATGGATGGACCTCGAGATTATCATACTAAGTGAAGTAAGTCAGACAGAGAAAGACAAATAGATCATATGATATCACTTATATGTGGAATCTACAAAAAAGATACAAATGAACTTATTTACAAAGCAGATATAGACTCACAGACTTAGAAAATGAACTTATGGTTACCAAACGGGAAGGGGTGGGGGGAGGGATAAATTCGGAGTTTGGGATTAACATATACACAGATAACCAACAAGAACCTACTGTATAGCGCAGGGAGCCATACTCAGTGTCTTGTGATAACCTATAATGGAAAAGAATCTAGAAAAGAATCTAGATATATATACATATATATATTCAGCCATACATATATGGCTGAATCACTTTTCTGTACACCTGGAACTAACACAACATTGTGAATAAACTACAGTTCAACAGAGATTTAAAAAAAAAAAGCAAGCCGAGATAGGCCAAAAACAGTGAGCCAAGTTCTGAAAGCAAAGGAAAAGTTCTTGAAGGAAATTAAAAGCGCTGCTCCAGTGAACACATGGATGCTAAGAAAGCCAAACAGCCTTCTTGCTGACATGGAGAAAATTCTAGTGGCTGAATAGAAGATCAAACCAGCCACAACATTTCCTAAACCGAAGCCTCATCCAGAGCCAGGCCCCACTCTCTTCAGTTCTGTAAGGGCTGAAAGAGGTAAGGCAGCTGCAGAAGAAGAGTTTCAAGCTAGCAGAGAGGTTGGTTCATGATGTTGAAGGAGAGAAGCTGTCAGTCTCCATAACATAAAAGTGAAGCAGCGAGGGGGTGATGTAGAAGCTTTAGCAAGTTATCCAGAAGATCTAGCTAAGATAATTAATGAAGTTGGCCACACTAAACAACAGATTTTCAGTGTAGACGAAACAGCCATCTGTTAGAAGAAGATGCCGTCTAGGACTTTCATAGCTGGAGAGGAGAAGTCAATGCCTGGCTTCAAAGCTTCAACGGACAGGCTGAGCCTCTTGTTAGGGGCTAGTGCAGCTGGTGAGTTTAAGTTGAAGCCAATGCTCATTTACCGTTCTGGAAATCCCATAATTAAGAATTATGCTAAATATACTCTGCCTGTGCTGTATAAACGGGACAACAATGCCTGAATGACAACACATCTGTTTACAGTATGCTTTACTGAATATTATAAGCCCACTGTTGAGACCTACTGCTCAAAAAAAATCCTTTCAAAATGTTACTGCTCGTTGACAAGGCATCTGGTCACGCAAAGCTCTGATGGAGATGGACAGTGAGATTAATGTCGTTTTCATATCTGCTGTGCTGACACAGCATCTGTTCTGCAGCCCATGGATCGAAGAGGAACATTATGATTCATGGGAAGAGCTTAAGATACCAACCTTAACGGGAGTTTGGAAGAATTGATTCTAACCCTCATGGATGACTTGGAGGGGTTCAAGATTTCAGTCGAGGCAGGAACTGCAGATATGGTGGAAACAGCAGGAGAACTAGAGTTAGGAGTGGAGCCTGAGGATGTGCCTGAATTGCTACAATCTCAGGATCAAACTTCAATGGATGAGGAACCGCTTCTTATGGGAGAGCAAAGAAAGTGGTTTCTTGAGATGGAATCTACTCCTGCTGAAGCTGCTGTGAAGGCTGCTGAAATGACAGAGAAAGATTAGAATGTGACATAAACTTCGTTGATAACGCAGCAGCAGCAGGGTTTGAGAAGACTGCCTCCAATTTTGAATGAAGTTCTCCTGTGGGTAAAATGCTGTCAAACAGCATTCATGCTACTGAGAAGTCATTCATGAAGGGAAGAGTCAATTGATTCGGCAAACTTCCCTGTTGTCTTATTTTTAAAAACTGCCGCAGTCACCCCAGCCTTCTGCAACCATCACCCTGATCAGTCAGGAGCCACCAACATCCAGGCAAGACCCTCCACCAGCAAGAAGGTCATAACTCACTGAGGGCTCATAGGATGGTTAGCATTTTGTAGCAAAAAAGTATTTTTAATTAGGGTACGTGCATTGTTTTTTTTAGACATAATGCACAATTAATAGGCTACAGTATAGTGTAAACATAACTATTATATATTTTAAATACCTTATATATAAAATATATTTTTCTTTTTAATTTTATATTTAAAAATGCATGTGACTCACTTTATTGCAATATTTGCTTTATTGTGGTTGTCTGGAACCGAACCCACAATCTCTGAGGTATGCCTGCAATGAAATGCAGACTGAGATATATGTGCATGCTTTCTTGGGAAATGAATTCTTATTGTGGAATCATAAACCTTGAAAAATTGCAGTTATCTATGAAACGGATGTTAACACTTAAATTTGCCGTACTTGGTGTAGCCAGTTACAAATAAGATGCTTTGTTTTTCTCATTTGTGTGAGTGAATATGTGTTGCACTGCAATTTATCTCTTGTTTAAGAAGAAAAAGAGATCGTTATAGAGAGGCTTCCAAATCCTGAGGTACTGGTAAGACCGATGTACTTTACTATTTGAAGAAGTTTTTGACCTAACAACTTGTCAGATACCATATTTATCAAGCAGAGACTAGCTCAGGCATGATGATAGCTAATGTTTGTAAAGTGTCCTATATGCAGTTACTGTTCTAAGTATTCAGTATATGAGTTACATTAGTTCATTCATCTTCACGGTCACCCCGCTGGGTGGATGGGGAAGGTGAGGCCTGAGGCGTTGAAGGTCCTGCCAAGGTCATATTCCTACAAAGTGGCAGAGCCTGGCCTTGGGTCCAGGCAGTGTGACCCCTGCGCCCCGTTTCCTGATTGCTAGGAGGTACTGTCACTCGTATGGTAGCACTAAGATGAAATAGTGGCATACAAATGGAATTTTGAAGGTTGTGCTTTAAGAATAAGTATTTAGGGCTTCCCTGGTGGCGCAGTGGTTGAGGGTCCGCCTGCCGATGCAGGGGACGCGGGTTCGTGCCCCGGCCTGGGGGGATCCCACATGCCGCGGGGTGGCTGGGCCCGTGGGCCATGGCCACTGGGGCTGCGCGTCCGGAGCCTGTGCTCCGCAACAGGAGAGGCCGCGGCAGTGAGAGGCCCGCGTACCGCAAAAAAAAAAGTATTTACTTGACTGAGCTTTGAAATGTTGTTGTTAGCTTTGTTTCTGTATTTAAAATGATATTCTGTACACTATCAGGTTTTGATTGATTGAACATATAGTTGATAAATATACATGGGAAAGTTTTGTATTCAAAAAATAAGAAAGGAGGGGAAAATTAGTTTGAACTACGTGTATTGTTTTCTATTTTGTTTTTTTGTGTTGAGTCAAATTAACCAACCCATTTGTAGACTATAGTGAGGAGTGAGAAAAGTCATCCTGTTCTCATCTGGCTTTGAATAAGATAGATAGTGTCATCTCATTGGGATAGAATAGACACTTGACATATGTTAACTTCATATGTTCCTTGTTCTTTCTGATGAAGGAACTTTCCATTAAGGATCATTTTCAAAATGATTGAGCTGTTGAACATAACTCAGAATACTTTTTATGAGTGTTTTAAGTTTTAATATATCACATTTTTCATTGGCTTATGGACATCAATATCATATCAATATAAATTGATTTTCCCCAGTATCTTTACTGGGGGTCTTGCATATTTCTAAAAGGAGCAAAGAAAAATTTACGTTAGCGTAGAACATTTTTCTGATAATGTTTGTATCATTTTTACCATACTCATTTAAAATTATAATTTACTTCCATTTCTATTGTGTTCCACAAAATATGCAAAAATACCACTAATTTAAATGTTACTTAATATTTCATAAAATTAATGGCATAATTTCTGAGCGCAAAGCTCCTCTTTATGTATATCCGTAGATGTACCCACACATACATACACAACATGGTTACATAGTTACACACTCAGCAAACGCACATGTTGCCACAGGCAAACTTGCCTCAAGGTAAAAATCAACTGATTGTTCACATATAGCTTATGTACCTTCTGGTTTTGCTGTGACATTTTCCATTTCTTGTGAGTTTCTTTTTTTAATTAATCAGAACGTTCCCACTTATTTTAAACCACTAAAATAGTAAGAGTTTTGGAAAAAATATAACGGTTTTAAATGAATTAAAGTAAATCTATTTTGGTGACGGTGAACTTGCTTTAAAGTAAAAGAAAGTATACCGATGCCATAAAGAAATTGCTTTTGATTGCTCTACCTAGAATTTTCTGTGCCATTACTTCTGTTTAGTTGACGCAACATAAATTGCCTGAAAAATAGTTTTAACGAGGAAGCACCTTCTTGAACATGGCATAAAAATTCTGTGTTTGCCATGAGAAACTGAAGGGGTAGTTCAGGAATGAACCTAGAGGGGCACTATGATATGGATTTTAAATAATTTAATTAATGCTTCAGATAAATATGCTGTAAATGTAAAACATAGTCACTTGTTTCCTTTTCACTACATTCTTCCTGCCTTGTTTTTGGTTGGGGGTTAATTTGGGCAATAGCTAAGTTGCTGGAATTTGTAGCCTTCGTTCTTGAGAGTTGTTTAGAGAATCTACGTGTCCCGAAGTGCTGTGTATCTAAGGATCACCTTTTATCCAAGAGTTTTTTTCTCCAGCATTTGATATCTACCGAGCCCCGAGATGAAAGAGATTCAGGCTAAATGTGTTTTCTGTATTTCCCCAGTTTTACCTTCCACACCAGCTGAGAGTCCTCCCCTTGGTCCTTACCGTGTGGTGAATTACGTAAAGAAGCCGAATTGAATAGATCCAGAGATCTCAGGCAGATCAGTTCTCTGTTATTGATGTGTTTCCCCTGCTGGTGCAGATTTCCAGGGATATGGAATTAGGGCAGGAGTGTAGCTGTGCTTCCGTCAGCACCTGTGTGTCACTGCAGTTTCGCACTGTGCTCTGTTTCTGAGCCTGGCCCTCTCTGGGAAGGGTAGCTTGACTCCTACTGGCTGGTTAAGTTGTATTTAAATTAAACAAACGTTCCTGAAGAGGTGATGTGCTAGGACACCATTCCTAAACGCCAGCCGCCCAAAATCTAGCTGTGAGAGATAAGCACGGGCAGCTAGCTCTGTGTCCGCATGAGCCGTCCTTGCCCGGGAGTGGAGGGCTGAGAAGAAGACTTAGTTGTACACTTATCCACTGCTTCTGTCTTTCCAGGAGCAGGTCTCAGAACTTACCTGATTCCCCTAATTTCTCCTACTCATTTGCAAAGCATCTCACATATTCCCACAGTCACAGCTTGAGGCACCCTCTGCAACCCGCCTCTGGCTGCAAAGGGAAAGCTGTGGAGGCTTCATCTGGAGCATTTTCCCCCTCAGTGAACAGAGCTGTTGAGTACTGTGGCTGTAATTATTTCTGAAATTGAAGAAGACTTGTGTTTGGGAAAATACACCCCCCAAACTCATCTTTCCCTTCTTAAAATGTACCCCCATATTCTTGAAGGTGCACGTATGTGGTGACACATGTAGGAATTGTCTTTCTCCCAGATGCCTTTAACTTTTCACTTGTTCACGAGGATAATTTTTTCATGTTTCTGAGAAGGTGTTGATTGGTCGTGTGGACCACAGGCCTGGCTGCCCTGCTTCCCAGCAGAGGCTTACTGGTCCCTGATGCTATTTAGTTCATGGGCTGGGGTATTTGGGCACTTTTCTAGTAGAAAAATTGGTGTTCCCAGAACTGAAATTCAGTAGAGACAATATGCAAAGATGTTTATATGATTACAATTTTTTTTTTTTTTTTTGCTGTACGCGGGCCTCTCACTGCTGTGGCCTCTCCCGCTGTGGAGCATAGGCTCCGGACTCGCAGGCTCAGCGGCCATGGCTCACGGGCCCAGACGCTCCGCGTTATGTGGGATCTTCCTGGACCGGGGCACGAACCTGCGTCCCCTGCATCGACAGGCGGACTCTCAACCACTGCGCCACCAGGAAAGCCCAGATTACAATATTTTTAAATGCTTCCGCTTAAAAATCTTCCATTTAAAAATGCTTTCATTTAAAAATGTAAATTCTGAACCGTTATTTGATCTGAACCTTTATTTGATCAACACACAAGAGTTGATTTCAGATTTTTTTTTATCACTTTGGACAGAGTACTTGTTAGGGTTTTCAAGGGCTAATGACCATGCCTCTTACATCATACGTTAGTTATATCACACATGTTGGCAACCTTGGCTATAGAACCCTCTGGAAAACCTGCAAAAGAACCTGTGTTCAACGTAGAAACCAACAGGGTGTCTTCATTTACCCTATGTCAGGGTGTACAACTACACAGGACTTTTAAGTGAGAAAAGTATTTCCTCTCCCCATCCAATTTTGATTTCTTTATACAAGAACAGTATTTCTTTTGTTTTATACCAAACTCTATAAAATATAGGAATCGGGAATCTTAGATTGTTTCATTCTATGTAAGATAGTGCCTTTTTTCCTGCACAGAATAATAAAGACCTGGTCTGTGTTTTTAATTTATAAGATACGATCAAGATTAATGGTACTTCATTTGGTTCGTATCACAGTAGCCTGCATAGGTGGCAAGAAGGGAATTATATTTATTTCTTTTCAGTGAGTTTATGTGTTAGTAAATTGTGAATCAGATTTTTAGAGCGAGGGATTGATCAAATTCACTTCAAAGGTATTCTGTTCTGATACATAAGTAATAATATCTTTATCTCAAATCTTGTTAATCTAACCTAGTAATAAGTATTGTGAAGGTTGAAAAGCATTAGAGATATACAGGAAATGATACTTAAGCAGGACTCCTCCCCTGGATAAAGGGGTGATTTTTCAGTCCTGCCTCACATGAGAATTACTAAGCACCCAGTCAAAATGCAGCTGCCTGGGCTCGATCCCTGAATGTTTGATTTAATTTGTCTGGGACAGATTTGGGGTACTTCCTGTGTGTTTGTGTGTGTGTTTTAATTTTAAAAATTGGGACAAAATTTACATAACATAAAATCTACTGTTTTACACATTTTAAGTGTACAGTTCACTGTTATTAAATACATTCACACAGTTGTGTAATCGTCACCACCATCCATCTCCAGATGGTTTTCGTCTTCCCAAACTGAAACTTTGACCCCATTACACAGCCACACCCCATCCCACCCGCCCAGCCCTCGGTCCCCACCATCTACTTTCTATCTGTATTATTTGACTCCTCTGAGGCCCTCGTGTAAGCGGAATCATGCAGGATCTGTCCTTTTGTGACTGACATTTCACTTAGCAGCACGTCCTCAAGGTTCACCCACGTTGTAGCACGTGTCAGAATTCCTTTCCTTTTTGAGGCCGAATAATGTTCTATTGTATTATGTATGTGCCACATTTCGTTAATCCATTGATCCATTCATGGACACTTGGGTTGCTTCCCCACTTTGGTTATTGTGAAAATGCAGCTATGAGCATTAGAATACAAATATCTGTTTGAATGTCTGCTTTCAGTTCCTTTGAGTATATACCCAGAATTGGAATTGCTGGATCTTGTAGTAATCCCATGGATAATTATTTGAGGACCCATCATACTGTTCTCCAGAGCAGCTGTATCATTTTACATTCCCACCAGCAATGCGGAAGAGTTCCAATTTCTCCACATCTTCACCAATATTTGTTATTTTGTTTTCTTGAAAACAATATCCCTCCTGATGGATATGTATATATTTCTGCTTTAAGTTCTACTGTTTATTATTTTATGCAGTTACAGTTGAGAATCACAGGGTACGAGTAGTGACATGAAAATAATTCCTTTCATCTCCTCATTCTGTTTTGCAGTCCTGAGAAGTTTATGGTCAAAACAGCTGTTCTTTTGAAGGCAATCAAAAGCGTCAGGGAATTTTAAATAACCTCTTCTTCGCCTTTTCAGAGCTGGTGCCAGAAGCAAGTGCAAAGGAGTTTGAGAATGGATTGTGGGAATCAGGAAACCCCCAAAGACAGAAGCATAGTTTCCAGTGAACAAGCACTGCCTATGTGTCAGTCAGCCTTAAAAAGTAGATACATTCTTTACGAAGGAAACAAGTTGAGAGAAGTCGGTAAAGGTAACAAAGCTACTAGGCGTAGCTGGGTCTGAAGTCTCTTGTTAGTGGGTTTGAGTCCTTTCCTCTTTCTAGCCTTGTATGCATGTGTTGTGTTTCTCAACTCAGATGTATTTTTTAGAGACACGGTAGGGATCGAAACCGCAGTATGTGTGGGCAGGGGTTGGAGCGGGGGTCCGAGGAGGTTAGGTTCTTTATGTCTGGGCGCAGAAAGAATTCAGCCAGAGGCAAAGTGGTAGGTAAGAAGTGATTTATTAGTGTAGGACGCTTGTGAGAAATGCCGGCAAGCAATCCAGCGCTGCCCCTAGAATTTAGTGGGCTCCGTATTTATCATCAAAGGGAAAGTG
The DNA here is from genome assembly GCF_008692025.1 of Phocoena sinus. Taxonomy (NCBI): domain Eukaryota; kingdom Metazoa; phylum Chordata; class Mammalia; order Artiodactyla; family Phocoenidae; genus Phocoena; species Phocoena sinus. Next base: position 115,388,330 of record NC_045768.1, read on the forward strand.
GGGAGGGAGAGAGGATCACCTGCTTCCTCATTCTTGAGTAGACATCAAGCTTCCATCATCAGCTCCTTCACACAAGGTGGGGGAGTCTTCTTGTCCCTACGTGGTCAAGCCGGGATTGTCACAGCACTATTTAACTTAGGAGAGGGGTGGTAACATATGCTAAAAAATGGTAAATCATCGCAGTTTTCAGTATAATGTCACCTTTTCCTTATATTTTTGTTTTTAAGGTGCATAGACGAGCGTGTCCTAGGAAATATGAACTTACTGAGCTCACTGGGCAGGGTGTGGGTTTCAGTTCACCATGGTTTTTTTTTTTTCTTTTGTGGTACGCGGGCCTCTCACTGTTGTGGCCTCTCCCGTTGCGGCGCACAGGCTCCGGACGTGCAGGCTCAGTGGCCATGGCTCACGGGCCCAGCCACTCCGCGGAATGTGGGATCTTCCCGGAGCGGGGCACGAACCCGTGTCCCTTGCATCGGCAGGTGGACTCTCAACAACTGCACCACCAGGGAAGCCCTCCACCATGGTTTTATTGTCTGGGCGCATGTTTCATGCTCCTCTTGCTTGGTTTTATTGTTAAGCAAGCCTGCTTTCTTGAGTGATCATTAACTCACAGGGTCTCCCATACTTTTTTCTCTACTTACGATCCCCTAGTGGGCTTAACTATTTAATCACCTACTTTGTCCCTTTACTCTGTCCCTATCAGGATGACACAGCGATAGCTAGCAATCATCCAGTGCACGTGGTACCCTGTTTAGAATTGCTCCACTACCGAGGAAAGGAGGTGTTTGTAACTTGTGTTCTAATTTTAGAATAGAGGAATATAGATTTTTAAACTCACTTATGTAATTATTATCCAACAAGTGCAAGGATTTTTGCAGTGGGTGTATTTCCATTTCTTGGGAACAATTACAGCATATCTGCAAGGCAAGAAAATGTTTTAACGACATAAGAAAGCCTTTGTGGAATACTTTCTTGGAAGTACTTTTCCTTGAAGTCTCTTGACCACGATTCTCACCTCACTTCCTTTACAAGCACTGGAGGAAAGAAGTACATGTGTTGGGAATTCCTGGTAATTCCCCGGCGGTCCAGTGGTTAGGATTCCGCGCTTTCACTGCCAGGCGCCTGGGTTCGATTCCTGGTCAATCGGGGAACTCAGATCCCACATGTCGTGTGGCACGGCCGAAATGAAAACAGAAAGTACATGTGTTCTTAGGTTATTGAAGTGTTGGCCCTGAAACTCAGAGGTGCCTGTATCCTAAAACAGCTGAGGAATGCCTGCATCTCAGGGAGCCTGGACTCAGACTTTCTCCTCAGATGTGCCAGGCAGGCATTTACCATGTGAAGGCAGCTTCTTAAGTTAAACAAACATTTTTTTTCCTTATGTCCAATTTGGGGTCCTACATTCATGATCAAGAGTGGATAAATTCATTCTTCTACATGAAAATTACTGGAATATTAGAAACTAACCAATATGATACTCTTTTTAGGAGTTTTTGTTTAATGAATCACTTTTTAAATTAATGAATATCTTATTTTATTATTTTTTAATAAATTTATTTTTATTTTATTTATTTACTTTTGGCTGTGTTGGGTCTTTGTTGCTGCACACGGGCATTCTCTAGTTGCAGCGAGGAGGGGATACTCTTCCTTGTGGTGAGCAGCCTTCTCATCGTGGTGCCTTCTCTTGTTGTGGAGCATGGACTCTAGGTGCGTGGGCTTCGGTAGTTGTGGCACATGGGCTCGGTAGTTGTGGCTTGTGGGCTCTGGAGCACAGGCTCAGTAGTTGTGGCTCGCAGGATCTAGAGTGCAGGCTCAGTAGTTGTGGCGCACGGGCTCAGTAGTTGAGGCTCACGGGCTCTAGAGCGCAGGATCAGTAGTTGTGGCTCACGGCCTCAGTAGTTGTGGCATGTGGGCTCAGTAGTTGTGGCTCGTGGGCTTTAGAGCGCAGGCTCAGTAGCTGTGGCGCATGGGCTTAGTTGCTCCACGGCATGTGGGCTCTTCCCGGACCGGGGCTCGAACCCGTGTCCCCTGCATTGGCAGGCGGATTCTCAGCCACTGCGCCACCAGGGGAGCCCCATAATGAATATTTTAGATGAGAATCCTCAGCTGCTCTTCACAGAGACCCTGGAATGTCATGGTCACAGTTTCTTCTAGTTCTGACATTTCACAAATTATTTAATATAAGTTTTTTATAGATCGCTAATTTTGCTCCTTCGCCCCAGACTTTATATTTTCCTCTTTCCTCAGCATGTTTCTTGGTGACTCTGCCCAGGCGCTCCTGAGGTCCTGAGATAAATGGCCAGTTGTGGGGAATGTTTGCTTGGGCCACTGAGACGTGAGTTAGAGTCACAGCTGAGGAATCCTGGCTACTTACTTCGTGCCAGACACAACCATTCTACAGGTGTCTTCGTCTGATTAAAAAAAAATTAGGAACAAATTCGAACTCAAAAAGTTGTGAAACTGAATGAAAAACGTGTAAAAGCTATACACACAGTAATATAATGTTTAGCATTTTTCCTTCTCTCTCTCTCTCATATTTCTTTTGAAAAAAATTAGTAAACTTTTACTACTTTTATTTATTTGAAAACAGTATTCTTGCCCTGACATGAAGTATTTGTCCATTCTATAGTATTTTTTAACAGCTAGAGTGGTCACAGAAATTCTTGGGCTTCATACCCTTGAATAATAATTATTTTGAGAGATTTTGTGAAAAATTTTCTTCCTTGACAAGTTTAGAGTAATGATATTGAGTAGAGCAGTGTTTCTTATATTAAGCAGCATACATTACAATTTGTAATTAATAAGATGAAATCAATTAGGCTTATCAGTACCATTTATGGAGTAGTAAAAAGGAGTATACATTCCTGGATTCAGTTATTAAGACAATTTTCTACAGCATAATAGTCTCTTTAAAAGAGTAACATTGAAATGCCCCCCTTTAAAATAATTACTTTTCTTTTTTAAATTTTAAATAATCTGATCAAAAAACATATCTTCTTGGGCTTCCCTGGTGGCGCAGTGGTTGAGAGTCCGCCTGCCGATGCAGGGGACACGGGTTCGTGCCCCGGTCCGGGAGGATCCCGCATGCCGCGGAGCGGCTGGGCCCGTGAGCCATGGCCGCTGAGCCTGCGCGTCCGGAGCCTGTGCTCCGCAACGGGAGAGGCCACAGCGGTGAGAGGCCCGCGTACTGCAAAAAAAAAAAAAAAAAAAACATATCTTCTTGATTGTGGTCATGGTAGTAAAAAGATTTATCAGTGTTTCACCTGTAAAGCCTGGGAATTTATTTCTGTTACTGTTTAAAAGGTGAGAAGGCCTGAACAGAAAGATACTCTTTTAAGCACGGTTTATTACATTTTTTAAAAAACAGACCTTATTTTTCAGAGCAATTTTAAGTTCACAGCAAAGTTGAGCAGAAGGTCCAGAGATTTAGCACAAGCCCCCTGCCCCCCGCACACAGGCACAGTCTCCCCGCCATCAGCATCCCCACCAGGCAGTATATTTTTTACACTTCATGAACCTGCATAGACACATCACATCACCTACATTTTCACCCTGTGTTACCACTTCATCATGGTCAAGCCCTTTCAGGCAGTAAGAATAAAATAGAGAACTGGACCCAAACTCATCCAGGGAGAAGTAAACATTCCAGGTGACCTCTAAGACTAAAATCGCAAAATATCGCGTCAGTGTGGGTCTCTCAGAATGCTCTGGTTGTTGACATAACAGGTAACAGGGCAACCATCCCTCTGCTCACCTGATGTTTTCAGTGTAAGACCATAGAAATCTAGAAAGCCATATTGATGTTCATTAGAATATAGAATGGTGTCGATATGTGACTTTATAACTTTGCTCACCGTGAGTTGTAGATTTTCATCATGAAGGACAGTATTTGGCAGAGAAGGTTTAAAGAAGGATATGAGTAGACCCTTCCATTCAAGAAGTTCTGTATTTCCGAGGACAGTACACGTCTCTTTGAGAGTCCACTGAATGATAAAATCATCCCAAATAACTGTCAGCAAAAATATTTTAAGGTGATTTTTTGTATTTTCTTCTGTGCCTGGTTTACAGCAGAACTGAAAGGTATTTCCAGTCGAACTGTGCCTCAGCACAACACTGTACCAGGGACAGAAGGAAAGAAACAAGGTCAAGAAGACCTTGCCTGGAAGGAGCAGGAGCTCCCAGACTCTTGGGTGTGTCCCACGTAGCTTAGAGAAGAAAAGCAGGTGAAGGTAACTGAGGCCAGACCATCAGAATTCAGAGTCCAGGGAAACACACTGACATATCGTCTAGGCACACCAGACACAGCTCAGGTAGGTCAGGCAAGTGTGTGTCTTACTAGGAAGGTCATGTTCTGTCAGTGGGTAACGACAGCAGTAGGGGGAGTCTAATTTAAGTTTTTTGGCAAGATAACGTTAAATCGTCTTTCGTAAACATTTAAGATGTGAGGATGAGAAACAGGATTATATGGTTGGGAGTTTTGTTGCCGAAGCCCAAACAGAATGTTTCTCTTTTTTTATTTAATTAATTAATTTATATTTTGGCTGTGTTGGGTCTTCGTTTCTGTGCGAGGGCTTTCTCTAGTTGTGGCAAGCGGGGGCCACTCTTCATCACGGTACGCGGGCTTCTCACTATTGCGGCCTGTCTAGTTGAGGAGCACAGGCTCAATAGTTGTGGCACACGGGCCTAGTTGCTCCGTGGCATGTGGGATCTTCCCAGACCAGGGCTCGAACCCGTGTCCCCTGCATTGGAAGGCAGATTCTCAACCACTGCGCCACCAAGGAAGCCCTAGGATGTTTATCCTTAATGATTGTGTCTATGCTGTGGTGAAGACTTCAGTTCAGGTCCTGGCTGGTAAGGGGTGGAGTGGCAGAGACGGGTTTGCAGGGCGCTGCCTGCACGAGTGATGTGAGGTTGCAGCGAAAGGCAGTGTTTGCAGAGCTCCTGGCAGTAGGCACCTGAGTCGGCAGGACTTAGCCGGCATTGTGTCCCTGTTCAGACAGAGGACCTCTAGCCTTGGGCACAGCGATGAAGACGTGAATGAACTCGGCAGGTCTGGCTCAAGAGCCGGGAAACTGGGAGGAGTCTGCCAGCAGGCATTGTGGCGGGAAAGGAGACGGAGAACTAGTTACCAGGGCTAAGGAAGCTACAGACCAGGTTTCATGAAGGGCCAGAGAGCAGCCTGACAGCAGGATAGACACACCACAGGAGGCGGGTCTGCAGAGCGAGTGGCCTCGGTCCATCCACCTCCCTGTTAAACGGGGACTCTTTATTTTCTTCTGCAAAGGAACGGGGTCCTGTTGGGACTTGTCTCATACTCTAGGAGATTATCCATCTATCTATCTATCTAATCATCTGTCTATCTATCCATCTATCTATCATCTATCCATCTATCTATCATCTATCTATCATCTATCTATCATCTCTCTCTATCACTATATCTCTTTATCTGTCTATCCTATCTATCATGTATGTACCTATCTCTATCTATCATCTGTGTATGTATCTACCTATTTCTGTATCTATCTACGTATCTATCTATATGTTTATGTACGTATATGATGATATACATGTATATCTCTCATCGTCTCTTCCGTTATTTCCTCTGCTCTCATGACACTGAAACCTGCCCACTTTCAGACATCGCCCTTCAGTCCACATATGGGGTCACACTTAGGTGTCATGATAACCATATAGAAATAATGAAAGCCATAAAGCAAAACAAAAACAAACCAAAAGTGTGCCCGTATGTCAGGTCTGTGCGGTCACAGTCTGTAGAAGAAATAGCATTTTTGTGCCTTAAGACTCTTCACCCCTGTTGTGTTTTCCTTTTCTTTGGAGGTGATCTAAGTGTGAATTGGACAGTCAACTCTCTCTTGTTCGCTAATCACTATAGTCTACTTCTATTTTAAACTGATCCTGAATAAGTTCCTATCAAGTTTAAACTAATTTATGAAAACAGCATATTTTATCAATGATAGATGTGAATTCGAGAACTAATACATTACTCGAAATACACTTAAGTACAAATGTATTTGTTGACAAAATAATTGCCTGATGTGAAGAGTCTCAAGATTTTAAAACTGCGTGGAGATAAATTATCTTTTTATTCAAAAAAGACTTTATTTCACTGTGACTTTTATTTCACTATGAAAATGACATCATTGTTGATTAGTTCAAAATATCTGTGCCCTTTCACGTACATTTAGCATTGCTTTATACGCAGATATATAAGTGGCAGTAATTTTTCTGGCTAGAGCACCGCTAGTTTAAGTTAATGGAAATTCTCACAGATACAGATCTCAGAGGCCATGCTTTATCTTTAGTAAAAGTTTGCTCTTGGGGGTGCACGTGTGAGAGCTATAGTTTTAATCACAGAACATGGCTGTCTTGCTGAGCTGATAGAAGGGAATTGTCACCATACTGCTGAGTTATGCTCCACAGGCAGCCCTGTTTTTAATTAGGTGGTTACCTCACCCTCAAGCTGTGCTTTCAAACCTTATCTCCATCTTTCAATTACGCAAAAGACATTCATTATCTCCTGCTGAGAAATACAGGGATGGCTTTTTTTTTTATCAGTTATTCCTTTCCACGCCTACTTTCTTTGGTTTTCAGCAGTTTCTTTTTGTTGTTTTTTGGTAAATAAACCTTGGGTATTTGGATTGAAATTTTATCCCTAAATTTCTCAGTTTATTATCTTGCTTGAGATTGACTTTTTGGACATGAAAACTAATAAATATTATTTTGTATACATAGAATTAAAAATTTTGTCCCCTATTTCTAGGTTGGCTACACTTTTATTTAAGCTTTCTAAAATTCGAGAGAATTCGGAGGGTTTTCAGAATCTGGAAATCTTTTTGTTCCAATATTCAGATTCTTTCTGGAAGTCATTTGCTATAAGGCATTTCAGAAAGAAGGTAGTGGCTACTCCATTACTATTTATTTTCTCATGTTACATGTAATTTCTTGTGGACAGAAGGGAATTCTGAAGTCAGGAGTATATGACAAACATAATAATTTATTATTCAGTGAGACACTTGTGATAAAACAGCTGATGAATTTGAAGTGCAATAATCAGAAGAAAGAAGAGGATTGGTTGTGATTTTATTTGGGAGAATCTTCATCCAGTGAATTCACGTGGAGAATTGAGACAGTTTATGGATAGCAGCACCTTCAGTAAATTCATACAAGTGTTTCTGGTACCTGGGCAGAGGCAGGCAAGGATGCTGCCTTAGCATCCTTGGAGGGGCTGTGCCTTGTGTGGAGACTTCCCATGGACCTGCCTGCCTTGTATCCGCTGACTCAGCGTAATTCTTCCCCTATATTTCAGGGAATATATTTCACTCAATTTTGCTTTCATTTACTGTCTTCAGATGAGCAAAGACTCCTCCCTCACAGGACGTGTGAGGATTAGATAGTCTGTCTGGGGTAGTGAGGATGGTACTTGGTCCACACGAGACACTTAACAACAACGGCAGCAGTCATGATGCCTAATAACATGTTATCGGGTAAGTATAGCTTCTTGACTTACAGTTTTAAAGAACGAATATACATTTTTTTGTTTTCCCAAACATGATGCTACCTTGAGCATTTATTAAAAAATATAAACCCTTAAAAATGCCCAAAGGTAAATTAGTTCTAGTCAAGGATTCCTTTTAGTTTTGAAGAGTCTTGTATTCACGCTCGGCCCTGCTGATGTCCTGCTGATAACTTAGTGGTCGTGTTTATTGCGACGATGATGTCATGATACCATGATATTATGACTAACATCTCTGCCAGTGGCTTTGAACTAAATTAAATCACAGTGGGTGATAATGCAGCCCTGCTGAGTATCTGTGCTGAGCTTGAACAGTTGAGAAATAAAACCATTGGTCGTAATTGAAGAATTCGGGTTTCTCTGTAGTAGGTTTTCACAGGAAACTGAAGAGGATGAGTCCAAATTGGCCCAAAATAACGCGATAATCACTCCTTATTGCCTCATTAGCATCTTAAGAGTTAATGACAGTGGAGACCTTTAGTGTGTTTTCCAGAACCTAAATAGAAATGCAGCTGATAATTTTTAGAGTTGGAGACAGAACAAAATGTCATTAAAGTCAGGCTCTTTTCTTCTCAGCTTTTTTATGTTGCTGTTGTTGTTGTTTCCTACGATAGTTAAGAAAACTGAGTTGAAATAAACCCGTGTGTCTTGGTAGAACGCCTGTATCCTTTCTTTGCAGAGAAGGGCTTACCTGTGAGCACGCCTCGTGTCTGTGTTAGGTCTCAGCCATGAGTTACTGAGTCACAAGCCTTGACTGGGCATGTAGCACCCACAGAGATGGATGCACGATGTTCCGTGTGGCCTTAGGAACCACACAGGACAGTTACATGACTTTACTGACGTTGAAGCCAGAGGTCAGCGGTGTTGTAACCTGTGAGGCTGGCGGACTTCCAGCCCTGGGTCCCGTCCTCCAGTTCTCCTTTCCTGCCAGTGACAGACAGCTGGCGTGCCCACCAGCATCGCCACCTGCATCTTTGCCCCTGAAACACCAGCTGGTAATTGAGCATCTTTATAGTCAATAATTAAGTCATGTGCACAAATTGGACACTTCATGTTTACCTCACATACCTGCTCCCACCCCCGCCCCTCAAAAAATGCCCTAAAATCTTGACTTTATTTAATGGCGGTTGATTTCTTGTTTCTCAGGCTTGTAAGTTGGGACTGTTTCAGCCTCTTCCTCTTTTTCATTCAGAGTCTCTCTTCATTTGTTGAAGTAAATCAGCAGCTGCTCCTGCTGTGGTGAGTTTATATACGTTGTGAGCTTTAGTGGACGATCCACACCTGTTTTCTTCCTGCTGTTCCATCCCCGGGCGATCACACTCTGCTCCGGGCTTGGTCCTTGCTTCTAGATCTCCTTTACTCTGCCCTTCCATCCACAGGAGGTGAGCGGCCTCCTACGACAGAGCTTCAGTTTCATGAACTAAGTGTCTCTTCTCCCACCTCCACACGTTCTCTTCGCCGTGCGTGGCTTTGTGGTAGGGGAGCCGTTCGCCACTTACGTCATTACTACTGGGATGTGTCCGTCAACACTCTGATCACAGAACGTGTGACGTTTAGGACCTTACAGTGCTGTGAGAGAATACAATATATTAGTCAAGTGAAGGAACATTTGTGTTTGTGGAAGATAAGGAATAATAAAGGAGATTTATTCTCTTTGTCCTCAATACGTGTGAATATCCCTTTACTGAAATAGCTCAGCCATATAATAAAACAATTCATAACAGACTATAATACATGTAGGATTTATTCTATTCATGTTGTCTTTTCTCATATCTGTAATATAGTACCCTGTGACAGGCTAGGACTCAATCAGTATGAAAATATTATTAGACCAGATTTTTTATGAATTGGATGCTTTTTGTCTGAGTGTAAAAATAGAGGAATTTATCTTAACATTAATATGAAGATTAAACTCAAGTTAATTAACTTCTGGTGAACTTTACTTTTTAAGTTTAATTTGTGGATTATGCCTCAAAGATATGATATGGTAAGTAAATTATGAAGAAGGGAAAATAGGAAAGCTACAGTCTCGTTGAACTCAGGACCAGCAGAGCAGACGGCGTGGGCTGTGGGTTCAGGTCTGACCCAGTACAGAGGCGACCAGAAGCTCCGTTACCGGGAGATGGTTAAAAGTGCTCTCGCAGGGAACTCTGTGTAAGAAGTAGGAGTAATGTTTGAAAACAGCTACTTCCTGAAGGCAGCTCACGCTCACGTAAAGCTGTGGGTAGAGCCAGAGGGAGACATACGTGCAGGGTTGGGACAAACCTCTCTGGGCTGTAAGCTCGGTGACTAGACGAGCGATACCAGCAGCCGGACCTCTGGATGGAACTTGGACCTGTTTTGATCCCATTTCTTGTTTGGGAGCCTCAAAGGCCCAAATGCAAACAGCCCCTCAAGGCATGGAGGGATGCAGGGAAGGAGACAGAGAGGAGAGAGAGATTGTTCTCGTCAAGATGAGCCTTCAAATCCAAGTTGTAAAAGACACGAGGGAAAATAAAGCAGAGAAACACTAATAAAGGTAATTAGCAGGATTGGAAAAATGAACACTAACTGTGCATTGAAGGACCTATTCCAAGAGAGGAATCAAATTAAATTCTGGCAATTGAGTAGAATGAGTAACTTAAGTGCTAATAAACTCCAGGTGTTGACTTCCGAGTATACATGGTAAACCCCAGCCTAAGACAGATGGGGGGCCAAAATCGTTTAAGCAGTGAAAATGTCCATTATGCATCATGTAAGCTCAGAGACTTCCAGGCAAGTCTGTGCGTCCTGTTGTCCCTGGGCCCGTCCACGCCTTCCAAAATTATCTTCCTTTGTGCTGCCGTGTGGGTCCCTGGTAGTGGTCTTTGACCTGTCTCTGTAGGGTTGTGGGACATTGTGGCCACGTGGCTGCTGTAACTACCAGGACGGTGGCTGTGAGTCCAGGAATCTGACTCAGATTAGTTGGTACCAGTTTTGTCCTCCTGACCTGGGGAGACCGCGCGGGGAGACCAGGGCAGGTGTGGGACTCGCCTTCTGACGTTTCCCTGCCCTGTCTTCCTCGCCTAAGTCACCATCCCCGGATGAGAACTTCAGGACTACCTTGAGAACGCGTCTGGGAGAAATGGGACCACTTGCCCGTCACTGTTTACTTACATTTGCGTTCAGAGGGTTGATGCGTGGGCATCACCAGATTTTACTATAATCATTTTCCCTAACATTTTTCTCCAACCAGGACCAGCTGGCAAGAAATGGCAGCAATGAAATTTGGGTGATTTCTTTATAAGTAAATTATTTAAGACAGGTTAAATAAAAATGCAATGAATGAGTAGATGTTAATTTTTCTGTCTTCGAAATAGTAAATACTTGCCCTAAAAAAAAATCATTTGATTTATTATTTCAAACAGTGAGTTTGTAAAGTCTGAACCTTTTGTTTAAAGATTAATTTTTTTCAAGCTCCAACATTCTTACAGTCTATACTTCATGAATTGCATAAAATAATAGTATTTTGTTAATCCAGTTTCAATACATGATGCAATTCACCTACTGTTTCTGCAGTTACATGCTCAGGAAACTCACCTGGTTTAGTGAATCTAAGAGATTGTGAGATATTTTCAACTCCTCACTCACTGGTACCTTCCCCTTTTTATTCTGGCCTTAAGAAACGGGTGCATCCCACCTCACCACCTCCCTTTTCTCCATGCTGCCGGGACTATTTGTGCCTAGATTGGTGTTTTATTTGATTTAGAGGTGAGCAATTTTTTTTTCCTTTTCTTTTCTTTTATTTATTTATTTTTTTTTTTCGGTACGTGGGCCTCTCACTCTTGTGGCCTCTCCCATTGCGGAGCACAGGCTCCGGACACGCAGGCTCAGCAGCCGTGGCTCACGGCCCCAGCCGCTCCACGGCATGTGGGATCTTCCCGGACCGGGGCACGAACCCGTGTCCCCTGCATCAGCAGGTGGACTCTCAACCACTGCACCACCAGGGAAGCCCTCTTTTCTTTTATTATTTAATATTTTATTTTATTTATTCTACGCCACTCCCTGAGGCATGCAGTATCTTAGTTCCCCGACCAGATATTGAACCTGTGTCCCCTGCAGTGGAAGCGTGGACTCTTAACCACTGGACCACCAGGGAAGTCCCTTCTTTTTCTTTTGGCAGTGAGAAATCAGGAGATGATTATTTTTTATAGAGAAAAATGATGTTAAACAATGTTATTAAAAACAACGTGTATTCAAGACACTTTTAATATTCCTGCAAAGGTGGGTACTGGGATGTTATAGAGAAACTTTGAATTTATGCTGCTATTCTTTTTGGAAACTGGCAAGTACCTTCCCAACACTTCTCCCGGAGGCTCAGTAAACTTCTCACCTGCCTGACAGTCCTAGCACGTGACCGCCTGACAGAGTATTTCCTGCTGGGCGGCGGGGACTCCGTCTTCCAGGCCGCCTGCCACCTGCCCAGCAGGCCGGGTTCTGTGAGGTTGGCCCCTAACAGAACCCACTTAGCATGTCAGCACCTGTCAGGGGGGCTCTCGGCTGTGTGTCAGGGCAGGAAGGTCGGGGGCCTCCACTCAGTGGACGTTCCCTCCAGCTTCGTCCACAAGTGTTTCCAGGAGCTGTCCGGTCGCTTGTCTAGGACACACAACACATGTCGCCGTGGTGGCCGACATCCTAAAGCCCCGGGACGTCCCCCTCTCAGCTGAAATAAGGATGTACCATGGGGCTGTGAATGCAAGAAGTCGGTGACCGTGCTGCTCTCTTTTCCTTACATTCGGCCAGTTAGATGCAGTCTCAGGGTTACAACCACTGAGCACAAGAAGGTCAGAGAATGTGGTGAAATGATGCTTCAGTTTCGTGATGGCTGTTACATGGTACTGTTTTCATTCTGTTCCTTTTATTTCCCGATAGCCTCGTGAGAAAGATACATTTCTAATATTTACTATTAACAACTACGCAGCCGTTCACCGCTGCTGATTCCGTGTGTTTGATGTGGAGCCGCATCTTGTCATTCTCGGCTTTTGTGCCAGGACTGGATACTGCTCTGGTTTAGATCTGATCGGACCCCATTGCCTTGTCCATTTACAAACCCAAAAAAGTGACTAGGAAGACTTTTTGAGTGTTTTGGACATTTGGATAAATGCCTCAGTCAACAAAAATTTCCAGTGTCTTTAGATTTCTAAATTTAGGTGTATTAGGGATGTTAACTGGCTGGATGTGGTGGCGTTACCGAGCCAAACTCGGGTCCACTCACCCACGTGCAGTAAAGCCAGTCCCCTGACGTCAGGTCGTGGTGAAGGAAAGTGCAGTGTTTATTGCAGGCGCCAAACAAGGATTGCAGGGCATCTAGTGCTTAAAGCACCCAAACTCGCCGAAGGCTTTCAGGGAAGGGATTTTAAAGACAGAGTGAGGGAAAGTGTTACGGGGTGTGTGATCAGCTCGTGGACACTCTTCTGATTGGCTTGTGGTGAGGTCATCGGGAATCAGCATCATCAACCTTCTGCTTCTGGCTGGTCTGGGGTCTACGTGCTTGTGGGCAGCATGCAGTTAACTTCTCCCACCTGGCAGAGGTTTCAGTGTCTGCAAAACAGCTCAAAGGCCATGGCTCAGAGTATTATCTATAGTCCTGGAGGAGGAACTAAGGGTCCTTGACTTTGTTCAGTGGCTAAAGTAGTATTATTTTGTCTTGTTTGACTATTTTCCTTTCTTTCTCGAATTTCTCATTTTTCTGATTAAATTTATTCTTTGTAACTCGGGGAAGGCCAAGGAGGCTAAAGCTTTTCGACAAACAGGAGGCAGGCAGAGGACATGGTCGGGGGTCTGGACATGCGTAGGCCCCCAGAGGGTCCTGTGTGGTTACAATGGCCAACCATTGAGCTGGTAGGTCAGTGCTAGGGGTGCGGTCCTCTAGAACATAGCAGTTGGTCATTTTCATTTGTACCAGGTGAATATGCTGGCTGAAAAGGGCTGTGAGTATCAGAAAGTGCACTGCCCTCTGATTTCGTTGTGCTGGTTGTTTGGAATTTCATCTAATCACGCTGAGTCGGTGGCAGTCGATGGAATCTTCATTTAACAACCGTCCGATCCATCCTTTGCAGAGGACTGTCTTTCGTAAGTGATGATATTAACTGGAAACGACAAACTGAAGGCCGAGGAAGACCCTCGAGGCTCACTCACCTGCCGGGGGTCATTATCGTCGGGCTTTGTCAGGATGGTCTGTTATGGTTGTGTTCACGGCTGTTTGAGCGCCATCGACCTGAACGAAGGGATATTTGACAAACATTTTAAAAGATTTAACTCATAAAATGTGTTCTGAAGATGACTATGTTAAAAAGCATTTAGTTGTGATTTCTACTAATTCGTTACTTCAGCCAGTATTATCACTGGTTCTCTAAAACCGTCTTCATTTTAAAGGTCTGGGCGCACTTAAAACCTCTTTCCATATTTAAGGTGTTAAAATCCCAGCGGTTACGTGGAAGTCTTGTGGACGTTACCAACAGCCTATAAGTGCACATTTGAGAAAGTGAGATCTACTTCTGCATTCTTTTTCCTGTCATTACTTGTTTTTCATTGACTTTACCTGTCCTTAGTGTACAATAGTTACCTTATAAAAGAACATGCTTCACTGATGGGGAAGGCTTGATTTTCAGTATCTTAAGTTTCAGGTGAAATGTGTCATCTTTGATTTTTGATTGTGTCCTCTGCTGGGCTGAGGTAGTTCATGGAGAAGGCCTTAAGTATTATCTTGGAGAAAGGAGATTTTTCTTTTGAAAGCCTCGTAAAAAGGAGGAAATGAGGCTGTCCTCATTTTTATTGTTGTATGATTTACATAAAATAAAGTGAAATAAATTAAAATATACGGTTTGATCCATTTTCGTGGATGCAGATCATTGAATTAATACCACCTCAGTCGAAGTAGAATTAGAGAGCAAACCTTCCTCACACTGTCTAATCTGCCCTCTCTCCCACCCCCCGGCCCCTTCCCCCGTCCTGGCCTGACCCAAGCCATCCCTGCTCCGAACTGTTCAGACTTCTTTCATTTAATTTAGTTTAGCTTGCTCTAGAATTTGATGTACATGGAACTACACTGTGTGTATATCTCGTCTACTATTTTTTGTTCGGTATAATGTTTTTGAGACTCCGCCAACATTTTTGCACGTTCCGGGGTTTTTTGGGGTCTGTTTTATTGTTGGGTAGTATTCTGTCTGCGTGACAGCAATTTGTTGATTCACTCCTCCGCTGATGGGTATTTGAGTTCTTTCTTATAACTGTGGATGCCACAAACATTTTTGTAATAGTCTTCTTGTGAACATGCAAAAAAATTATCTTGGCTGAATTCATAGACGTAGTGTGGTTTAACTATATAACAAAGCGCTGAAGTACGTACCGGAGAGGTCATGCAGGGCGTCAGTTTATGTCCTGTCATCTCTCAACCCACCTTTCTCTGCAGCCGTGGAGCTGGATCCGGGAGCACATGGCCTTTGTAGCCAACACAAAGTTCAGCTTTGTCAGTAGAGGGGCTACAAGGGCGTTGCATAGCGGGGGGGCTTTTCTCTCTGGTTTCTTCTTATGTCTTGGCAGGGGTACATGATGGAGACAGGCAGGGCTGCATCCCATGGCAGGCTTGCACATCCCAGGCTCAGGGGACGCCTCACACCCCAGGTCTTGCACTGGAGAATGGATGCCCGATACTCAGGGTCCCCACGAGCACACTCCTGTCAGCGCCAGCCAAGCCGCACGTGGGTGGAGGCTTCCTGGTGCCCCCCAGCTGCAGTCCCTCCCTCCAGCCTGGGTGCACCCATACCAGCCATGCAGGCAGTGGGACGGTGTTGCCTGCTCTCCAGAGACTGTGGCCCAGCTCCGTCCTGTCAGCCATATGCTCAGGCACCCAGTGGGTGGTCGCTTTCTCCAGCGAGGTCTGCATCCCACATCTGGGAGGAGCCGTGGGTTCCTGGGTCAGTTCCTCCCGTTTGCTCTGCCCCTCAGCATCAGATGTTTGCCTGTTTCAGGACGAAGCGTGTAGGTGCTTAGAAGCCCTGACTGTGTCTCTTAGGGCTTAGCTTCCTTGTCCTTTCAGAAAGAATGCATGTGGACAGTTATCATTTTTCCTTTTAAATAGGCAAAAACGGAAGAGTAGAATTTACTTCGGGAAGCAGTGAGCTTAGAGTCAGGGGCCTGATCAAGGGCAGAGTGTGGCTCAGGGTAGGTGCTTGTAGCTGCCTGCCAAGTTTCAGAAGTTCTGTACGACTTTAATAACTGTCCCTTAGAATACAAACAAGAATGGGCAAATGGAGTACTTTCTGTACATCTGCAAATGTTCTAGGCAGTTAACACATTTATGCAAAGTCACATAAACATATTTTCAACTCAGTGCTCATTTTCTAAATTATTTCTTATTTTTTAATGTCACGGCTCCCGGGTCAGTTAAAGCACAAAATTATAGAATATGTTATTTTATATTTTAGAATTAGCCCAATTTCTTCCATTTATAGGTGAAGACATTGGGTATAGAATAGTTAGGGGACATAAGCAGGAACTGTAGGTAAACGTTATTTCATAAGACAAGCTGTTATTGTTGTATTTTTAGGGACTTTTCCTTATGATTCTGTTTCAGGCAGCCCTTTAGTAAATGTGAACCAAATCATAGGTATGTTTAGCTCTGATACTGGAAAGAAAATCCCAGATATAAACCTTTATGATGGAGATTAGATGTCATCATCTTTATATATGAAATAATAGATTTGAAAATGGAAACCAGTAAAAATAATGAGTTTTACACGTAACCAATTTTTCTGGAATGCATCTACTTTATAAAAGAAACACTCTTAGCATTTATCACTTGAAGAGTCAATATGATGTATTGACAGAGAAAAAGGATGATAAAGAACTGAAGAGAATGTCATGTTGAAAATCTTCATCAGTCTCTGACTAGAGCAGAACAACTCTAGGAAGAGATTGTGCCTTGTGGCTCCTGGAGTTTTCATTAACTTTGATTGATCAATGCAGTAGTCAGGTGCATTTAATACACCTTTATAAGATAGGATATTATTGAAATAAACACTCTTATCTTTGATATCTATTTATTACAAAATAATCAAGCCATTGCATCTGAATCTGTGTATTGTGTAGACCTCCATATGTAGTGTTTGTAGTGGGGACACCAAGTTAGAGTGGGTGGATTTTACGTAACTGAAATGATAGTAAGGTTTCCAAGTAAGCAAGTCACTGCGAAGGCTTGAGGCTACATTTAACACCATAAAATTGGCTGTCAAAAGTCTAATTAACTCTCAGGCATTAGTCTGTTTTCCACGCTGCTCACAGCCTTTCATTATAACATCTGGCAAGGTTTAAAAAATTCCCTAGAAGACCACTTCTTCCTTTAGTTTCACAGCGTAGAGTTATAGTGAAGTGAACTATTGTTAGAAGAGCAACAAAAGCATATTGGATGCTTCGTTCTTGAAGCATGAGGAAGGTTTTTAATCTCATTTTGGGGTTGCAGGTTACTTCATTTTTTGTAAAAGCACCCAGTTAAGCTTAAAGAGACAGGTTCCGAGTGAATGCTGATATGTATGTTGATTTTACTATTTAGTGATGTTGACATTTTTCCAAAATTTAAACCCAACTCTCAGTGGCACAGTTCACTTGCTCTTAAATCATGACGAATATCCAACTGAGTCTTGGTTTTATTCCAACTGCTAAAGAGCTCTCTTATCACCTAAATATGCTTGATGTTACCAATTGAAATTCAGAAGGGTGCATTTGCTTAGATGTTCTCTAGACTAGCTGGAGATAAACATTCCAAAGCACAAAATTTTGATGATAACAAAATATTATAATATTCAGGAGGTAAAGAATGATTGCCTACACGGACGGCAAGCAGACATACTAGTTAGCGGCATCTGATGGCAAAAGAACATGAACTAATATCTTCATTGTGGTAAAGGAAAAATAATTATCAAATAAAGTTCCAGGCACAGCTAAATTACCCTTTAAGAGGGGTTGGAAAAGATACATTCCGAAAAATAAATAAATATCGAAGGCAGAGCACAAATTGTGCTTGTTGAAACAATCACAAAAGGATGTGCTTCAACAGATAGAAGGAAATCATACAAGAAAACCCAAAAGGAAGAGTGAACTGCAGGAAGCAATGATGGGCATAAATTGGTAGAGTTAATAATTTTAGATGGGCTATGTCAGTAAAAATAATAATAATAGAAAAAATGACTAATTTGCAGGGGTGGGGTGGTAACGTGTGGTCTAACTAATAGAAAATGGGGGGGCTTCCTTGGTGGCGCGTTGGTTGAGAATCTGCCTGCTAATGCGGGGGACATGGGTTCGAGCCCTGGTCTGGGAGGATCCCACCTGCTGCGGAGCAACTAGTCCCGTGAGCCATAACTCCTGAGCCTGCGCATCTGGAGCCTGTGCTCCGCAACAAGAGAGGCCGTGGCAGTGAGAGGCCCGCGCACCGCGATGAAGAGTGGCCCCCGCTTGCCACAACTAGAGAAAACCTTCGCACAGAAACGAAGACCCAACACAGCCAAAAATAAATAAATTAGTTAATAAACTCCTACCCCCAACATCTTCTTTAAAAAAAAAAAAAAAGAAAATGGTGAGGAAACTGAATTTCAGAGATTTGATGCTGATGTGTTCGAAGGTCCTAGTTCCCTTCAGATGGAGGACGAACTACTTACTATATGGGTATTCTTATCAGTTACACCAGCTGTGCATGTAAACAGCTAAAGAGATGTCATAATTTCCAAACTAGCAGGAAGGACACAGGTGCTAAATGAATAAAATACAACCAATACACTATGAGGCAGGAAAGGGGAAAGAAAAGCAAAGGAAAAAGAACACTGCAAAATAGGTAGCACAAAATAACATGATAGAGTCCAATTATAGTAAAAAAAATTACAATAGGTAAAAGAAAAAGAGATAAATTGTCTTAGGTTGGGCTTCTAAATCCACCTAAGGGTTTCGAAAGCTGCCTTTAAAATGTAGAAATTAAGAATTGAAAAATAAAGGGATCGGAGGAAAAGTTCACCAGGAAACTACAAATCAGAAGAAGAAAAGCAGTTACGGCAATATTAATGTTGGACAAAGTGTACGTAGTGGAAGGGAGAATCAAAAAGTTTCTTCAGTGGGTTCAGGTTGCTGCCTCCACACACCTGTTCAAACCAGGCGTTGCCTGGGCCCCTGAAACCATTTCTGCCCTGCCCTGTGGTGCCCATCTTCCTTATCCCTTCTCTCCTGGACATTTTGTTAGTTTCCCTGTTGATCACGTATTCTTCAGAGCATCTCCAGATTCTTGCGTGTGACAAACCTCATTACACCACTCCCCAACTCAAAATCCCTCAACGATGTAGCATTACTGACAAGGTGAAACTCCAGTGGGTCAGAAGCTTCCATCTACCTCTCCAGTGTTTTCCCACACTACTTGCTGGTATCGCCCACATTTGCATTTCACTGATCCTGAACTGTCTGTCACTCCCTGAATAGGGAATCCTCTCACCATTATATAATCCCTTCATCTGCGTGTGTGTGTGTTTGTTACCACAAAGCTAAATACACACACACACACACACGTATATAATTTACACCCAACAGTGTATTCTACTTACCTATTTACTCGTCTCTCTTCCAGTAAAAGGGTTGAGTCTGTGGGGAGCACGTAGGGTATGTGGTGTCATGTGTGCTGAAATGCAATAATCCACTTTAGGAGCACAATGAAAAGAACGAAAGTTTGCTATTTGCAGTAACATGGGTAAGTCAGACAAAGAAAGACTTATATGTGGAATCTAAAAAATACCACCAACTAGTTAATATAACAAAAAAGAGACAGACTCACGGATACAGAGAACAAACTAGTCGTTACTAGTGGGCAGGGGAGTAAGAGGTACAAGCTATTAGGTATAAAATAAGTTACAAGTATATATTGTACAACACAGGGAATATAGCCAGTATTTTATGATAATTATACATGGAGAGTAACCTTTAAAAATCGTGAATCACTTGTCGTACACTTGTAACAATCAAATGTTGTACACTTGTAACTTATATAAATCAACTATACTTCAGTAATAAAAGGAGAAAAAAAATATCAGTTAAGTCCTCAGGTTAGTTCATATCAATGAGAAAGATTTTTGAATTATTAGATGATTATTATTAGATTAGTAGATGAAGAAAAGAACATAACCAAGTGAATTGAATGCACTAGCTGAAATCTTCCTAGGTGTGGCTTTACTGGGTGATTGAGAGAAAGTTAAAAACACTAATGCAGGATAGAATAGGATTAGGTAATTTGAAAAAGACGGAAAGAACGGAGCACAGCCGGGGGGCGGAGATGGTTTTATCCAGCCTCTAAGATACAGGATTGGTTGTGATCCATGGGCTTCAGCCAAGAGGAAAATGGTTGTGTCATTGTTGTGATTTCAAGAATAAAATCTCAGGCATCTGTATTTATAGCCTGTGATGTTTTATAGTTGTAAGCTGCCAACACTGTGAGTTCTACTCAAAAGTACAGATGGTTAAAATCACATGCACAGAAAGTGTCGTCTTCTTGTTGCAGATTCTCCGTACGGGCTTCCTCATGTTCACTTTCTGTTATATTTTCCATCTCTTGACAAAGGCTCCTGCTCTTTTATTTGATCATTTATGTAAAGTTTTATGCCAGACTTGCATTAAATTCTTTTTCACATGCTGTATTCTGATAATTTCCTTCTCACTCTACATCAATTTTTGAGTTCTGATCTGTCGTATTAAATAGATATAACATGAGAGGGTCATGGAACTTTTGAAAATTACCTAATGTGGACTGTATAAGGTAAAGAAAACTGAAAGAAATAACTAACTATAACTATTAATAGTCTTCATTCAAAGTACAGTTAGATTAGATTAACCGTGATAGTTTTATATGTACTGTATAGTGTTTTATTTCAGAGTGGAAACACTCCTTTTTTAGAATGATGTCCTAGATTAACTATATCAACAATGAGTATATGACATGTACGTGTACAAGGCACAGTTGTAGGTGCAATGTCATTGTTTAGTTGTTAGACAGAATTCTTTAATTTTAATCAATATTTAAAAGTCATATTAATTAAAAATCAAAATAGACTGAGGACTAGAAATAGCTCAAGACATTTTTAATGTGTACTAAGTTATTGTATGTTTTTCTTTTATGTTGTCCAACAAGAAATCGTGTGATTCCAAGGTATAATAGTTCTTTAATTAGTGGCAGTTTAAACTGACGGTATAATGAGAATGTCCCGGAAATTTGCATTTTCATACTGAACAAAGAATGCTTAATGTTTTATAGGGAATAAAATAATATAGTTTATCTTAATTTTTGATACTACTTAGAAATTAAGAGTAAATATAGTTGAGCTAATCATTGCTTATCAGAAAGTGTTTAGCTTAGACTGGAGGAAATGGGAGATTTGTGTTGCAAATACATGTGTTTAATGTCTTGACCATTTCATTGGATTGCCCAAAAAGTTCATTTGGGTTTTTCCGTAAGATCTTTTTGGCCAACCCAACATCATGCTATGTCTGTTAGGGAATATTTTATCAATATATGTGTTCATGTTCTTTATTTTAAACTTCATGTTTGTTTGAAATCTCAAATAAAAGTTTTACACAGATACACTTTGTATTTTTTTTTAATAAATTTATTTTACTTATTTATTTTTGGGTGCGTTGGGTCTTCGTTGCGGTGCAGGGGCTTCTCATTGTGGTGGCTTCTCTTGTTGCGGGGCTCGGGCTCCAAGCGCATGGGCTTCAGTAGTTGTGGCTCGCGGGCTGTAGAGCGCAGGCTCAGTAGTTGTGGTGCACAGGTTCAGTGGCTCCGCGGCATGTGGGATCTTCCCGGACCAGGGCTCGAACCCGCGTCCCCTGCACTGGCAGGAGGATTCTTAACCATTGCGCCACCAGGGAAGCCCTGTAGTTTGTATTTTTAAAGGAAGAAAATACGTATCTATCTATATGTGTCTATATGCAATATATATACACACATATATCTTTATATACATATTTTATTGGATTCATTGATTGTCAAAATGAACCCATTTATTTAGGTTATTGACTAAATATGCCTAAGATTTAACATATTCGTAAAACTAAGTTCGTTTCATACACCACGTATTAGCTCTAGTTTACCTATGTTTGCCTACAAAAGACTGGCTCAAATCTACGTTTCATGTCCGGTGAAAAGCCCAGGGTCCTCCCAGATACTTTTTAAGATTCCAAATGCACATTCTTCTGGTCACCCTGGCTTTATTCTTTTACATGCACTGGAATTTTATTTTCAGCTTGCTGTGTTTCATGGATTCTCTCTCTCAACTTTGACCTGTACCCAAACAGGACACTCAGCCTTTTCCTTATCTATACCAACTCCCTCTCTGGCCTCCCCCCCCATAATAAATCACAACAAAATATCACTAAGCATCACCAATAGCTGTATTATTTAAACTAGAGAAAAGGTGTCAACGACACAATGCCTGTCAACCAGTGAATGGACAAGTAAATGTAGAATAGCCATGCAATGGGATATTATTCCGCAACATAAAAGAATGAAGTAAGGATGCAGCTATAACATGGTTGGACCTTGAAAACATTGTTCTAAATGAAGGAAACCACTCAGAAAAGACCACATATTATATGATTCCATTTGTATGAAATCTATAGAGACAGAAAATCGATTAGCGAGTGCCCACTGTAGGTGGTTGTCATAGGTTGGGAGAATAAGTGTGATAACTAAAGGGTATGGCTATTTTTTTGAGGTGATAATACTATTCTAAAATTGATTAATAGTTTTACGAATACTGAAAAACCATTGAATTAATTTTTATTAAAATATAATTGACTTAAAATATTATATTCTTTTCAGGTGTACAACATAGTTTTTCAGTATTTCTGTACATTATAAAATGAGCACCTCAGTAAGTCTAGTTACCATATGTCACTGTACAAAGTTATTACGATACTGTCGAGTCTATTCCCTATAAGGTTCCTTACATCCTGTGCCTTATTAACTTTGTAACTAGAGGTGCGTACCTCATTTCATGTTCTCCACTCATCCCCCCACACCCCTTCCCCTCTGGCAACCACCAGCTTATTCTCTGTATCTATAAGCCTATTTCTGTTTTCTTATGTTTGTTCGTTTTGTTTTTTAGATTCCACGTATAAGTGTAATCATACAGTATTTGTCTTTCTCCATCTGACTTATCTCACTGAGCATAATAGCCCTCGAGGTCCATCCATGTTGCTGCAAATGGCATTATTTCATTCTTTTTTATGGCTGAGTAATATTCCATTATATATATGTACCACATCTTCTTTATCCACTCATCTGTCAGTGGACACTTAGGTTGCTTCCACGTCTTGGCTATTGTAAATACTGCTGCAGTGAACATAGGGTGGCATAGATCTATTCAAATGTGTGTTTTTGTTTTCTTTGGATAAATACCCAGGAGTGGGATTGCTGGATCATACGGTAGTTCCATTTTTAGTTTTTTGAGAAACCTCCATACTGTTTTCCACAGTGGCTGCACCACTTTACATTTCCACCAACAGGGCACAAGGGTTCCCTTTTCTCTACATGCTTTACCAGTACTTGTTTTTTTATTGTGTTTTGGATAACAGCCATTCTGACAGGGGTGAGGTGATATCTCATTGTGGTTTTGGTTTACGCTTCCCTCATGATTATTGACGCTGAGCATCTTTTCATGTGCCTGTTGACATCTGTATGTCTTCTTTGGAAAATGTCTGTTCAGGTCTTCTGCCCAACTTTTAATTGGGTTGTTTGTTTTTTGATGCTGAGTTGAATGACGACCCCTGGGCTAGGGAGCCCTTTGAGGGGCTCCGATCCCTTGCTCCTTGGGGAGAACCTCTGCGATTTTGATTATCTTCCCGTTTGTGGGGTTCCAACACAGGGGTATGGGTCTTGACTATGCTGCAGATTTTAAAATTTAAAAGAATGTATCATATAGTAAACCAAATCTTAACCAAAATTTAAACTTTAAAAGAATAAATCATATAGTATGTGAGTTATATTGCAGTAAAACCGATATTAAAAAAAACCACAGCAGCAAATTACACAGTTTTGTGTTGGTAAGATAGAGGTTTTTTTTCTGGAGATACAGTTCAGATGTCAGGCACAAACAGTTTAAAAATGAAAATACATCTCATTTCCTACCATGATGCCCTCAGGCAGCCCCGCATACAGCTGTAGACTTTTCTTGGAGATCCCAAGGCTCTAATGTCGACTGACACCCTTTTGGGTTTCAGCCTTTTTTTCTACCCACCTGCATCCATCCGGGAAAAGCAGAAGTATAATTTATAATTCTTCACCGATACAAATATTGCAGCAACACACCCTGCCTTCATTTCTCCACCTTGAATGCTTAGAAGGCAGTAGCAACTACAGAGAGTTTTGGTCGTAAAGTTTCTGTTTTGATCACACATAGTCTGATTACAGGGGTTTGTGCATTTCAGCTTCTGAACAGAATGGATGAGACTAAACTACAAATCTCTGTTGACTCTGTGTTACGTGAGTGGAAGCAAAAGTACCTCTTAATAGAGGAAAAACGTGAACAAAATACACAGCTGAACGCTCTGTAAATTCCCTGATCAAATTGTGTTTGATGAGATTAGAACCTCCATTGTACAGAAACTTACTTTTAACGTTTTCTGTGCGATCTCTTTCTTTTTTTTTTTAGCTCTAGACCCAACTAAAGACCCGTGCTTGAGGCTGAAATGTAGTCGCCACGAAGTGTGCATTATTCAAGGTTCTCAGACCGCAGTCTGCGTTGGTCATCGGAGGCTCACACACAGGTAACCTCGTAAACTCAGTCCCACTGACTGAATGGTTTTGTACCAGGAGTTACTGCAGAGTATAAATGTTTGGCAATGTCTGCTAAGCTTTTATCCAGAGTTTATTGAAACAGTTGTAAAACCTTGGCTAATACAATCACGATTCACTTGGGTTAAACATTGTTATCAGTCAGAATTACTCTAGATTATAGAATTTAGGCATATACTGTTAGAAAAAGAGGGTTTTGTGAAGATTGCATTAGAGGGCTATATCTGCATACTTATACTTCTTTCAAGTTTAAGGAAAGTACAGTTTGGGGTATCTTCTAAGTATTTCTGCATATGCCAACCCAAAAAGTCCTATATCCCTCAGGGGAGAGTTAGGAACAAAGTTAATAGGACAAAAGAGTGAATGATTGATGTTTATTAAAAATAAAAGATGAAAAGTCACAAATAGAGGTCTGGGTCTTCAAGGAAGCAGTGGTACTGCTGAAGCCCTGGGGTCTGTTCCCTGAAGGCTGACACAAAATCCCAAGAGAAGAAGAGAGTGTTTAAATATCTTAGGTCAAGATCAGCCCTGCTTCTGTCGGGTAGGTTGCATGTGGAGAGGTGCCAGTAATTTAGAAACAGGATGTAGACTTTGGTGCCGAGTCAGGATGGGAACATGGCACAACCCACAAAGTGCAATCACGGGGTAGCTGACCGAGGCGGCAGGTGTGTTACTCTAAAAGGAGCTCTCTTTACGAGAACACTCTCTTCTGTGACAGTGGCTGTGATTCATGTTTTGTTTTTACATCAAATGAGCAAGAGAATTTCGCTATTTCAGGGGTGTTCAGAGACAAATTGGTTTCTGACTTTAGTGTAGTGACATCTAAATTATGTTAGTCAAACATACCAGCCGACCCACAATGAGAACATCAGAGAGTGATAACGTAAGTAGCAGTTCTAGGAAACAGCCAGCATTTAAGTTTCTTTGATGTTCCTTATTTACAGGAAAGCACTTACACATTAAGCCCCTTATTCCGTGCTGAGTAGATTAGCGGGGGTCTTCATTCCCCTTGCCCAGGCGGTGATGGCTGAACCCAAATACAGGGGCAGGTCAGTGTAGCCCAGGTAAGAGTTTTGGGAATGAGTTCACTTGGGACAAAGAATCGTGTCATATCAGTAACTTCCTTGTGGAAGTAATAGAGGGATGGGGGGAAGAGAAGCACAGCATGGGGCCGGGAAGTGTAGGAGCCTCCCAGGAAAGAGCATTTCCTGAAATCAGCCACTCTGGGTGCGGGGGAGTTACAGGGGGGTGAAGCATTTATCAGGTATTTACCCCCAGGCAACCATGACCTCTCTGTCAGTTTTATAGGAGGACAGCAACACTTTGGGCCAGAAGTTTACTTTTCTCCGTATTTCCTTAGAATTCCAAACCGTTTCTGAATTTCTTGGAGTTCCTATTAATTAGTCCTCAAACACTTGAAATATTAGTATGTAAACATACATGTAGGGGTGTGGGAGAGGCGATCTCTACTTGAGAAGTCAGGAGGATGGTGTGGAAATGAATCCCTAAGTTGTAGAGGGTTCATCGCTTCATTTCATAGAAAAGCAAAACTGTTTCATTACATGTTTCCGAGACCCCGGGGAGGTTTCCATGCACCCACATTTAACACCTTGGGAAAGGCTCTTTTGCCATCTCACCCCAGCTCCCCGAACCCCTAGGAGGAGAGCAAGTGAAGACTTCCCAGTTAATAGCATGTCTGGGGCAGAGGTGGTCTCCTGACGACCGCTGACCAATGAGCTGGGAGACGCTGAAGTAACTGATGTCACAGAGCCAGGGAGCTTCAGAGCATCCACTCCTGTTCATTGACACCTGTGTCAGTGCCTTTCGCCCATGTGCATCTCACTGCTTCTCTGACTTACTGTAAACAGACTTAACTACAGACAAAAGGAAACTTCCTTAACCTGGTAAAGACTCTCCGAGGCCAAGAGCTAAATTTGAGTGTAGGCAGGTGAAGCGGCCTGAAGCAGGACCACGGCCAGCTCTGCCTGGGCTGCGTGAGGGCTGAGCTTGGAGGAGGTGGGCACCGGAGTGTTTTTGTAAATAGTGTTCAGTCCACTTCTGTTTCCGATAGAGACTTTAAAAATTGCACTCAGTACACACTATATTCAATAAATAAAAAACTAGTTTCCGAAGAAATGAACTTAATATTTGACGTGCTTTGAGGATGTCGGCACATAGGGAATGTTTATACAGCACTTAGGGAAGGAGGGCAACCGTGCAGTGTGATCAGTAATGTAAATAATCGACTAATGTAAGTAATGTAGAGCTTACGTTGGGGGATTGTGTGTGTTTTGGGGGGTGAGGCATGGAAACAGAGAAAAGGAGCTTAATTAATCAATTTCGGCCATTTACATTGCTTAGGTTAGAAATTCCGACTGTTTTTCATTATAGGAACAACTTATTGTTTCTTTCCTCGATCTCATGTAAGAGAAGAATGAATCCTTGCCTTATTCCAAAGAGTTCTTCCTGAGCTCCCCCGCCCCCCACAACTAGACAGCACACGCTTGTCCCTGTTACAATAGTGCCCTGGACTTCTCATCCTGTGACACCCACCATGCTGGTGATGAATCATCTAACACCGTCTCCTCAATTGACTGGGTATTTCCTGAAAGTGGGTTTGTGTCTTATTCACCACTTTATACTCAGAACCTGGCATACTTACTGGCTCGTGTATATTTTTGTTGAAGAGTGTATTAAAATACCGTTATTTATAGAACATTTAGAGGAAAAAATGAGTAGTTTGATCAATTGAATTGTTTAGTCTAGATAACCTCAGTCTAAAAGTTGTTTTCTGTGCTTATTTGTTGAAGGTGGTCTGGGAAGGGTGTAGAAGTCAGTCAACAAATGTTTTAAAGTAAATGTGTTGAATGATTGAAACAAATAAGTTATTGCCAGTAAAAAAGGGTGAGGAAGATATGAAATTGTGAGAGAGAGATTAGTCCATAACTGTTTGAAGAAACTGGTAGGTACTCGCCTTAGATTTGCAAATACCTAAGATAATTGGTAAATATTTCCTTCCTTAGTGCTTTAAATAACATGAATTGTCTTCTGACCAGAGAAACGGCCTGCTTCCAAAGCTCACTCTGTGCTTCACGCTGGCTTTGCAGACGTAGAGCGTTGTGTAAACTTCCACATATGTGGTGTCTAACGTCATGTTTTTGTTTTGTTTTTTATGGTACACGGGCCTCTCACTGTTGTGGCCTCTCCCGTTGCGGAGCACAGGCTCCGGACGCGCAGGCTCAGCGGCCATGGCTCACGGGCCCAGCCGCTCCACGGCATGTGGGATCCTCCCGGACCGGGGCACGAACCCGTGTCCCCTGCATCGGCAGGCGGACTCTCAACCACTGCGCCACCAGGGAAGCCCTAACGTCACGTGTTTTGATGTTTGTCTCCTGATGGCTTTTTCTGTGAAGAATTGGTCTCAGACCAGCATGAAGCCTGTGTTCTTGTGCAGCTTTCTGTTACTCTTTCCATTTCCATCACTGTGAAACCAAATAGTTTTATGAACAGTGGGAAAGCACATGGACTGCAGCACGCTTTCCACGATGGCAGCATAGCCAGTTGTGCAGGGGGTTTGATATGAAGTGTGTGCTGGCTTCCCAGGTATGGCTCTGATCCCGTTTCACATTGTTACTCCGGGGAAGAGCTCCCAGTATGCAGGTAGCTACGGGTTTTGTTCCCTAGTGTTTGTGTGTTGTGAACAGGGGTCCAGGGTTTGCATATTGTGAGCAGAGCCCAGGGCTTTTGCTCCTTTGCTGCCTGTACAGCTGCTGGTGATTAGCACTATTTCTAGATCAGTGTTTTGGGCTTCAATCGATGCTGCTGGTATTTAAAAAAAAAAAAAAAAAAAAAAACGGTTTGGCAAAATAAGCAAGGAGCAAGGTTGAAGAAGCTGTTACAGGACAGAACCAGCCCTGTTAATTTCGGCTTCATTTACGCCAAAGATTGAAAATAAAATCAATAAGAAAATGCTTTTGGCCTCCTAAGAAGGCATTAAATCAAAGAATGGTGAAGCTAGTTTAAAATGCTCCTTATCAAAAATAGATACCAAAGGAGTGAATCCTAAAGCTTCTCTATTTTAACAATATACTTTTGGAATTCATAGTTTTAATGACCTTATTTAAAAGAAGATCGAATTCCTTTGGGTAATTATTAAATGCATGGCTATGGTATTTATATTTCCATGGCTATACTACTGAGATATTTATGATGGGAGGATTCAATCTCAAGGCGTAAGTTTAGCAAAATTTTTAAACTGAATTGAACTTACAATAACTATTTTGAAGTAATGACCCTCTATGGTACATGAAGGCATTGATATTGTTCTTAGGGAGAGTGAAATCCAACATTTATTTCAACCTTAACGTGTGCAAAGCTCTTCACTAAGTGCCTTAAATTGATTTAGTTTTTACAACAACCCTAGTGTTTTATACCAAAGATTATTGCGCCCATTATACAGAAACAAAAGCTGAAGCTCAGAGATTCTGGGTATTCTGCCTGAGATTACTCGTATAGACAGAGAGAGAGGGAGAGGAATAGGGCAGATTTAAGATTTGAAATCATGTCTACCTTTTTTATATAAGCATTCCTTTTTTATAATAAATGGACTTTAATTGTGTTTTTGGACAGATGTTTATGTAACTCATGGAGTATCTCCATGAATCTCTTTGGTTAGAATATAGACTGTTTGCAACACCATTTTTTTAATAGACTTTATTTTTCAGAGCAGTTTTCAGTTTACAGTAAAATTGGACAGAAGTTAGAGAATTTCCCACGTGCCCCCTGCCCCACGTGTGCACAGCTTCCCCACTGTCACCACCCCCATCAGATGAAAATGGGACTACACCAAGCTAAGAAGTTTCTGCACAGGAAAAGAAACCATCAACTAAATGAAAAGGCAACCTACCGAATGGGAGACATATTTGCAAACCACATATCAGATAAGGGGTTGTTATCCAAAATATATGAAGAACTCATACAAGTCGATAACAAAAAACAAACAGTCTGATTTAAGAATAGGCAGAGGACCTGTCTAGGCATTTTTTCAAAGAAGACGTACGAATGGTCAGTAGACACAGAAGATCCTCAGCATCGCTAATCATCAGGGCAATGCAAATCAAAACCATAATGAGATAGCAACCCATACCTGTCAGAATATCTGTTATCAAAGAGACAACAAATAACAAGTGTTGGTGACGATGTGGAGAAAAGGGAACCCTCGTACACTGTTGGTGGGAATGTAAACTGGTCCAGCCACTGTGGAAAACAATATAGAGGTTCCTCAAAAAATTAAAAATAGATCTACCATATTATCCTGCAATCCCACTCCTGGGTATGTATCCAAAGGAAATGAAAACAGGAGTTTGAAGAGTTATATATATTTCCATGTCTATCGTAGCATTATTCTCAATAACCAAGATTCGGAAACAACCTAAGTGTCCATCAGTGGATGAATGGATGAAGACATTGTGGCATATATATATACACACAATGAGATATTATTCAACCATAAGAAAGAAGGAAATCCTGCCATTTGCAACAATGTGAAGGGAGCTTGTGGACATCATGCTTATTGAGATAAGCCAGACTGAGAAGGACAAATATTGCATGATATCACTTATATGTGGAATCTAACAAAGCTGAAATCATAGAAACAGAGCATTAGAATGGTGGTTCCCAGTGGCTGGCAGTTGGGGGAACTTGGGGGAGATGTTGGTCCAAGGGTACAAACTTGAAACTAGAAGATGAAGATGAATGAGTCTTGGAGACTGAGACTTAGAATAAAGCTGCAGTAATCAAGACAGGATGGTTTCAGGGAAAGAATAAACAAATAGATCAGTGGGACAGAATAGAGAGCCCTGTAGTAGACCCACATAAAGGTAGTCAGCTAATCTCTGACGAAGGAGCAAAGGTGGTCTTTTCAACAAATGGTGCTGGAACAACTGGACATCCACATGCAAAAAATGAATGTAGACACGGACCTTGTATCTTTCACAAAAACTCATAATGGACCACAGATCTAATGGAAAACAGAAAACTGTTACACTCCTATAAGATAACACAG
Organism: Phocoena sinus; assembly: GCF_008692025.1. Lineage (NCBI taxonomy): Eukaryota > Metazoa > Chordata > Mammalia > Artiodactyla > Phocoenidae > Phocoena > Phocoena sinus. The sequence continues at coordinate 115,418,765 of NC_045768.1, forward strand.
GAGAAACCTAGACGACCTTAGGTACGGCACTGCCTTTTGATATATAACATCAAAGACACAATCTATGAAAGAAATAAAGGATAAGGTGGACTGCATGAGAAGTAAAAACTTCTGCAACAGACAATGTCAAGAGAATGAGAAGACAAGGCACAGACTGAAAAAAAATAGTTGGAAAAGACACATCCGATAAAGGACTGTTATCCCTAATATACAAAGAACTCTTAAAACTCAATAATAACAAAACAAATAACCTGAATTTAAAAATGTACCACAGACTTTAACAGATACCTCACCAAAGAAGATGTATAGATGACAATAAGCAGAAGAAAAAATGCTCCACATCCTACGCCATCAGGGAAATGCAAATTAAGACAACAACGAGATCTACACCCGTTAGAATGGCGGAAATTCACAGCACTGACAGCATTGAAGCCTGGGGAGGATGTGAAGCAACAGGAACTCCCATCCCTGCTGGTGGGAATGCAGGTTGGTGCAGCCACTTTGAAACACGGTTTGACAGTTTCTTACATAAATAAATATATCCTAACCACGTGTTTCAGCAATCACACTCCTTGGTATTTACCTAGTTGAGTTGAAAATGTATGTCCACAAAAAAACCCCTGCACACAGGCATGTTTATAGCAGCTCTTTTCACAATTGCGGAAACATGGAAGCAACCCAGATGTCCTTCGGCCAGTGATGGGTAAATAACGTGGGTAGCATCCAGGCTGTGGACTATTATTCAGCACTAAAAAGAAATGAGCTATCAAGCCCTGAAAAGATAATGAAGGAATCTGAAATGGATATTATTAAGCCGATCTTTAGAAGTCGGTCTAAGAAGATGGCATTCTGTGTGATTCCAGCTATATGACGTTCTGGAAAGGGCAAAAACTATGGAAACAGTATAAAGATCAGTGGTTGCCAGGGGTTAGGGGAGAAGTGGGGAGGGATGAATAGGTGGAGCACAGAGGGCTTTTAGGGCCGTGAAACTACTCTGTATGACACAATGGTGGATACAGGTATTACTCACGTGTCCACACCCACCAAGTGTACAACACCAAGAGCGAACCCTGATGTTAACCGTGGACTTTGTGTACTGATATAGGTTCCTCACCTGTAACAAACGGACCACTAGGTAGGGATGTTGATAATGGGGAGGCTGTGCTTGGGGGGAGGGGGAAAGGGTCTACGGGAAGTCTCTGCACCTTCTCAGTTTTTCTGTGGACCTTCAACTGCTCTAAGAAGATAAAGGTTTTTGCTTTTTTTTAAAAAAAATTCTTTTCAGTTTCAAGAAGAAACGTGTGTGTGTGTTTAAAAATGGATAGATTGGTGGTTTAATATCAGTCATTCCCTTCCAAGTTGTAACATGGTTGAAACATGATACAAACATAGTGGTGAATTAAAGAAATTGACCGAACCAATAACATTTTTTGGACCTGCAGCTTTTTTTTTTTTTTTCCAAACAAGAGGATAGTTTTATTACGAGATAAGAAGGTTTAATAAAAAAAAGTTTTAGAAAAAAGGTCCCAACACTAGAAAGTATGTGTTAGATATTTAAACAGTAACAAAATGTGCATAATTTCCCCGTTCTCTATTAATTAGACCTATTATTTTTAAAGCAGTTGGTGTTTGATGGACAGGTGCTCTGATGAACCTAATTACTGTTTTACATGTTTCCAGTTTTGGTAATTTCCTCATCAAATGAATATTTCTTATTCTAAATAGTTCCCTCTTTAAATAATTTTATTTCTTAGCACTTTAGAGAATTTAATATGATGATTCTTAATACTGTGATTTCCAGTTCAGCTGTGAATTCATTTAATTTTAATTATGATATTTTAAATCTTACACCCGAACTTTCTAGTACCAAGATTTCATTAAAAAATTCAACATTTTGGGTAAATTACAGCTGAACCTCTTGTTAGCCAAGTGTTGGCAGAGAGACTGTAGTGTTTCTGGGTGAGGCTGGAGCATATTAATTTTTAAACTTTTGCAGAAAGCCTTTTTTCTTGTAGCTGATTTATGTAGATAATTAGGGAATGTAGAGTCATGTGCTACTGTATTCAGTGAATGGTTTGTGTTTCTTCTAGATTCCTGATTTATTTTACTTAAATATTTCCTTTAGATTTCTTTAAAATACTTTGGAAACCATTTTTAACGTTCGGCCTATCATCAAAATATGCCACTCTGTGCTTCCTATTTATTTTCTCTATTCCCATTGTGATTTTGAATGTGTAAGTTGTATTCACTGATGTTCATCTGTGGGCAGAGACCATGGACCACACAGCAGAGGGGCCCCCTTCCCTTCCATGGGGTAGACAGTTGCCCGGAAGGGGCTGCCCTGCCAGGTACACAGTTTTCAGCAGCATTTCACCCTGGTCCTCTTTGTGAGGTGACGTGAGGAGCTTCTGTGAGTGGACCCAGCTAGAAGTAAGGTTTGTCACATTAGAGACGATTCAGGAGTGGGCGTGACCGCTTCCTCTCTCATTCCTGCCCAGGGACCAAAGGCAGTCATTCTAAGGCCTGGGGTGTGGTAGACCCACAGGGAATAAGGAATTTGGTACCAGAATCGCCATGTGCAAGGTCATCCAAGGAAGCGTCTCATCGGCACATTTTATGACAGAAAAATAAACTTGTATTAAGACACTGACATTTTAAGCTGTGCGGTCGTAGCTAGCATTATCCCAAGTGTATTTGAAATCTACTCTCAAGAAAATTTGAGGATGACACGCGTGGTGGAAAATAATAGACGTATGTAGTGGAGTCATGGTCGTGACCAAGTTTTACAAAGTTGGTTACAAACACAGGATTACAGACAGCTGTCGGAGAGCTGGTCCACGGGGCGCCTCCCCTGAGCATGAAGGACCAGCAGCCTCCCAGAGTGCACATACCTGACTGTGGTGCGTGTTTCATTCCCACTAGAGGAGCTTTGCATACTTCTCACAGATGAAATTGTAGCATGTGAGACACAGGGACCACTGATTGGAGTTTCCAGATGATTAGAAAAAATTACTCCAGACTGTGGGGGTCTCAGTAAAGTTAGAGGGATTTTGCCTGTTTTATATTAAAGACACTACCTGACTCGTATTAATTTAAGTCGTAGACGCAACACGTAATTATTTATAATATTTGTGCTTTGATGACAAAGATAAGAAGCTAACACACTTGTGGGAACAGAGTACAGGCCTCATCATTTCTCTGGGGTCCCTTCTTGTTTTAGCATTAGGTCCACTGATATGTGGATAAGGTTTGCAACTAGAAGAAATGATTTTGAATCTGGAACGTTCTTTAGAGACAACTTAATTCAACCCTGCATTCTGAATAGAAGGCGGTGATTTTTATGATTATGGAAATGGTGATGATGAGTTTCGGGTTGAGTATCCTAGGGAAAACATTGCCTAAATATTTATTGCTAAGTTTACTAGGAAATCTGTAGGCACTTTACATGTGTTACTTTATTTGGTAGGTACTGTCTTGTCCTCATTTTACAGGTAAAGACACTGAAACTCAGGTTGTTTACATGAATTGCAAAGTCCACGCAAGCATCCGTGGCCGAGCCAAGAGATGCGTTTTCGCCTAGTGATGTCTGAGCCCCCAGTTTTCGCTGCCACAGTTGGTACCTGTTAACTCACTTGTGGAGTCGCACAGCTGTTTATTAATATATTTAAGACTAAAGTCTGGTCCTTCTGCATCCAGAGGCTTGTGTGGCTCTAAGAATTGATGTCCCCCGAGGGTGTAGACCATACACACATTCTAGGAATTGTTCTGTGAGTTCTGTGGTTGTAAAACGATCTCTTCTTAGTAAGCTTCCTGTTTTCCCACCTTCGTTTTGTTCCTTGGGTGAATGCTTCGGCTTCTTCACGGAGAAGGTGGAAGCCATCCTTGTGTTCCCTCTGATGCTCTGTTTACTAACTTGCTGAGTTATCGGTTTAACTAACGCTTGTGAAACACCTGGTCAGTCTTCCACATAAGCAGTGCGATTGTCATTGTTAGTATTACTATCAGCAGAACCCTCATCATTCTCTCTTGTAAGCTCCAGTCCCTCACCTTGGGTTCTAGACTCCAGTCATCCCATCTCTGTAATCCTTGCTCTAATAATTATTACTCAGTACACTATCTTAAGCCTTTCTCTATCTGTTTACTTATTTACTTGAGTATATAAACAAATTTAAGTTTCTACAAGAAACAAATTTAAGTTTCTTCCCTGGTGGTCCAGCGGTTAGGACTTGGCGCTTTCACTGCCGAAAGTTCGGGTTCAATCCCTGGTCGGGGAACTAAGATCCTGCAAGCCACGTGGTGCGGCGGGGAAAAAAAAAAAAAGCAAGCAAGCCTGTAAAAGCTCCACACTCCCTCTTTACCTGTGTTCCCCTTCTAAGGCTTACAGGCAATTCTACTGCCGTTTGCTGGCAAATCTCTTAGAAGAATTTCATTTTTATTTCTTTGCTTCTCATTTGATTATCCACACACTGCACGTGATTATTAAACATTCCTACAAGTTGTCTTTCCATAAACGGAGAATTTTGTCTTTAACTTACAATTACTTTACTTAAAATTTTTATGCAGCTCAAGCAGTGAAGCTACTTTCCTGTAGGACACTGGTAATTTCCATGTCGCCCGATTCATCGTTTATTGTTTTGTTCTTATCTTTTTTGAGCTTTCTGTGTCCATTTATTAATTCATTCTTCATTGAACACACATATTGGGCATCCCTCATGAGCCGATCACTCATGGGGGCACTTGGATTACAGTGTATTTCGGGCAAAGAAAGCCCCGAAGTTTGTCCCTTTCCCATTTTGGAATGAAAGGCAGAAAATAAAGAAATGACACAATACTCAGAATAATGTAAGGTTGTGATAGATGATAAGGTAAAATAGAGCTGACTAAAGGGAGATACAGGGGGTAGGGCGCAGCCTTCTCAGGATAGATGATTAAAAATTACCTGATGAAATCAGTCATTTTCAGGTATCAGGGAAGAGTGATCCGGGCACGGAGAACAGAGAGTGAAAAGACCTGTGGCAAAAGCAGCCTTGGCATGTACCCCAAAGCCAGAACCAAGGCAGGAGTGTCTACAAGGGAGGTGGGATGCCAGGTCTGAGAGAGGGGAGCTTGTAGCTTTTACGGTGCTTTTAGATCACGTAAGGGTCCTGGCTTTTATCCTAAGGGTAGTGGGCGGCCACAGGAGGGCTTTGATGGAGAGAGGGATAAGAGATGAATCTCCTGTCCCAGGGGCTCCCGCAGGTGCCTTGAGGAAGCAGCCTGACAATCCAGGCTCAGAGTCAGGCGGTGATCTTGTAATCTGGGGGGCATGGGGGACGGTGGGGGGGGCGGAGTGCACCTGGAAGGTGAACCCGATCGGCCTTTGGATGACTTGGATGGCTTGTTTGAGGACGTGTGGAAGAAACCTGTGAATTTGTGATAAATGACTACATACAGCCATTACCACATAAAATCCATAGAACCATGGCCTTTGTTCCCCGACCCAGATATATCCTATTATTTCTCTCCTGGAAGGTGAGAGCCCCTTTCATGGCTGCTGTAGTCTCCCCTCTGCGGTGTCGCAGTGATCGAGAATCGGGAGCCTGCTTTTGTGATGACACACGTCACATCACAGGATTCACGCACGACTCCTGTATCCACGTGCTTTAAACTTACCAGTGGGGAAGGCAGCTTGGAAGCATCAGAGCCTGGTCCTGGGGAGGCCCGGATCCCCACACCGATCACCAAGGCTGGGCTGGCGGGTCCCGGGAGGCCACCAGTAACACGTGCTTCTGCTGCCGGGCTGCCTGCCTTACTACTGGGAGCCCCGTGGAAGTCACCTGGAAGGAAGGGTTGGGGCTGCCTGTGAGCAAAGGACCTGTGGGAAATCAGAGAAAAATTCTTGAACAAGTGAACGTGGTGAAAACTTGACTTTGAGGTGTTTTGCTTCCCGGCATGTTACTTTGCTTTAGGAGTCAGTGAGGATCCAAGGCAAAAATAGTTTAAGGAATATGGGAAACTTGGAAGAATTAATTTTGAAGTGGAATCATTTTACTTGCAGATTCTCTCTGTGTTTCAAAATTCCATATATTTTAATGGAGTATTGTAGAAGAAAGGGGAACAGACAGTATGGCAGACTTTCAGAGCTCAGGGCTATAACGTCAGCTGAACCTTCCTTTTCATCCATTCCTTTTGCACAAATATAGCAAACCAACACAGAAATTTTGATATTCTGGTGTTGGTGAGATTAAAAAGTTTCTTTTGAGAGATGAGGCATCTCCTTTTCCCCTTTAGCTTCACAGAATAAATAACTCTCATTCCATGAATTGGTCTCTGTATTTTTTAATGTGAAAATAAAATTTGTCTACCTTTTCACCTGATTATATAATTCTAGTATTAATCCGAATGCCAGAAAATGTGGTGCATTTTGATTATTTTATATTTACAGCCCATACTGAAACTTCAGAGCTCTTAGAATGGTTTCCACGGATTGTGATCATTGTAGGTGTTTATCCATTTAATGAAATTCTAATACTGAACACAACATTAAGTCCTGAATGTTTAATGAACACCAAAAAATGAGTATAATTGGCATGTTTTCTGCAAGCAGTTTTTCTTTGTAGGCAGATGTGCAACACAGTGGAATGTGTCATCTCATTTTAATACGACGGTTTGATGTAACCGCAGTTTCCACTGTTATCTCCGTGTCTTTAGAATAATGGGTCCAGAAGAAGGTGTTACTTGTTGCCAGTTTGCCTGTCCGGGCTGTGTAAATTACAGCAACCTGATGATCTTTGCGAGCATTTTGAAAGGAAGTTCGTGCTTTTATGCTTGTTCCAATGTTAAATTCTCATTGGCAGGAATTTCTTGGGTCCTTGGTTTCAAACAATCCAAAGCCCCCCTGTGATGAAAAAGACTGCAGTTGGTCCATTTCTCTCCAAGTCTCAGCAGTGATTCAAAAACCTAATAAAGAATGATGAAGTTGTCAATTAAAAGAATATTATGCCCTGGGCTTCTCTTCGAGAAGCTCAACTGTGTAATTTTTTGTGTAGACAATCCCCAGTCTGTATCTGAGTGGCTTCTAGGTAGCAATTTACTGTTTTCTTCCAAAACAATATCATCTATCCCGCTTCAGTTTTAAGGACAAGAAGCAGATGTATCCATGCATTGAACTAAAAATTTGACCATTAAAGACAAAAATTAAAGAGTTCTTGTTAAAAGACAAAATTATTAGAAAGGACAAACATTAATTTTTAATGAAACTTTAACCAAGATACCATTGTATACATTTCATAATCTGTAGTTAATAATATAGAAAAGATAGACTGGCTGCTAAGAAGCGAAAAGGAAAAACTCATGAATTGTTTGTGGTCTTAGAACAGAGAAGGGTCTTTGTACTGAGGCCGTCTGTGTGCTTCGGGGCTGAGTCCTATTACACAGGTCCTGTTCATCCAGTATCTGCTGTCGTGACCCCAGAAATCTCTCCCTCTTATGGAGCTCAGTCTGACTGTGACATCTATCTTGTTGGTCCTCATATCAAGAATTTTTAAAGGTGGGGGGCGGATAACAACACACAGAAACAGAACTCCTCAGCATTTTGTAATAGTATCAGTGCAAAGCATTTTGCACTCACAGATTCAGTAGTGATGTTTGGCCAGTTCAGCAGTTGATTAAATGGGGCAGCTGTGGGGAGGGGTTGGGGACGGAGGGCTGCTTAGGTGGGAATCGAACTTCAGTATACAGTTCATCAAATTATATCCTTGACGTTTTCTCACTGAGAATTCTTTTCTAGGGTTTGTAGAACAGTGTTATCGGTGGATGGCGAAAGTAGTTAATTTTCTAAAAAATGATTTAGTGATGTGTGTCACGTGGACAGGGAGGAAATGCTGCCTCAGGAAAATCCTCCTGACCTGCGCTGAAAAGTTCAGCGTTTCTTTGTGTTGCTGTCGATGTTTTAGATCCCGGTGACCAATCCCCCTGAGATCTTAGTGGATCCTGAAAGGTCATATAACCTTTTCTTTCATCTCATACATTATCAAGAGAGAGATGAATGCATTATTGGGAAAAATATGAACATGGTGACAATTCAAAGGCATTTGAATGTGTTTGTGGTATTAGATTTTATAAGAAGTATCATTTTCTAGGTAGAAGTGCAGCTGCTTCAGTTAGCGTGAATTATTCTTTTCATACCTAATAGTCTGAAGACTGATTAGCATACAGCTGAGGGAAGATGCTATTTCTTAGGTTTTCTATCATTTCCCTAAGAGGAACCGTCACTGCATGACAGACATCTCCGTGAGGCTTGGTCTTTCTTTCTCTTGCTTTATTATATTCAGGTAAGTGGGGAGATGTATTTCCAACTCAGTGCATACTCGTTAAGCACCTACTATGCATAAGGCATGAGGCTAGATGCTGCGGGGATTCCAAGTTAATAGTATTTGCAACACTTGTAACCGGACAGAGGGTTAGTATCTAGAATATGTAAAACCCTTCTATGACTCAAAAAAAAAAAAAAAATCAGTAAGAAAAAAAACAACCCATTAGAAAAATCGCAAAATACTCAATCATCTTACAGCAGAAGAATGGCCAGTAAAGGTGCAAAAATGCTCAACCTCATTGGTAACCTGAGAAATTGGAATCTGGCTTTCTAGGTTTTCAAGAAAGTTCACTTGTCCAGGCAGGAGGCCGAAAAACGTACTGTTTTTTAAATTGACACTTTGCTAGCTTGATTTATGAATTTTATACATTTGGGTATATGGTCCATAGGCTTCCATGGATTCTTGGCCAGGGCTGCATATACTCAGGGCAGGTCTATAAATGTATGTTTATATAACTTAAAGAAAAGCTAGGAGATTCCAAAGACAAAATTCAGGGCAGGGATTACCTTTCTGGTGGAAAGAAGGGGGTGCCACCAGGGACGCGCACAGGGGGTCTTTAAGGTAGTGTAATACCGATAATATTCCTTTTCTTGAGCGGGGAGGCATGTATTTAATAAAACTCAATATATCATGTAAAAAATGCACTATACTCTTGGCTTTCGAACAGGATAAGTTTAATAGACACATAACCATATAATTTCACATGGAGACAGTATACGTTTAAATATAAATGTCTTTTAAGATGTATTTGTGAAAAATAAATGAGATCTATCTTAGTTTCACCCAGCTCTGTGCTGTGCGGTGCGTCAGAGCCAAGTAGAGGGTGTCGGGGGCAGAAACTGGCAGGAATGGAGCTGACAGTCCTTGAGTTGTCTCTTTCCTACGACACCATTGCTGCATTTTACCCTGTTGAGTATAGACTCCATTCTTTATAGAAAAAACATCCTCAGAGTTAATGATTGTATCATTGGAATGCAAATCTATGTATTTGTACAACTTTATCTTACCATTTATACTTCTTGGACAAATTACCTCAGGAAAGAACTTGGGGGAGACGGATTAATAAATTATAAATATTGCCGCTTTATTAATAATTGGCTACTATCCTAGCTCCTAGGAATGCTGCTTTGGATGCAGACATGGGCTGTCTAAATATAGGGACACCACGTTAAGAAGATGTCTAAAAAATAAATGTCTCGAGTTTTACATCTCACATCTCTACTAGTTTTAACTTGTCAGTCTAGTGACTCAAATGTATATTTCTTCCAGATCATGTATGGAAATGTAATCGTAAGTCCAAACTCCAATTGGTAAAATTCAGAACTGACCTAAAATCATTTGCTTGGATAGCCCTAAAATGATGGTTATTTTCATCTCTAGTGGTTATTGTTTAATGTGTTCATTGTGATGTGGGCTTACGATGAAAGTGTTTTGATTATTTCCACATAAAATGACAGAAGAGAGAGAACTATAAAATCTTGGAAAGACAGCTTTATATTGCCAGTACACTCTTTGTTAAGGACACAGCATACTTTCCACTGCAGAGAGCTCTAAGTTGATATGATTTAGAAAATTCTTGGTGATGGTAATGGAGGAGGACTAAACAAGATATTACTGAATTTATTTGTTTAGTTTTTTAGTTGGTTAGATGATCAGTTAGTCATTCATTTCTTTATTCAGCCATTTTATTTTCTGCAATATACCAGTACTTCTAGGCATGGCATATATATTAATGAATAAAAGAGACATACATTTTCGTCTTGTGGAGGCTAAAATCTAATATAATTTTTCTAAAGTAAAAAATAGGTATATGTAGAGACTTCCCTTGTGGTCCAGTGGTTAAGACTTTGCCTTCCAACGCAAGGGGTGCGGGTTCGATCCCTGGTCGGGGAGTTGGGATCCCACATGCCTCGTGGCCAAAAAACCAAAACATAAAACAGAAGCAGTATTGTAACAAATTCAATAAAGACTTTAAAAATGATCCATATCCCCAAAAAATCTTAAAAAAGAATAGGTATGTAAATACAGAATGAGGTCACTGCTGCGATCAATATGGAATTGGCATGATGTCCTAATGCACGAGTTGTCAGACCTCTTGAAAGTGTGACATCACAGCCTGAGAAGGAGGCCTAAGTGGACGTCATCACGCAAAGCACAGGAAGAAGAGAGAGACAGGGGAGCCGCTTGTGTGGAGGCCCCAAGGAAGGGACGGGTGGACCCTGTTTGAGGGTCTGAAGGAGGGACTGTGGAGCCACAGCGGTGACGTGGACTGGATGGTAGTGGCCGCAGGTGGAGGGCAGGGCTGTGGCAGTGATAACATTTTAAAGGTGGAAACAAGGGACCTCACTGATGAATTGTACATGGAGACGGAAGGAGAGGAAACAGTCGTCAAGGATTTCCAGTGCCCCGTGTTGGTCACCTGAGCAGATTGTGGTGCTCTGGAAGGTCAGGACAGCCTGGAAGGGAGGGAACAATGACAATAGTAATCATCGTCATCGTCATCACCGTCTGGTGCTCCGTTGTGAACATATTCGTTTAAGAGGCCAATGTGGTATCCATTCGAGATGTGAAACAGGCAAGGGGTTTATAAACTCAGAGAAGTCTGGCCTGTCGTTAGATTTCAACATACGCATGATATTAAAACTCGTGGGGATGGATGAGGACCCTTAGAGAGACACGGAAGGCAGAAAAGAGACCAGATCCTTGGGCAACTCCAGCTACTGAGGGACAGTCCCAGAGGACACTGAGAGGGAGTGGGAGTAGCTGATGAGGTGGGAAGAGGATCCGGGGTTCACAGTGACACAGGAGCTGGGAGATGCTTTGGGGAAGTGTTGGCTGTGTCCGCTCCACAGAGAGGCTGAGCAGGATATTTACAGGAAAGTAACTGCTGAATCTGACAATTTGGGATTGGAATTCAGAGCAGGATAAATGTGGGAGTGAAGGAAAAGAAAGAAATACAAAGTACCGATATACTCTAGAGAAAATAATGGGGAAGTCTCAGTAAAGACCAAGGAGTTTTGTCGGGTTTTGTTTTGTCTCACGTTAGGCTGGGCGCTTACATCAGAGACGGTTGTTACAGACATGACTTCAGTAAAGCAGAGACTCGTGGTTCCGGAGGAAGAGAGTCAATGTCTCTGAGGGTGAAGTGAGGGATCCTGCCCACACGTGGGAGTGTGGAAAGGGGGGCATCTCCCCAATCTTATGACAAACGGAATAGGAGAAAATGTGCGGATGTATGTGAATCTGTATATTGTAAATTGTGAAAACTACATTCTTCCTAATACCTCCTATTTCTTAAAGGCAGTGAAGTACGTTATCATGGTTCTTAGCAGTAATTATTTTAAAAATTGAATTACTGTGACATATCTTACTGCAATAAGCTTACATTCCCATGTTTTGAGATTCAAAATATGCTAAAGTACGTTCAGGGTAGTCTCCTCCTAACTTCTCCCATGCCATCTGTTTCCCTTTCCTGGATCAAATGATGTTTTCAGTGTCTTCTGAATATTTCCAGAAAGATTCTATTCACATATACACATATGCATTTTACTTATTTTTTGTTCTCAGAGCTGTGTGAACATCAGCACAATAAACTTTAGAACATTTTTTTTGAATTTATTTTTTTTATACAGCAGGTTCTTATTTAGTCATCCATTTTATACACGTCAGTGTATACATGTCAATCCCAATCTCCCACTTCATCACACCACCCCCAGCCCCCGCCTCTTCCCCGCCTTGGTGTCCATACGTTTGTTCTCTACACTTGTGTCTCAAATTCTGCCCCGCAAATCAGTTCATCTGTACCATTTTCTAGGTTCCACATATATGTGTTAGTATACGATATTTGTTTTTCTCTTTCTGACTTACTTCACTCTGTATGACAGTCTTTAGATCCATCCACATCTCTACAAATGACCCAATTTCGTTCCTTTTTATGGCTGAGTAATATTCCATTGTGTATATATGTACCACATCTTCTTTATCCGTTCATCTGTTGGTGGATACTTAGGTTGCTTCCATGACCTGGCTGTTGTAAATAGTGCTGCTGTAAATATTGGGGTGCATGTGTCTTTTGAATTATGGTTTTTCTCTGGGTATGTGCCCAGTAGTAGGATTGCTGGGTGGTATGGTAGTTCTATTTTTAGATTTTTAAGGAACCTCCATACTGTTCTCCATAGTGGCTGTATAAATTTACATTCTCACAGCAGTGCAAGAGGGTCCCCTTTTCTCCACACCCTCTCCAGCATTTGTTGTTTGTAGATTTTCTGATGATGCCCATTCTAACTGGTGTGAGGTGATACCTCATTGTAGTTTTGATTTGCATTTCCCTAATAATTAGTGATGTTGAGCAGCTTTTCATGTGCTTCTTGGCCATCTGTATGTGTTCTTTGGAGAAATGTCTATTTAGGTCTTCTGCCCATTTTTAACTTGGGTTGTTTGCATGAGCTGTTTATATACTTTGGAGATTAATCCTTTGTTGATTCTTTTGCAAATATTTTCTCCCATTCTGAGGGTTGTCTTTTCATCTTGTTTATGGTTTCCTTTGCTGTGCAAAAGCTTTTAAGTATCATTAGGTCCCATTTGTTTATTTTTGGTTTTATTTCCATTATTGTAGGTGGTGGATCAAAAGAGATCTTGCTGTGAGTTAGGTCAAAGAGTGCTCTTCCTATGTTTTCCTTTAAGAGTTTTATATTGTCCAGTCTTCCATTTAGGTCTCTAATCCATTTTGAGTTTATTTTTGTGTATGGTGTTAGGGAGTGTTCTAATTTCATTCTTTTACATGTAGCTGTCCTCTTTTCCCAGCACCACTTATTGAAGAGACTGTCTTTTCTCCATTGTATATCCTTGCCTCCTTTGTCATAGATTTGTTGACCATAGGTGTGTGGGTTTATCTCTGGGCTTTCTATCTTGTTCCATTTATCTCTGTTTCTGTTTTTGTGCCAGTACCATATTGTCTTGATTACTGTAACTTTGTAGTATAGTCAGAAGTCAGGGAGTCTGATTTCTCCAGCTCCATTTTCTTCCCTCAAGACTGCTTTGGCTATTTGGGGTCTTTTGTGTCTACATACAAATTTTCAGACTTTTTTGTTCTAGTTCTGTAAAAAATGCCATTGGTAATTTGATAGGGATTGCATTGAATCTGTAGCATTGCTTTCTGTAGTATAGTCATTTTCAAAATATGGATTCTTGCAATCCAAGAACATGGTATATATCTCTCCATCTGTTGGTATCATCTTGAATTTCTTTCATCAGTGTCTTATAGTTTTCTGCATACACACCTTCTGTCTCCCTAGGTAGGTTTATTCTAAGGTATTTTATTCTTTTTGTTGCAGTGGTAAATGGGAGTGTTTCCTTAATTTCTCTTTCAGATTTTTCATCATTTGTGTATAGGAATGCAAGATACTTCTGTGCATTAATTTTGTATCCTGCAACTTTGTCAAATTCATTGATTGGCTCTAGTACTTTTCTGGTGGCATCTTTAGGATTCTCTATGTATAGTATCATGTCATCTGCAAACAGTAACAGTTTTACTTCTTTTCCGATTTGTATTCCTTTTATTTCTTTTTCTTCTCTGATTGCCATGGCTAGGACTTCCAAAACTATGTTGAATAATAGTGGCGAGAGTGGACATCCTTGTCTTGTTCCTGATCCTAGAGGAAATTCTTTCAGTTTTTCACCATTGAGAATGATGTTTGCTGTGGGTTTGTCATATGTGGCCTTTATTATGTTGCGATAGGTTCCCGTTATGCCCACTTTCTGGAGAGTTTTTATCATAAATGGGGGTTGAATTTTGTCAAAAGCTTTTTCTGCATCTCTTGAGATGATCATATGGTTCTTATTCTTCTATTTGTTAATATGATGTATCACATTGATTGATTTGTATATATTGAAGAATCCTTGCATCCCTGGGATAAATCCCACTTGATCATGATTGATGATCCTTTTAATGTGTTGTTGGATTCTGTCTGCTGGTATTTTGTTGAGGAGTTTTCCATCTATATTCATCAGTGATATTCTGTAATTTTCTTTTTTTGTATTATCTTTGTCTGGTTTTGGTATCAGGGTGATGGTGGCCTCAGAGAATGAGTTTGGTAGTGTTCCTTCCTCTACAATTTTTTGGAAGAGTTTGAGAAGGATGGGTGTTAGCTTTTCTCTAAATGTTTGATAGAATGCACCTGTGAAGCCATCTGGTCCTTTCTGGACTTTTGTTTGTTGCAAGATATTTAATCACAGCTTTAATTTCATTTCTTGTGATTGGTTTCTTCATGTTTTCTATTTCTTCCTGGTTCAGTCTTAGGAGGTTATACCGTTCTAAGAATTTGTCCATTTCTTCCAGCTTGTCCATTTTATTGGCATAGAGTTGCTTGTAGTAATATCTTAGGATGGTTTGTATTTCTGTGGTGTCTGTTATAACTTCTCCTTTTTCATTTCTAATTTTATTGATTTGAGTCCTCTCCTCTTTTTCTTGATGAGTCTGGCTAATGGTTTATCAATTTTGTTTATCTTCTCAAAGAAACAGCTTTTAGTTTTATTGATCTTTGCTATTGTTTTCTTTGTTTCTATTTCATTGATTTCTTGTCTGATCTTTATGATTTCTTTCCTTCTGCTAACTTTGGGTTTTGTTTGCTCTTCTTTCTCTAGTTCCTTTAGGTGTAAGGTTAGATTGTTTCTTTGAGATTTTTCTTGTTTCTTGAAGTAGGGTTGTATTGCTATAAACTTCCCTCTTAGAACTGCTTTTGCTGCATCCCATAGGTTTTGGATTGTCATGTTTTTTTTTTGTTTTTTTTTTTTTTTTAGACTTTTTTTTTTTTTGGATGTTGCGGGTAGGAGTTTATTAATTAATTAATTAATTTTTGCTGTGTTGGGTCTTCGTTTCCGTGCGAGGGCTTTCTCTAGTTGTGGCAAGCGGGGGCCACTCTTCATCGCGGTGCGTGGGCCTCTCACTGTCACAGCCTCTCCTGTTGCGGAGCACAGGCTCCAGATGCACAGGCTCAGTAGTTGTGGCTCACGGGCCTAGTTGCTCTGCGGCATGTGGGATCCTCCCAGACCAGGGCTCGAACCCGTGTCCCCTGCATTAGCAGGCAGATTCTCAATCACTGCGCCACCAGGGAAGGCCCGATTGTCATGTTTTCGTTGTCATTTGTCTCTAGGTATTTTTTGATTTCATCTTGGATTTCTTCAGTGATCTCTTAGTTATTTAGTAATGTATTGTTTAACCTCCATGTGTTTGTGTTTTTTACATTTTTTCCCCTGTAATTGACTTCTAATCTCATAGCATTGTGGTCAGAAAAGATGCTTGATATGATTTCAATTTTCTTAAATTTACTGAGGTTTGATTTGTGACCCAAGATGTGATCTGTCCTGCAGAATGTTCCATGTGCACTTGAGAAGAAAGCGTAAGCTGCTGTTTTTGTATGGAATGTCCTATAAATATCAATTAAATTTAGCTGGTCTATTGTGTCATTTAAAGCTTGTGTTTCCTTATTAATTTTCTGTTTGGATGATCTGTCCATTGGTGTAAGGGAGGTGTTAAAGTCCCCCACTATTATTGTGTTACTGTCGATTTCCTCTTTTATAGCTGTTAGCAGTTGCCTTATGTATTGCGTTGCTCCTGTGTTGGGTGCATATGTATTTACAATTGTTATTTCTTCTTCTTGGATTGATCCCTTGATCATTATGTAGTGTCCCGCCTTGTCTCTTTTAACATTCTTTACTTTAAAGTCCATTTTATCTGATATGAGTATTGCTACTCCAGCTTTCTTTTGATTTCCATTGGCATGGAATATCTTTTTCTGTCCCCTCCCTTTCAGTCTGTATGTGTACCTAGGTCTGAAATCGGTCTCTTGTAGACAGCATATATATGGGTCTTGTTTTTACATCCATTCAGCAAGCCTTCAGTGAGCCTGTGTCTTTTGGTTGGAGCATTTAATCCATTCGCGTTTAAGGTAATTATCAATATGTATGTTTCTATTACTATTTTCTTAATTTCTTAAGGACTTGGGTGGCTGTTTCATTTCCCATGTTAGGGAAGTTTCCGACCATAATCTCTTCAAATATTTTCTTGGGTCTTTTCTCTCTTCTCTTTCTGGGACCCCTATAATGCGAATGTTGTTGCATTTAATGTTGTCCCAGAGGTCTCTTCGGCTGTCTTCATTTCTTTTCATTCTTTTTTCTATATTCTGTTCTTTGGCAGTGAATTCCACCATTCTGTCTTCCAGGTCACTTATCCGTTCTTCTGCCTCAGTTATTCTGCTACTGATTCCTTCTAGTGTATTTTTCATGTCAGGTATTGTATTGTTCATCTCTGTTTGTTTGTTCTTTAATTCTTCTAGGTGTTTGTTCTTTAATTCTTCTAGGTCTTTTTAAACATCTCTTGCATCTTCTCGATCTTTGCCTCCATTCCTTTTCCGAGGTCCTGGGTCATCTTCACTATCATTATTCTGAATTCTTTTTCTGGAAGGTTGCCTATCTCCACTTCATTTAGTTGTTTTTCTGGGGTTTTATCTTGTTCCTTCCTCTGGTACGTAGCCCTCTGCCTTTGCATCTTGTCTGTCTTGCTGTGAATGTGGTTTTTGTTCCACAGGCTTCAGGGTTGTAGTTCTTCTTGCTTCTGCTGTCTGCCCTCTTGAGGATCCACATATGCATTTTATTCATTTCCCTTTTCCCTTTAATTTCCAATTATCTTCATTCTGTGTGTTTACTTACTAGGGTATTTTTGAGATCATTTTTAGTAAATGGAGCCTCCTCCTTTTTTTTCCCCCTTTTTTAAGAGCTACATTACATGCCTTTTAATTGTTTAAAACAGATTCTACATGTGATATTTTGAATTTAGAGCATTACCCGGAGCCCAGCACATGGTGGGTGTACAGTAACTGTTAGTCTCCTTCCTCTTCTCCCATATTTTAGAGAGCTTTGAGAGTTGAGCCGCAAACCAGAGGCATGATATGAATGGTCTGTCTTGTTCATCCAGCTTTGACCTTGATGCCTGGTTCTGGGACCTGTGCTCACATCCTGTCCTCGGCTCCGTCCCGTCCTGCTTCCTCTAACTCCCTCTCTCTCCGACCTATGAGGACCTGCTCTCGTTGCCCTTTGTCCCCACTGGGACTGACCCTCTGCTTGCCCCTCCCAGTCCTGTCTCGAGCAGGACCCCTTGGTTGAGGAGGCTCCCAGAGGTGCTTCCAGCTGACAGGCAGGGAAACAAGCAACAGGAAGTGGAACAGAGAAGCCAGACTTTTGGAGGTTGAGGGCTCAACTGTCTTGACTTGACCAATTTGCCATCCTGATATTCCTAATGTGGGTCTTGGTCCAGCGTCAGTGAAGACATTCTGATGATATACATGATAGTCGACTAAATCAGAAACCTGGATCAGTAACTGCTTCCTCTATAACAGATGCCTTGTCCTTTGTTTCAGAAGAGTCAGTGGAGACTATTAAGCGGATTTGTAGCAATAACTTTGACTCATGGCTACACTTGAGTCAAAGGCTTGTGTTACTAATAGGACGCTTAACATCTTTGTGTCTGTGCTTTTGCAGTTTTGCCAAGAGAGAGAAAATTGATGTCATGCTTTACTACTGATTCAAATTTGCTTTATATCCTTCTTCCTAAAAGACAAGAGTTGTGGCAACCTTCCCAACTAATGGAAGATTTCCAGAGAAAAAGCCAGTGACTATCGTATTCTGGCCACACTGTCTATGGAACAGTCACTTAAGAAGCATTAGGTTTAAATGACTTACTCTAGAATGTTCTCTCAGACTTATCTGATGCAAAAAATCCTCCAGATACCCTTGAAAATATGTATTCTGGAATTGCAAACATGAGTATCAGAATCAATCCATGATACATAGCTGTGAAAGTAATAGACAAAAACAATACTGGAATTTCTGTAATTTAAAATGATAAAACAATCGGGAAAGAAAAATTAGAATCTTAACAGGGAATGCTATTCTTATTAATTTTTGTAAGTAATCCTGTCTTCCCTATTTAATAATTATCATAATGAATATTTTAAAGTGTTCATGAGATTTACGACTTTATACATTTTTGGTCTTCATCATTTTACATAAATTTCATAACTGAGATTAAGTGTAAATGAGTTAGACTCCAAATAAAATAAGACCTTTAGAAACAAATGAATCAACCCCTAACTTGTACATGTCTACTAAATACAATATGATTATAAAGACATTATAAAACAAATAGTACAAGAAACAGATTTCATAGAAGATCCAATGTTTTGAGTAAAATGTCTGAAAACAATAGCAGTATTCCACATTTAAGTGCATTGATGAAATAGAAAAGAATCACTCACACCTTGTCATATTGTGAATAAGTGAGTTTTGGTACAAGAAGACTTTGTTTTGAATTTTGCTCTGCTTCCTAGTAATAACTCTGGAAGCTTAGGCACACTGCTCCATCTTCCTGAACCCCAGTTTCCTCGCATATAACAATTGGCTAATTTTTAATAATAATTCAAAATTAATTTCATAAGACTCAAGTTATACAATGAAAGAAAAGTAGTTAGATAATATATTGTTACCAAATTATGTCGTGCAGACCCCCCGCTTGGGCCCTAGCCCAACCACGGCCCCTGCCGTAGTGGGAAAGGTTCTTTTTCTGTTTAGGTTCATGCAACCAAAAACAAAAGCGAAGCTGAGATCGAAGCAACACAAACTTTATTCAAAGGTCAGAGCGTGGAGAAGCAGGAACTTAGTTCACAAATCACCTTCTCGCCCAGGGGCACAATTAAGGCAAGATGTAAGGGCAAGGTTAATGAGGGGGAGGCATAACAATGGTTTTCTGGGCTTCTTCCTGGGGTAGAAGGTGCTGCCTCTTTTCTGCCCTTGTTTGGTCCCTCAGCATCTGGGTTGAAAGTGGGTGCAACCATCATGGCAGGGTTGGGCAGAGACGTTAACCTGATTGGCTGGTGGTGAGGTCATCGGGAGTTGGCATCTTCAGCCGTCTGGTTCTAGCCGGTCTGGGGTCTAGTGCTTGTGGGCAGCATGCAGTTAACTTCTCCCACCTGGTGGGGATTTCAGTATCTGCAAAACAGCTCAAAGGCCATGGCTCAGAATATTATCTGTAGCCCTTGAGGAGGAACTGAAGGTCCTTAATTTTTTTCAATGCCTAAACGATTATTACTTTGTCTTGTTTGACTGTTTTCCTTTCTTTCTGCATTTTCTCATTTTTCTGATTAAATTTATTCTTTGGCCATCGGGGTGGGCCTAGGAGGCTAGAGCTCTTCTTCAGATGTGTGGCAGGCGGAGTACACGGAGAGGGTGTGTTCCTGCAGGCCCCCATCGGGTCCTGCTCAGTTACAGTATGGCGGGCACCTGGAAGATCTCCACTAGATGTTAGTTTTCTAAAAATGGAGAGTGTAGAAATAGTGAAACAGGTGGTTGAGACATTTAGTATTTAATGGTTAGACTGAGCTCCCCAAACTGGAAACAAGGTACCAGTCCATTTGTTTCTCCGTAAATATTTATTGAGCGTTTCTTTGTTTCATGTGCTTCCGTGGACACTAGAGGTTCAGAAACTTAGTCTTCTGGAGAAAAAGGAAGAAGAGAGCTTAGTGTGTTGCTGAGGTGGGGGCTGGGTGTCAGGGGTTTCAGTGGCGCATCCGTGAACGTCTGCGCTGAGAGCACGAGGACCGAAAGGCTGTGTGTGTCTGGGGCCTTATCCTAGGGGCACGTCCCAGGGCTGCAGAGGAGTCCTCTGTCTTAAGGAGACTCGAGCTTCGCAGGGCCCAGAGTAATGGGCTCGGGCAGGGGCCTGCTGACCACCGCAGGGGTCCAGAGGGGGTGGTGATGTTGTAGGTGGGATTGGAGCAGCACAGGTGGGGAGAAGGTCGTTAGCCTTGGGCATCTCCCTACTGGAAAACTGACAGGTTTACAACAGGTTAGACATGAGGGACTAGAGAAAGAAAGGAAGCAAAGATACCTCCAAAAGTCTGGCCTCAGAGACTGGAAGGATGAATATTTTTTTATATTGGGGTATAGTTGATTTACAATGCTGTGTTAGTTTTAGGTGTACAGCACACTGACTCAGTTTTGCATACATCTTTGTGTATATATATTCTTTTCAGATTCTTTTCCTTATAGTTTATTACAAGATACTGAGTTGAGTTCCCTGTGCTATACAGTAGGTCTTTGTTGATAATGTATTTTTTATATATAGTAGTGTGTATATGTTAATCCCAAATCCTAATTTATCTCTCCCTGCCTTTTTCCCCTTTGGTAACCATAAGTTTGTTCTCTGTGTCTGTGAGTCTGCTTCTGCTCTGTAAATAAGTTCATTTGCACCATTTTTGTTTGTTTGTTTTAAAATTAATAAATTTATTTATTCATTTATTTATTTATGGCTGCATTGGGTCTTCGTTGCTGCACGCGGGCTTTCTCTAGTTGTCTTTCTTTGTCTGGCTTACTTAGTATGATAATTTCTATGTGGAATCTAAAAAAAAAATGATGCAGGGCTTCCCTAGTGGCGCAGTGGTTAACAATCTGCCTGCCAGTGCAGGGGACACAGGTTCGAGCCCTGGTCCGGGAAGATCCCACATGCCACAGAGCAGCTAAGCCCGTGTGCCACAACTATTGAGCCTGCACTCTAGAGCCCACGAGCCACAACTACTGAGTCCGCGTGCCATAACTACTGAAGCCCTCGTTCCTAGAGCCCGTGCTCCGCAACAAGAGAAGCCACCACAATGAGAAGCCCGTGCACCGCACAAAGAGCAGCTCCCGCTCACCACATCTAGAGGAAGCCCGCGTGCAGCCACGAAGACCAAATGCAGCCAAAACTAAATAATAGAAATAAAAATAAATTTACGAAAAAAAGAAAAAGGGCTCACACTTTGTGATTTATTATTAGCTATTAAAATATTAATTATGAAAATTAGTTTGGAAATATGTTTTAATTAACTCTAAATAAATCGTATCCAAATAGATATGGATCATTTAATTGTAAATGAATTTTACATGTTTTGCAAATTATCTGAAGTATGATTATGTGGTTTTAACATTAATAATTTTTAAAGCTAGAAATACAGCCCACCACCTGCACCAAACTCCAATTTCACAATCTCAGTGTGCTTAAAGTAAGTCAAAACTAAAACGTGGACATTGTTACCCACTGATTACTGTTGTCGGTGGAGTTTGAATGATCTGTGTAAAAAATAATAGTTTATTCACAGTAACCTTACCTGTTTCAGCATCATATTGAAGGATTGCTAAGGCTTTGATGGGATTCTTCAAAATGACGTTTCAGATTTAGTTCTTACAGATTAGCTGGTGGGCTCTGCCCGTTGATATTACATTTCAGTTTACTATTTAACCCATGAATACTTTCAAGGCAGTAGTTTTATGTTTTAAAGAACTGTTAAATTTGTATACATGAATAAGCAAAATTTGTTCATCATAAATATTTCTTAGTTATAGCTAAATTAAATTTATAATTAAGTTTTTGAAAATGTATTTAGGTATTTTCTGTAGTCAAAATGCTTGTGTTATCATTTTCCTTGGGAAAAGTTGTTTTGTTTACCCTCGAAACTTAAAAATAACTTTCCTTTCCATTGAAGTTATCCTTTTTCAATCTTGAGTCCATCTTTTTCAGTGGCAATTAAATCAACTGGGGATCAGACCACTTTTGTTTTCTCCCATTGCCTCATGGTAATATATTTAGGGCAAATTTATTTGGATGAATTTTAATTCAGGAAGAGTGAACAAGTATTTTCCTTTACATTACATACAGATTTTATTTTTTATTAAGTTACTTGATAACGTTTAAGATTTTGAATGAGAAGTTTCCCCTTGTTCCAGTGACAACCTGTAACGAGGTAAATCAGTACAGGAAGTCATACATACGAAAGAGTTCCATTCCCAGAGCGCGTTCGTAAGTCCAGTTTGTTCATAAGTCCAACAAAGTTAGCCTAGGTACCCAACTAACACAATCGGCTACATAGTACTGTCCTGTAATAGGTTTATAATACTTTTCACACAAATAATACATAAAAAACAAACAAAAAATAAAACATTTTTAATCTTACAGTACAGTGCCTTGAAAACTACAGTAGTGCAGTACAACAGCTGGCATCCAGGGGCTGGCGTCGAGGGAACAGGCAAGGGGAGTTACTGACTGGAGCGGGGAGGGGATATGGGAGATAGTAGAGCTGAAGGATCGTCGGCTATAGGAGACGGAGGGCAAGCTTCAGTTTCATTCACACGTGACGTGGATGGCACAGGTTCTGGGTCCTTGCTGGATTCAATTCTATCTACCCTCTTGAAAAAAATGATCCAGTGATGTCTAGGTAGTAGCTCTTTTTCTCTCGTCATAGATGACACGGTGGCACTGGATTGCATTCTGAACGGCTGCTGCAACCTTCGTGTACCGTTCTACGTTCGGGTTCTGTGCCTCAGAAACTAACAGTGCCTCCTCAAATAGAGGAAATCCCCTTGCCGTTTCCTGCGTCGTGAATTCTCTTTGGTTCTTCAGTTACTTCTTCCTCTTGTCTCTCTTCATCCTTTCTCTGGGCACATTTGCATCTTTGAAAGTTCGCAACGGGAAGGTTCATACGTAGGGGACTTACTGTACTTTGTTCTTAGCTAAGACGTGTCCCCCGCTTAAGGAGTTGCTTACTCTGCAGGGTGGAAGTGTTGGGTAGGTTTCGGAGTTACTTCTTGATAATTACGGGCATTGTGCTTGGAAATGGTAACATGCCCGTGTGAGCATGCCTAAGCCACTGTTCGTGGTTCAAAATGAGAAAGGCAGATGTTTTCAGGCACAGTTTACTCAAGCTACTGAATTAATTATTTTTAGTGTGAGTGAAATCAAGTGTGGTTTAATTCAGAGATCAAGATACCGCACATCCAGTAATTTTATACATTGTTAGAAGTCGTCTCCGTATCGTTATGTGTTTTGCAGTATTTCACATAGTTTAGTGCATTGCTAAGGCTGTAGAGTAATGGGCTTCATTGTTGATCAGCAATTAAAAAATAAAGCCTCACAGTGTTTACTTAAAGTAGATAATGTTGAAGCAAAACTGGGTAAAATTTAATATGTATTAAATAGATTATTGTACATTTTTGACGCAGGCTACCGAGCTTTTTATTTTAGACATTGAAGAGTTATCAATTTGAAAATCATGATTTATGCTTTTGTTTTTCCCTCATGAAGTGTTGGAAGTGGTTGACGTTCTGTCGATTTGTCAGTTTTTCTTTATGATGCTCTTGTCAAGACAGGCAGCCTCTGCTTGGGATGTAGTATTTGGAAGATGCCAGCTCTGCTGTTTGGAGTGTCATCCTTTCACTTTACAGTGTCGCTGTGTGATGAAGACCAGCTGGTGCATTTACATTTCTTATTGGAAATTTCCATCTGATTCACTATTGTGATGTGTGCTTTTGTTCAGAAACACTTAATCATTCTTACGTAGCAAGGCCTTCTGAACCGCTGACGGCTTTCTCTTTCACTGACTAATTTGAGCTGTCAATCTCCTGGTTTGGCAGACATTCCAGCTTGTTGTATTATCGGTGTTTGTTTGCACAGGAAGTGATGTACCACGGAGGCTGAATTTATAGGAACGGTTTGCATTCGACTAGTGAGCAGTGCTACTTCTTCCATGGCGATATTATTGTATAACTTGGGTTAATACAATTACCGTGCACCTATGTAGTGCTGGTTCTCTCTTGTAACATCTCGGGGGCCAGCAGGGAATCACTACTTTTCTTGCAAAGTGAAAGTTGCCTGTGCCTTGTGCCTTGGTTGTATTCCTTTATTCTAAAGATAGTGGACCTTAACCTGCCACTAGTAATTACACACAGATTGACACTGCTTTTGCCATTGTTGAAAATTGTTTTAACATTTGTGTTTGGTCTCTCTCTGGTTGTTTTGGTTTTTTTTGGAGGCACCCCACGGCACTTGGGATCTTAGTTCCCAGACCAAGGATTGAACCTGTACCCCCTGCAGTGGAAGCGCAGAGTCTTAACCACTGGACCAACCACTAGGGAACTCCCTGTGTTTGCTCTTAAGCTGAAACTAGTGATGTCTAGGATGTTTCAGGAAAGTGCATCACAAAATATGTCACTTTTATTGCACTTATGGAGTATTAGCTTAATTATATGAGTTATATTCTTAACCATTTCATGTGTTGGGTTATAAGTTTCTTCAGATTCAAATCTAACACGTAGTTTTGGGCAAATAAAAGCTATTCACGGAAAATCAAGAATGAAAAATATATTTTCATTGAATACTTTAAGATATCTTTCATGATGATGGTAAGAAAAACTATTCTTTTGAAAAGAGAAAGCATATGACTCCATCCCTTTTACGAAGTGGGAGAATTAGGGACACTTTAAACACAAGAATGAATGAAAACACTTCCGTAAAATAATCTCCAAATTCCTGTTAAAAGCAGTTTTCTCGCTTTTCCCCTCTTCTGACTCCTAAAATAATCAAGCACTTTAAAAGAGATGAAAAATAAATCTCTTTTATTAATGAGCTGAACACCACCAAGATGTTAGTGAGGCATAGGGACAGAGAAGGCAAAATGAAAAGGCACGTTAGTAAAATTCTTGACATATTCATGAAGAATCTAGGGAAGCTACCTACACAAATATTTATGCATCAGAAAACTTACGAATCATTTACCCTTCTTCTTCTTCTCTGTGTCACATCTTGGTGCTACCTCTAGGTCTTCATTCTGAATCGTGTATATTACACATTGAAATTAAATGCCTATGCCTGTCATCTATTTCCACTTTCTCCGTTTGGAGCTGGGACTGTACTAAATGACTCTGGTATATTTTATGGTTTTAGGATGATGTCACTTTTATGATACACTACAAGTCCTCAAGTCCTGCGTTACTCTATTTTCTGAAATCTTTTTTCTGGAATCTGTACTCATCTGTAGACTTTTAAGCGAGTATGATGGTGCATCGATATTATAGCCTCACGGGAGTTCAAAAGAAGTGTAGACACTCGGTAATAAAGTCCTCA
Organism: Phocoena sinus; assembly: GCF_008692025.1. Taxonomy (NCBI): domain Eukaryota; kingdom Metazoa; phylum Chordata; class Mammalia; order Artiodactyla; family Phocoenidae; genus Phocoena; species Phocoena sinus. The sequence goes on from NC_045768.1 coordinate 115,444,100, forward strand.
ACCTCTACAATAACATGCCAGACATGAATATTAAAGAGAAGGAACCAAAGTCAGCCTGAAGATCTATGTAACTGGTAACTGACCAAAAACAGAAAATGCCCACGTGTGGGTGAGAAAGTCAGTGAACTGCTGGAACCAGATTCCAGGATGTGAGTCAGACAGTGTGGTAGCTGTTGTCAGAGGCTGGACCAAGGCTGCATAGGACCGTGATCCCCAAGGAGGGGAACCACATTAGCTGGGCATCGGACAGCTGTCCGGATGGAGCCCGGAGCAGATTGGACAGCGTGGGCTGGGGAGGCAGAGCTCGAATTTGGGGCTGCTGAGGTGTAAAAATTTGAAGATCCAGCTCATAAAGAAAAGGGAGCTACAGAGGGGAGAGGCTTCATAAATCTGCACAGGGCACCTCTCATATTTGCCGAATACACAAGATGACCAAGTGCAGGCCAAGATGTGGCTCATGGGGCACGCATCCACTGGAGATTTTGGAGGACACCCCGTGTTGGTAGGAGTCTCACAAGATGAGCCCAGAGGCCCCTTTCCGGCACCTGTAGGGGCTCAGTGGACATCTAGTGAACCAGGCTTTGGAGGAGGCTGGGCTAATTTAATACTCGCACAGTATTCTCAAAGCAAGATCCCAGAATTCCTGGAGATCTCTAAGACCCTTCTAGGGGGTCAGTGAGGTCAAACTACTTAATAGTGGTAATAATAATGATGACAATAATGATAGATAGATATTTGTCCTTTTTCACTGTGTTAACATTTGCAGTTATGTCTCCAAAGCATGGTGAGTAAAACTTCTGAAATTAATTAATTTCAATTAAGGCCTCGCCAACTACCTACCGCAGTGGTCATTTTAGTCTTCACTGCCGTGAAATTGAGTAGAAAATAACAGCTTCACTTGAGTATCTTTGATAAATTCATAAAATATATTAATTATCTGTATGATAAAATTGGAAATATGCTTAAAATCTTTTGCTGCAAAATGAATTACAGTGGTTGTCTCACGGGACAGCACCTCTGTGGTTGAGTTGCAAGCAGAACTAGCCACTGTTTTCACGGAATAACAATTTTTTAATGAAACAGTAATTAACAGAAAACTATGGTTATTCTGATTGGGGAACTTAAGGGCATATTCTCAGTAAGAAGTGAAGTAAGTGACAGGCTTACTTTCCAAATAACAAAGAGCATAAATAAACAATAAATATCCTGTTTACTCATATTTGTGTTTGTCTCTCCAAATTGTATATATTGTTATCCACCTGCCAAAAATGTCAACAAATGGTCCTGCTTACTATTTTAGTAAATAGTAGGAAAATACAGGATGAAAATTACTCCCAGAGAGAGTTGGGAGGTCTGATGTCAAGTGTGACAGAAGTAGTAGAGCTCCCAGGACCCAGGGTCCCCACAGCCAGCTGCCCCGGGATCCAGCGCATGCACCCGTGGCCAGCAGCCTCCCCATGAGACAGGGCCTGGCAGCTACCAGACTGGGGGAACTGCATCACCTACCAGTGCACTCACAATAGTCAGCCCTGTGTGACAGAAGAGCCCACAAAGCCCACGTAGGGGACAACCCTGGAGCCTGTAGCTCTGCTCACCAGAGGGGAGTGCTCTGCTGGGACGCACAGGACATCTCCTCTATAAGGCCACTTCTCCAAGGTCTAGAAACGTTATCAACCTACCTGATACATACAAATGAGATGACAGAGGAATATGTTCCAAACCAAGGAACAAGACAAAAACACAGAAGAACTAAGCAAAGTGGAGATAAGCCATCTGCCTGATAAAGAGTTCATGGTAATGACCATAAAGATGCTCAGCGGGACTTCCCTGGTGGTGCAGTGGTTAAGAATACACCTGCCAATGCAGGGGACACAGGTTCAAGCTGTGGTCCGGGAAGATCCCACATGCCACGGAGCAACTAAGCCTGTGTAACACAATTAGTGAGCCTGCGCTCTAGAGCCCGTGCGCCACACCTACGGAAGCCCACGTGCCTAGAGCCCATGCTCCGCAACAAGGGAAGCCATCACAATGAGAAGCCCGCGCACCGCAACGAAGAGTAGCCCCCACTTGCCACAACTAGAGAAAGCCTGCACGCAGCAACAAAGACCCAATGCAGCCAAAAATAAAAATTAATTATTTAGAAAAAGATGCTCAGAGAACTCGGGAGAAGAATGGATGAACACAGTGAGAAGATTTACAAAGAGTTAGAAAATGTACAGAAGAAACAAACAGAGCTGAAGAGTACAGTAACTGAAATAAAAAATACGTTAGAAGGAATCAACAGCACCGAGGAACAGATCAGTGAGCTGGAAGGCAGAGTAGTGAAGATCACCAAAACTGAACAGAAAAAAAGAAAAAAGAATTGAAATAATGAGGACTGTTTCAGACACCTCTGGGACAATATCAAGCATACTAATATTCTCATTATAGGGTCGCAGAAGGAGGAGAGAGTGAGAAAGGGTCAGAGAACTTATTTGAAGCAGTTATGGCTGAAAACTTCCCCAACCTGGGGGACGAAACAGGCATCCAGGTCCAGGAAGCACAGAGAGTCCCAAAAGAAATGAACCCAAAGAGGACCACACCAAGGCACATTGTAATTAAAGTGGCAAAATTTCAAGAGAGAGAAGTGATTTCTCAAAAAAACTAAAAATAGAACTCCCATACGATCCAGAAATCTCACTTCTGGGTATTTATCCAAAGAAAACAAAAACACTTAATTCAAAAAATATATGCACCCCAGTGTTCATAGCAGCATTATTTACAATAGCCAAGATATGGAAGCAACCTAAGTGTCCATGGACAGACGAATGGATCAAAATGATGTGATATATATAAAAGATGGAGTATTATTCAGCCATTAAAAGAATGAAATAACGCCATTTGCAGCAACATAGATAGACTTCGAGGGCATTACACTAAGTGAAAGAAGTCAGACAGAGAAAAACAAATACTGTGTGGTTTCACTTATATGTGGAATCAAAAGGGCAAAACAAATGAACAAACAGAACAAATGGGTGGTTGCCGGGGGGAGGGGGTTTTGGGGGACAGAATAGGTGAAGGGGATTAAGAGGTACAAACCTCCAGTTACATAATCAAGTCACAGGGATGTCATATACGGCCTGGGGAATATGAGCAATTATATTGTAATAACTTTGGGGACAGACGGTTACGAGACTTATGGTGGTGATCATTTCATGATGTGTACAAATGTCAAATCTCTACGTAGTACATTGACACTAACATAATATCATCCATCAACTGTATCTCAGTAATAAAGCACGATACTCAGCAGATTAGAGGACTCAGCGTAAGGTCCTGACATCGGCTCACCGTGGAGCCTGGTCCGCCTTACCATCTACCAACGTGTGCTACCAGGTTCCTGGCCGACTCAGTCTTCTGCCGGGTCGTGTGCCGAGAGAGAGTAGCGTAGTGTACGTTGTGTTGTGGTCTGCGTTCTTCACGTAGGGGGCACCTTCATTGGAACAGGCAGTCATGACATTAGTTCTTGAGAATCTACACAGCACTGTTAGGGTAGCGGATGTCCGTACATAGCAGCGTAGTTCTGAAGGGCAAGCTTGTCACTGAGATAAAGACAGGACGGGAGCCATTTTGTGATGAAAGACCTATGTTGCTAAATAGCAGTCATTTTGTAATGACGGAACTGACCATTGCGACGTGCTGTGTCACATATGTGTGAACGCCTTTCCTACACAGAGGAAGTATGTGAGCTGGGGCCGACGTGGCTCCCGCTGCCCTGGTGAGGATTCTTGGGTTCAGCGGAGTTGGCCATGAGGAAGGTGCTTCTGGACACTACTGGTCTTCCCCCAGGGCTTATTTGATTAAAAATTATATTTGTTGAAATGATTGGTGTATTTTTTTCCACTTTGATTTGTTGTTACCGTCTTTGTTGTTGAGTTGCAAGTATAGAAACCGTCTGAAACTGCCTTTGGAAAGTTTGTGGGAAGGATATCTTATATGAGGGTTAAGGAACAACTCCCAGGATTCAAAATGAAAAACGGATCCAGGCCTCCAGGATAAACTTGAACAGGAACTCAAATGCTATTGGAACTCTCTATCTGCACATCTGTTTCATTTTTCTTTCTCAAAAGAGAATAGCTTCGCAGGTTCTCTGCCTGTGTATGCCAGGTTCACGTACATAGAATGTGAGGGATACTCAGCTGATGGATCCAGTGGACCACGTGCATTTGTTTTTATGACTCCTGCTAAGTTATTCTCCAGATTTCTTCAATTAATACTTCAATCATCAAATTGTGAGAATGTCCAATTCTGCACATCCTCATTTAGGCCATATATTTATGTTTAAATTTTTGTATATTTCTATGGATGCAAATATGCATCTGTGTTTAAATATTGTGTTTATCTTTTTCAATTTCATGGGGACAATTTACATATTTTAAAGTTTTATGAATTTAAAATACATTTTAAAATTTTGTCCATTTCGTGGGTACAGATGTTATCAATTTACATCGCACTTCGCTGAGGTTGAATTTATTTTAGTTTAGTTTAGTTTGTAAAGTCAATCTTTTATTCAGATTTCCTTGGTTTGGTTGTTGTTTTGTTTTGTTTTGTTTTGGCCGCATTGCCTGGCATGTGGGATCTTAGTTCCCCGACCAGGGATCGAACCCGTGACCCCTGCAGTGGAAGCATGGAGTTTTAACCACTGGACTGCCAGGGAAGTCTGTGGATTTATTTTATTTTTACCTTCGTTTCTAGGCTATTTGATTTTATCCTTTATCATTTTCTTATCTTTTTTTTTTTTGTGTGTGGTACGCGGGCCTCTCACCGCTGCGGCCTCACCCACTGCGGAGCACAGGCTCCGGACGCGCAGGCCCAGCGGCCATGGCTCACGGGCCCAGCCGCTCCGCGGCATGTGGGATCCTCCCGACCGGGCCACGAACCCGTGTCCCCTGCATCGACAGGCGGACTCTCAACCACTGCGCAACCAGGGAAGCCCATTTTCTTATCTTTTAATTTTTGTCAATTTCTAAAAGTATATTCTGGGCACTCCGTTCATTATTTCAACAAGCAGAAAACTCTAAATCTACAACTGCCAGATTAGTCATCCTTTGGAACAAGAATGGCCATTTCTACCCTAGTGGTCCAACCTTTGATGAATTCAGTTTCCTTACATGTGAACAATTCACCTCTCAGCCCTTGAGTGATTTGACAACATCCTCTCCAGCTTCATTCCAACCTTCCTGTCTTTAGACGCTAAGACTGACCAGACTGTTTCTTAAGCTCTGGTCACTCGTGTACCTGCCCACTGCACTTGTTTTTCTCTTGCTGTTCCTGGCACGTACATTTTCACACACAAAGCTGTCCTGTTATCAGTGTTCATCCTATTCTGAAGGCAGGCACCACCTGTCCCACTTTGACCCTAGCAGTGATTTTGCCGATAAGGCTAATGGGGTTTGTCCTCACAAATCCGAATGCAGTCGTCATAGTCAGTGCAGAGGTTGGCCTTCCAGAGAAGTTCTTTTATTTCTGTGTCACTGAGTAGCTGTCCTGCTCCACCAGAGCCTCTGCAAAGCTCCTGAGATCGAGTACTTTGTCCTCTGGGGTAGTGAACATTCTGAGGTAGCGGTCACATATCTCCATCCTTCCCCATAAATTCGAATTGCTTTATATTTGGTGGATTTTTTATGATGTTTCCCCCCTGACTTTATTTCTCCCTCTTGTATAATCTCACAGAAATGTGTATCCCTCATTGAGACGTTACATGAGTGCTACCTACCATCTGCTAGGGTCTGTGACTTTCCTTGTCTTTTTTATTCCTGCATTCCCATATCAACCAGCAAAAAATTTGATGTTTACATGTAAAAAACGAATCAATATAAAGAAAACTTGAAAAGAGTAATCCTTGAGTTATAAGGGATTTCACTTTTCAAATCAAACACTTCTGTATTGTCTGATATGTTTATAGTGAGTGTATACAACTTGCATAATCAGAAAAAAATTTAAGGATTTTTGTTTGAGTTTATTAGGTTTGTACTGTAGAACTACCTTTATGAGAGTTCGAGAATCATCAATTCTAATTAGACTAAAACGTTTCTAGTATGTTTCTGTTGTGCTCATTTTGAATATAGCCAAAGGGAAACAAAATTTTAAACCTTTCTGTGCCTGCTCCCTTAATGAAAGTCTGTGTTTACTTTCTTAGTATGATCATTTCTTTTTTATAAGTATGTCACATGACGTACTTATAAAATAGTCTTATAATAGTGTTAATAGTTATTAACTGACCTATCTCTATAAATTCTATATAATTAATTGACCTATCTCTATAAATTCTAAAAACTATAGTTACATTTTTAAAGGTGGTGTTTCACAATTTTATCTAATTATGTTTTTCTCTTTTTTCCCCCATAATCTTAAGAATTCAGTCTTTTCATTCACTTCCTCAGTAAATCTACTTTTCTTCTTTATCTCATAAGCATTAATTAGTTGGAAAAAGTCATAGGCTCTGTTTTCTCACTTATTCATGTCTTCCTTGATCACTTCTTATTTCCTTCTCTGTTTTTTGCTTCATTAACTTAACTGGAACCAGGTAAACAGTATCAAATGAGCAAACTACATCTGCAATGAGCATGGCATTTCACACATTCTAAAATCATTAAAAAGTAATTCACGCTATGCTTAAAGCATCAGCTGCATGCTTGGCAAATTTTATAAATGAAAATTAATATCTTTGGAATGAGTTGGGATTGAATATAAGACGTCATCAGAGATTTAAATATCGTTATTTAAGCTGGCCACTTTCCTCCCTTGGCCCACCTTATTTATTGACAAAGTGCAAAGAAGGAGAGAGGCCTTTCGCTCTTGATCATCCCTTCCATGGGTCTTTGTGAGTGTCCCTCGTAGGCACTGGTCCAAGGAATGCATTCCTGGGTTCTAGGGATACAGCAGTAAACAAAACAGAAAAATCCCATCCTTCACAGACTTAACTTCTAGAAGGAGAAAGAAAATCAGCAAAATAAATGCATCTCCACTTAAGGATTCCTGGACTGAATGTCACTATTATGACATAGTGTGAGTGTGTTTTGTGTTTGGTAATTGCAATCATTGTAGCTTCTGTTGTCATCCAGTTACAATGCTTGGTGTCAGTTGATTTATCTCGTAAAAATAACATACAGTGTGTGTGGGGGAAAAAAAAAAAAAGGGAAATTCTGACACGTTCCAACATGGATGAACCTTGAGGACATTGTGCTGAATGAAATATGCCAGGGAGGAAGGACACACGTTGTATAATTCCACTCATAGGAGGTACCTAGAGCGGTCAAATTTATAGAGACAGGAAGTGGAAGGATGGTTGCCAGGGGCTGACAGAGAGAGAACGGGGAGTTATTTTTTAATTGGTACAGAGTTTCGGTTTTGCAAGATGAAAAGAGTTCTTGAAGTGGATAGTGGTGAGGCACGGTAATGTAATGCCCTTAACGCGACTGAATCGTACACTTACAATGGTAAGTTTTATGTTACGTATATTTTTCCACAATTAAAAAATTAAAAATAAATAAATACATCTCCACTTAAATATCACCTTCTCAATTTGGACTTCCATAATCGTGGTTTTTTTTTTCTTTTTTAAAATTTATATTGGCGTATAGTTGAGTTACAGTGTTGTGTTAGTTTCTGCGTAATCATCTTATATCAGTTGCTACCTATCCCCATGCCCCTCTCTACCATTTTTCCTCTTGGCTGGCTGTTCTCCATAGCACTTTCTACCTCCTAAGTATTGTGTTATGTAATTAAGGTAATACAGGGGGCATCCCTGGATGTGTTTGCTGGAAAAACACTGTGGGGCAGGGACAGGGGTGCGGGCAGGAGACTTGCCAGGAAGCCGCCTCTGTATCCAGGGGAGGGCGGGCGATGGCTGGTCCAGCTCAGCGGAGGGAGGTCTTGACCAGTGCATGAACATTGAATGCATTTTGAAGGAAGTGCCAAACCGCTTCAGCTTTCAGTTGTGAGAAGGAACGGGGAGTCAGAGGTGAGAATGATGGACAGCAGGTCAGTGGAGAGGGGATGGAAGGGGCCATGGATTTATGTATGAGTTTGTCCTTTAAGAGGGAGCAGTGGATAAATGTGCTAGGACAATAGCGTGTGATGTCAGAGCCCACTTACCTCGTGTGGTCCCTGAGTCTCAAGTGAGACGGAATGCCGAGACTGTTTTCTCGCAACATCCGCCTGGGTGCACGGGCTCTGCTATCTGTGTGGGGAAGGGGGAGATGTTACTTGTAGTGAGCGGGCTGTAGGCTGGACGAGTAGAGAAGGGAGGACGGGGCACGTGAGGGAGGCTGGGAGATCCCGGTGGGGCAGCGGGCTTGTTGGAGCTGGGACGCAAGGGGAGGAGCTTGCATTTGAGGTTATGGAGAGCCTGTGGTTACTGGTAGTAACATCAACTCTCCTGTAACAGAGAAGTGAGGCTGAGTGGAGGAAAGGATCACTGTCAGCAAGCTGTTGGAAATATCCTATATATGGATATTAACATCATAAAATTTTGCAACAAGAGTTCTTCTGGAATCAGTGACAAGGTACAGGGAGCAAAAGCCATTGAGGGATAGTGATGTGAGTTTCAGCAGCTGGTGGTCTTAGGGGAAAAGGACAAAGAATGAGGACTACGGAGACGTCCGCCCTGCCCACGGCACCAGTCACGAGAAAGCTCCAGAGGCCTGGAGATGCAGTACCTTTAGGGGACAGGCAAGCTGGTTAGAGCGCGAACACGCAGGGAATGGGCAGGCCGTTGGAAATTACGTATTTGCAAAGGAAAAGTGCCCATCACTGATAGATAGCTGTGCGCTCTTGGAAATGTCGGGACTGTGCCTATGAGCTCGTTAGGGTGCTGAGAAGTGGGGAGGTGAGTCTGTGGCGTGGCTGCCGAGCCCGCAGGTCCCCATGGACGGGAACGTCGGTGGTGTGGCCAGCGGGCTGGGACAGCCGGTGAGGGTACGTGGGTACGAGAGACGAAGGGCCTGTGACAGTTCAGCACTCTAAAAAAACTCACATTCTTTTCCAAATAGGGAAGCTCCTATGGGTAGCTTCTTCTGTTCCAAAACCAGACATGTTAACAGAGGTTCTTATGTGTCAGTATTTAAAGTTATTTAAAAATATTTTTCGGAATAAATCATGTGACTCAGGAATTCACGTATCAGTATTTTACTTTATAGCTGCTCGGACAAAAAACTTGGTCTAAGAGTACTCACCAGGAAATATCACTGTGAACATACACATGGGAAATGAGAATCGTTACTATCAAGAAGTGCTCAGCCATAAAAAGAAACGGAATTGAGTTATTTGTAGTGAGGTGGATGGACCTAGAGTCTGTCATACAGAGTGAAGTAAGTCAGAAAGAGAAAGACAAATACCGTATGCTAACACATATTTATGGAATGTAAGAAAAAAATGTCATGAAGAACCTAGGTGTAAGACAGGAATAAAGACACAGACCTACTAGAGAATTGGACTTGAGGATATGGGGAGGGGGAAGGGTAAGCTGTGATAAAGCGAGAGAGAGGCATGGACATATATACACTACCAAATGTAAAATAGATAGCTAGTGGGAAGCAGCCGCATAGCACAGGGAGATCAGCTGGGTGCTTTGTGACCACCTAGAGGGGTGGGATAGGGAGGGTGGGAGGGAGGGAGACGCAAAGGGAAGAGATATGGGAACATATGTATATGTATAAGTGATTCACTTTGTTATAAAGCAGAAACTAACACACCATTCATTGTAAAGCAATTATGCTCCAATAAAGATGTTAAGAAAATAAATTTAAAAAAATTTTAAAAGACGAACCTCACAGGTCATGCTCAGTGAAAGAAGCAGATTCAGAAGACCACACATTACATGAGTCCCTGTCTGTGACGTGTCCAGAGGAAGTAAATTTACAGAGATAGGAAGTGCATGACTGATTGTCTAGAGCTGGGGCGGGAGTCGGGGGACAGGGGGTGGTGACTGCAGACGGGCTATGAATCATTAGGGCTGATACAGATGTTCTGAAGTGGATTGTAGTGACGGTCGCCTAATTCTGCAGATTTACTAAATTATTTAATTGTACAGTTAAATGAGTGGATTTTCATTTTATATGAAAATGCTATATGAAATTTTGGTAACTATACCTCAGTAAAATTGCTTTTTAAAAAAGAGGTAATACAGGGAACATTTGGAAAAGCTAGCACCAGAAATCAAATATAGTGCTGGTGAGCTTTAGCAGGAAAAACTATGATCCTTATTTTTTGTGTGTCACTGATTTGGTAATTGGGACAGAAATACATTGTATCCTTTGATCCAATAATCTCATCTCTGAGGATGTTTCCTAAGGGAAATGTTTCCAAGGAGGCGAAACTTGCACGAATTTGCTTACAAAAGCGTTTTCCCCTTTGGTAGTGTTGTCGATGCATAAGGATGCAGATAAAGTGTTGTAATGGCTGAACACTCAGGAAATGTGTCATATGTGGAGTGTGGGGCTCTTTGCAACATGATCACTCTAAGAATTTAGAAAACGTGCAGTAGTGGAAAAGTTGGCAGGCTCAGTATAACTATGAAAATGTATTCATGGGCACGACATCTCAACATTTTTTAAAAGTCAGAAAATAATGGGAAGCTGTGGGGCTGTTGGTTGACTCATTTATATAATTGAAATATCATAATTTCTCTTAAAAGTAATGCAAAGTAATAGGAGACGAAGATATTTGCATTATGCAGGTAAGTTAATCTGCACTTACATAGTGCAGATAAGTTAAAGTTAAATTTGGCTGTAAAAGAGTGAGCATAGTCATACGGTATGGGCATGTACCCAGAGAAAACCATAATTCAAAAAGAGTCATGTACCACAATGTTCATTGCAGCTCTATTTACAACAGCCACGACACGGAAGCAACCTAAGTGTCCATCGGCAGATAAATGGATAAAGAAGATGTGGCACATATATACAATGGAATATTTCTCAGCCATAGAAAGAAATGAAACTGAGTTATTTGTAGTGAGGTGGATGGACCTAGAGTCTCATACAGAGTGAAGTAAGTCAGAAAGAGAAAGACAAATACTGTATGCTAACACATATATATGGAATCTAAAAAAAAAAAAAAAAAAAGGTTCTGAAGAACCTAGGGGCAGGACAGGAATAAAGACACAGGCATAGAGAATGGACTTGAGGACACGGGGAGAGGGAAGGGGAAGCTGGGACAAAGTGAGAGAGTGGCATGGACACATACATACTACCAAATGTAAAACAGATAGCTAGTGGGAAGCAGCCGCATAGCACAGGGAGATCAGCTTGGTGCTTTGTGACCACCTAGAGGGGTGGGATAGGGAGGGTGGGAGGGAGATGCAAGAGGGAGGAGATATGGGGATGTATGTATATGTATAGCTCATTAACTTTGTTATACAGCAGAAACTAACACACCACTGTAAAGCAATTATACTCCAATAAAGATGTTTAGGAAAAAAAGAGTGAACACAGGGGCTCTCCCTCTCTGGACACTTTGGAACAGTCAGGCCCCAGAGCCTGCAGGTGAAGCAGAGCCTGTCGGTGTTCCCAGCAGTAGGGGAACTGTGAGGGCCCAGAGCCAGGCGTCAACTCCCAGGGGGGCTGGGCAAGGGGGCTTCACGCAAGTCATGGCCTCGTGGAGGTTCAGGTGAGAGCAGAGGAGACAAGGCACCCACCCGGGGACACTTGTAGGTGTCAGCCCAGCGGAGTGGTTGGCTGGGGTGAGGCGGGCACGCACGCAGGACGCGGGGCGGTCAGGGCAGGGGGAACACATCCAGGGCTTGCACTTGTGGACGGCCAGAGTGAGGACGAGGTGTGTGTGAGGTTGGGGGCAGGGTCTGGGATGAGAAAATGATTACATTCTGGGGAGTCTGTCTAACCGGTAAGATACGAAAGGCAATTGGCGGGAGCTTTCTTCCCTGTTAGGACAGACAGTTACACGTATGGAAAGGGGAAAATCCGAATACATCCAAAGTGTTGGATTAGAATCCAGGGTATCATTGAAATTCATGGTTTTGAATTCCTATAGATAATAATAAAAATAGGTATAGATTTAAGAGTGGAGGTAGATGTGTTGTATGTGATAGGGTGATGTGTGTATATATATATATATATATATATATATATATATATATATTTTTTTTTTTTTTTTTTTTTTTTTTTTTTCTGTACGCGGGCCTCTCACTGTTGTGGCCTCTCCCGTCGCGGAGCACAGGCTCCGGACGCGCAGGCTCAGCGGCCATGGCTCACGGGCCCAGCCGCTCCGCGTCATGTGGGATTTTCCCGGACCGGGGCACGAACCCGTGTCCCCTGCATCGGCAGGCAGGCTCCCAACCACTATGCCACCAGGGAAGCCCGGGTGATGGATATTTTCTAGCTTTGTCCCCTGAGAGGGCCTGGGTGTGGTAACCCCAGTTGTGGTGAGCAAATCTAGCACCTGGATCTTGGTTTCCGAATACCACCCAGCACTGAAAAGAACCAAATCTATGTGCAGCAGTGGTTGAATCCAAGCTGGGAAAGGCAAGAAGATGAGGCTGAAACATGTTGCTGTGCCAGACAGCAAGGAAGTGCTCCAAGAGGGATGGGGCAGGTCCAAAGGTCACAGAGGCCAGGTCAAGCGGCCTTGACAGGCCATGTCAGGGACAGCGTGAGCATCGTCAGGACAGTGGTACCAGATTATAACCCACAGAATAAGGTTGGAAATCACAAGAACACAGAAATATAAATGAAGTGAGTAAATTGAGTCTTAATGAGGAATGGGATATTTACATAATGTCAGAGTTCTTCCACCACAGATACTTGTATAGAAGGATTAACGACCAAGCACCACGTTAATGGAACAAATTGAGATCATGGGCCGCAGGCTGTGATGTGCTGAGAACACGGCTCTTCAGTGATGCTCCTGTCAGAGCCGCACAGGCTGCGGCTAGTCATGACGTCACTTCAGATAAACCCAAATTGAGAATGTTCTACGTCATTCTCGGTCCATGTTGTTCAAAAGTACAAAAGCCCAGAAAAGACTGGAGAACTGTAACCAGTTGAAGGGAACAGTTTTTAAAACGTCAACTGAGTGCAACAAAATAGGATTCTGGATCGCATTCATTTTCTAAAAGGGACATTTTTGAGACAATTAGCAAGGCTTGAATGGGGTTCGAGAGTAGGTGGAAGTAATGTGTCAACATTAATTTTGGCATTCACATGACAGCGTTGTTGTTACAAAGAAGATGTGTCTTTGCAGCAAACACACACTGAAGTTTTGGGGGGCTGATGGGGCGTTATGTCAGCAACTGATACACACACCTTTGTACAGTCCCCTCCATGTGATGTAGAAAGAGGGCTTTTCTCTCTTTTGAAAAATACTTTCTAGAGTATTGAATCAAGCTGTCTTTTTTTTTTCTAAGCTGTCTTTGTGGCAACTGTAATATCATGGTTATTTATGCTAATATCTAATAATGCCATTCATTTTTGGTGTTAAATTGCAGGCCTTTGATTTTTTTTTTTTTTTTTTTTGGTACGCGGGCCTCTCACTGCTGTGGCCTCTCCCGTTGCGGAGCACAGGCTCCGGACGCACAGGCTCAGCGGCCATGGCTCATGGGCCCAGCCGCTCTGGGGCATGTGGGGTCTTCCCGGACCAGGGCATGAACCCGTGTCCCCTGCATCGGCAGGCGGACTCTCAACCACTGCGCCACCAGGGAAGCCCAGACCTTTGATTTTATACTATTTTTATTTTAAGTTTGTACAAGTTAGATTTAAGTAGTGAAATGTTTACAAAGTATAAGGAAAAGGTTACTGCTGGCATTTCGTGGTAAGACTACCCTTCCTCATTAATCTGAAGATTATTGATTTAGCCTTTTTTCGTTTAGATGATAATTTTAAAATAAGGAAGTGCAGTTTATTTGCATAATATGTGACCACATTCAGTAAATTCCAAACAATTGTGTCTTACAAGAAATAAGAATTTACCTATGATTTAATACTCTACAATATTTCAGAATATCTAATATAAGCAGAAAAGAAACACTTGGTATACATTTTGACTTAACTTTGAAAAGCATTTTTTCCCCCAATTCACTCTTTTTTCACCAAGTGACCAAAAATTAGTTGACATGTTAAAGTTGATTTTAGCCCAGTGTTTCTGCGTTTTCATGATGTGTCTTCTTTTTGCCAAATTATACTATAGTCTTTCACTAAATAATATCATTGAGATCCGATATACTCTGACCTTTAAGTATAATATGCCTCTCTTTAACTTGTTCTGTGCTCGGAGATGCCCCACAAAAAATATTTCTGTGTGACCAGTGGATATGACTGGCTAGAAATCGATTCTTTGCTTCAGATGTTAATGTCATGTTCTTGAATGACAAACTTTAAAGAAAATCAAGTGGCATTTCTGAAAGCTTTGTCAAAACCATACACATGCTATTTAAATGGAATGCAATCAGTGTTTTCTTCTTTCTTGATACTGAAGAAAACGAGACTATGTGCACATATTTCCTCCCAAACTATCTCATATAAAGAGTTTCCACATGTCAAAGTTTTACATAATGAAGATTCTAAAGTGGCTTCAAATTGCAACAAGTCACTTTCATTAAGCCATGAATATTGAATAGCAATTACTGCTTAACAGGCTTTTATAAGACATTTAGATTTACTATACAGCTGCTAAGTTGCTATAAATCCTGCTTGAATGTATCATACAAATATCAATACCTGTGATTTCTTCCAAGTATTAAGCCAAATTCCGTAGCGCATTCTTAGTCTACTCTTCTGCCGCATAGCTTTTGTTTTTTGTTTTCTTGGTATCTTTTTGAATTTTATTTTTTTTTATGCAGCAGGTTTTTATTGGTTATCTATTTTATACATATTGGTGTATATATGTCAATATCAATCTCCCAATTCATCTCACCATCCCCACCACCTGACCCCCACTTACCCCCCTTGGTGTCCATACATTTGTTCTCTACATCTGTGTCTCTGTTTCTGCCTTGCAGATTGGTTTATCTGTACCATTTTTCTAGATTCCACATATATACATTAATATACAATATTTGTTTTTCTCTTTCTGACTTAATTCACTCTGTAGAACAGTCTCTAGGTCCATCCATGTCTCTACAAATGACCCAATTTTGTTCCTTTTTATGGCTGAGTAATATTCCATTGTATATATGTACCACATCTTCTTTATCCATTCGTCTGTCAATGGCTGTCCCATAGCTTTTGAGTTTTTTTCCTTATTTACATTCTTTTTGACATTTTGCCTCAGTAGAATATTCGTTTTTTGCATAAAAATGATATAGAAATATGAGTGTGGTTGGTTGTTTTGAGGGAAAAGATTTCTCAATATTTCCAGGGTCATATCCCCTTTGACTTAACAGGCCAATTCATTTGAAAAATTATTTCAAGAAGTAGAAACACAGAATGATCTGAACTCAAACTGTGGATTTATTAACTACATTTTCATGTGTGGTTGTTTTGTTAGAAAGTCTAAAGGAGATTAACATTTAAATATGTACAAAATAGCTTTAAAATATGAAAGGCTGTTGTGTTAGTTCTCTGTGTAGCAAGTTATTTGAGAATTGAATTGCATAAAGCCACAAACTTTCTCCAGTTGAAGGTCTTTACTGAGGCTGCGTTCAAGCCATTGCCGTGAGTTGGATCATTTCACGTCTCGTGTGGGGATGAAAGATGCCTCTCCAAGCTCACCCGCGTTCCTTGTCAGGCTTCTGCAACTTGTTGTCTGTAGGACTGAGGCCTCAGCCTTATGGGGCCACATGAGCTTTACCAAAGGACTGACTCACAAGCTGGCAGTTTGCTTCCCCAGTGTGAGGGGCACAGAGAGGGCAGGGGAAAGCCAGCCCCTGAGACAGGGCAACCTTGCTCTCCTGGTGACCTGATCCAGGCAGTGGCATCTCTTCATGGTCTGTGTTAGAAGCAAGTGGATGACCTTAGTCCACACTCAAGTAGTGGCAGGTCCCAAGGTCACTGACGGCCGCCATAGAGGCTGCCTGCCCACAGATACTGGGATGTTAAAGGATGAGCTGTGTTAGAATTTCCTTCTCTTGGGAATAGTTTGATCTTTCCAACTATGGGAACAGTAACGCTGCCCCAGGCTCAGAGGGGGAAAGCTACAGTATATATGCAATAAACCCCTTCAAATGGTACTATGTTTGCTCCTGCAGTTAGTAAAGGATGTTTTTCTTGAATTCCGTTTTCCAGGACAAATTCACAACAAGAAAAGATGGGATTTTTATTTTTCTCTTGTTTACAGATTCTTGTTTTATATTCTCCCCCTGGGGTTTGAAGAGTTTCCTGTACCTTCTCTGGAGGAATAAACTGGTTGGCCCAGGTCTGTCTGTTCTCCATCCTGAATCCATTTTAACTGTGACTAATCATGACTGTGGGATCCACATCTCTGTGTAGACAGCCAGGGGGCTGTGTGTTGAGGGGGTTAGGGCAGCTGTAGTGGCTAAAAGGAGCCCAGACCCTCTGGCAGTTCTGAGAGAAGAAGGGATTTTGTCATCTGGGCACACACTCAAAAGGTGACTCTTAGAGATTATTGTCTCTTGATTCTCAGAAGGATAACTGAGTTGCCAGAAAGAGTAATTCTTCTTTCCTGAAAACCATCCCTAGGTTGTCTGAACAAAGTACAAAGGATGCTACTGACTCACCATGCAGGATGCATACGACCGGCCATTGCATTGTCCCCATTTTCCCATTTATTTTGTTAATCTAAATGTCCTTCCTTCAGTACTACAGAAAATGTTAATTTTTTTGCATCATTAAGTTAATTACTCTGTTTATCACCAATTAAAATCTGGTAAAACCAACTAAGGGATTTTACCTTATGTGTTTCTAGTTCGTCATAATTTTAATAATTGCTGTCTTTCTAGCAACAATGGCTTTTACAAGAGAAAATAGACTAAATAATATTTACCAATCTTATTGGGAATATGTTTGTTGTAGTATTCTTTTTTCGTATTAAACATAAAGATGAAATGACATTATTTAGAATGTTATGATCAAACTCTGGTTTTGAGCTTTTTAAAATAAGATTGAGGGCATTGGATATGCGTAATTTAGAATTCAACCATCATTTATTGGGGTCCTAAATATATATATACATACTAGAGTCCCCTTCCCCTCAGCCACACATAAAAGCATTTTTTTCTGGTAAATAATTCCTCTTCCTTCAGATTTCAGCTCAGGTATCATTTTCTGTCACAGAATTAATTATGTACTTCTTCCTTGTACTATTACAGTAGCAGTTTTACGTATGTTCGGCCTTTTTTTAAAATTCACAGTTGTTTCCCCTGTACTGTTATCTTCCTAAAGAGGAGTTCGGATGACATTTGTTTTTATTGCTTTGTTGTTGTTGCTGTGTTTATGCTGACCTCTTTTATTCCTAG
The DNA here is from genome assembly GCF_008692025.1 of Phocoena sinus. Taxonomy (NCBI): domain Eukaryota; kingdom Metazoa; phylum Chordata; class Mammalia; order Artiodactyla; family Phocoenidae; genus Phocoena; species Phocoena sinus. The sequence goes on from NC_045768.1 coordinate 115,461,507, forward strand.
TCATCCTGCATAGTTCCCTTTTCATAGTAGATATTTATTGTAGGAGTGAGTGGAAGAAAGTATGAATCCAAATTATGGGTGTCCCATCAGCTCTCACTATATCCTCAAAGTAAGTTTTGGCAATTCGCCCTCATCCCCCTCAGGTCTAACAAACTGAAACTTCCAGTTACCTTACATTACTAAAATCTGTCCTGTCTTTGTGAGGGTAGGTTTGGAATCAATAAAATCCAGGTTGCACCATGTATTAGGATTTGATAGAGCATGCCTTTTACTTTAAAGAGAGAGCCTTGTCCTTACTTTATAAATAGAGATTGTTACCGAAAGCAAGTTCCTGTGCCCCGCAGCACAGTGAGGTCAGACAAAACAAAATGTTGGGAGTTTGGAACATAGAGTTTTATTGCAGGGCCACACAAGGAGAATGGCTCATACCCAGAAAACCCTGAACTCCTCCAAGGGTTTCAGGAAATTACTTTGAAAGGCCAGGTGAGGGAGGGGTGAGGTCCCGTTGTTGCAAACTTCTTGGTATCGGAGTCCATTGTTAACTGCAGCTGTGCACGTATTAATAGCTCAGACCGCGATGTTCCTATAAACCTCCAACGAGACAGATGTTATTCTTTGTTTTGCAACTTTCTATCTCTATATGAATGGACTCTGAAAGGTCAGAGCCTTGAGAATGGGCTCTCCTGTATATTTCAGGCTACAGGCAACATTCTTTTACAAAAGGTGCGGAGCCAGCATGACTAAGCACAGTCTGTTCAGAGTACAAGCATTAAAGAAAAGGAAACAGATCTAACATGGAGCCAGATTTGTTTTTCCCTATTACAACATTGCACTACCCATGTATGGTTCATTGAATTTAATGAGAATCTCTCCTCCTTTCTGTGTGGTGTGTGTGTGTCTTTACCTAATCAGACATACAGTAGGCACTCAATAAATGTTCGTGCCTTTCCTCTTGCCAACAGAAATATTTGCTTTTGCCCATCAGCATGTCATTTCTCAGAAGTCTGTCCCTCCTAGACATTTGCAGTATTGAACTATATGATTACTCGTTCAGATTACCTAGTGTGCAGCTAGTCCTGCCTTTGTTGACTAACTAAATGCTATGTCATTTCTACCCTCTTCATCTCCTTCTCTTTTTCTCCTGTCTTCTGCATCTGTATGCAACTAACAATATCCCTTTTTATTCTTTTCCCCCTCATTCTCTTTTCAGAGATTTTATGTATATATCCACAAATGAAACTGTTGGCTTCCTATTTCTTACCTTAAATTCTGAAAGTTCATACTTACGTTCACTTCTGGGTTCAAGTTATAAGCTTGTAATTACCTACAAAACATTTTTTACCACATTGATCACCGGCATCTGAAATTCAAGAATGTCTGTAACCAAAGAATTATCAGCATACTCTTACTATATTCATAGTTCATTTTATAGAAACACAGCTCTACATTACCAAAGTCACAGCTTCAGGGAAATCTGGCTCATTCCTGCACCTGAACTCTGTCTACATTATGTTGATTTTCCCTTCACAAGTGTCTTTCATGTCTGTCCCTTTCTGTGTCTCTGCTTTCACTTTTGCATCAGTATTAATTTGTGCCTTAGCAGTTTTTTAACTGCTTAGCAGGCCTTTCCTCTGTCTCTTCAGATGGTGCTATACTCATCTTTCAAAATCACTTCTCTAGCCATCTGTTCAGATATATGGACTCACATTGCCTAGAGGGTAAAATTGAAACATCTTTAGGCAACAATCAAAATAATCAAAGCCCCAGTTATCCCTCCAGCTGTGTTTCTTACAACTCTCCAGCTTTAACAAAACTTTCTTTGAGCCAAAGGAGAATAACCACAATTACGAAGACTGATCTGTACTGGAAATGCATTATATATACCTTATATGTAATTCTCAGCCTTGACTAAACCCGTATTTTCTAAGATTTTCTATGTCAACTCTGGGGAAAAGTTATTTCCCGAGTTTCTAAATTTTTAGAATGTATTATATTTTACAGTTATGTGAGGCTGTTTGCAGTTAACTTCCTTGCACATGTGCTGTGGGGTTATCCCTGTGTCTTTGTTAACCACTATGCCTATTAAGTCCTTGTTGTAGCTTATACTAAAAAAAATGAACCTTTTGTAGTGAGCAGAACAAAACAAGTATTAGTTATTCCCAGTATGTTCTTTAACCACGCTGAGACATTTAGTCAAATATGCTTAATATAAAAAATAACTAGGAAAGCCCAAAGTGTTTGGATATCAAGCACTATTCTTATAAATAATTCATTTTCAAAGAAAAAATCACAATTAATGTTAGAAAATATTTTGAACTTAATTATAATAAAATATCAAAATATGAAGACTTGAGATCTAGCTTAATTTGTTAGTGGGAAATAAATAGCCTTGAAAATTGATATTTCAGAAAAGAGAAAAGGATGAGTAGCAACATTCTAAGTATTCAACTCAAGAAGTTAGAACAAGAATTGAAAAAATTGAGAAAGAAGAAAAATAATATATAAGGGGGTCATTATTGAAATATAAATCAAATATACAGTAAAAAAAAAAAAAATCCCTCAGCTAAAGCTAGTTTTTTGAAGGAAAACTAATAAAAGAGATTTACCCCTAGGAAGAATGATCAAGAAAAAAGAAGACACATCTCTAGTATCAAACATGAAAAAAAGACACATCCCTGGAGAGCCTATAGACCTTAAAAAGATCGTAAGAGCTTATCAGTAACAGTATCATGTTAACAAATACGTCACTTTTGATCAAACGTACAGATTTCTAGAAAAAGTCAATTTTATGTAAACCAATTCAGAACAAATTAGAAAGTCTGAAATATTTACTATTAAAGAAATCAAATTTATATTTGAAAGCCTTCCCATAAAGAAATCTCTAGGCTGAGGTGTTTTCAAGAATTATTTTAGATATTTAAAGGAAAGAACCCACCAACATTGTACAAACGCTTCTAGATAGTAGAATTTGAATTTGTTCCCAATAATTGTGATCAGTTGCAATATACGCTGACAAGATCTAGTAAGAAAAAACGACAACATTGCAGGCTAATACTGCTTATGGATATACACACACAATTCTTAATAAACTATTAGCAGGTCTTATCCTTTATAAAAGGATAATGCCTCACAGCTCAGTGTTGTTTTTTCTGGGAAAGCAAGCAAGACCCAGTGATCAATGTAATTAACAGAACCGAAGAGTTAAACGTATGATCCTCTCACTAGCTGAAGAAAAAGCATTTATTAACTCAATATCCATCAATACCCATTCACGATAAAACTCTTACCGAACTGAGAATGGGAGGAAACTCCCTTAATCTGAAATTTCCAATTCTGAGCTTCTTGTATAAATTTAGTTAATTCCAGCTCCATCCTTTTAGCACCTCGTCATGAGTTACTCTTTTATTTTATTATACAGAAATTCTGGTAGCTCCACAGTCTAAGTATGTTGGAATGCGACCACTCGGCATGCCTCCTGCCAGGACTTTTGTCCAGACGGCCACCACGTCCTGCCTGCCTTTATGGAATTGCTTCCTGTGTGTCTCCACCTTGTCTTATTTCGGTCTGTTCCCTGCACAGATGACAGTGACCCTTTAGCTCTTTGCATTAATCTTGTGTGCACCGTCTGATGGAACTCCTGGTCACATCCTTGCAGTGGTAGGTGTAACCTGTCAAGACCATGCGAGGTGTGGGCTTTTACCCCACCTGGGAGCTACAGGTGCAGCTGTCCCTGTGCTCCGGGACTCCGGGTCAGTGACAGAGGATGCTGTGACCATAGCAGCAGCAGCAGTTGGAGCTGTGTGTTGGTGTCTGCTGTCCTTGTCCCCGGGTTCCTGACCTGTAATGGGGACCAGCTCACGTAGAGGCTGCTGCGAGGGAGAACATGGAGCTTGGGGTCGCATCACTTTACAAGAAGTGGAAGGAAGCCTGCAGTGTCCAGGGGGAGACATCACGTCATATCTCAAGGTGACTTGCAGGAAATTCAACCTTGGGAAGAGCCAACAGGGCCTCTTTTTGGTGTTCTCAGCAAGAATGGGGTCCTCACCCACGCGGAGTTCCTTGCCCACAGGCCTGCAACCTGGATTCCGCGGTGGTCCCAGCGTGTCCTTGTGCTCTGGTTCCACTGCCTGTGTGGCTTTGTGCTGCCCTGTCTGCTTTTCCTCAAATAGGCCCTCCTTTTTTTTTTTTTTTAAACTCTGCTGACTTTCCTTACAGTTCGCTCTGCTTGGAATTTTCACAGCTTACTCCTTCATCTCCTTAAGGTTGTTTCTTAAATATTAACGTTTCAGCTCTTTGCTTCGTCTTAAAAATGAAGCACAATCCCGTCCCCCTTACTTTTCTTGGTAGCGCTCAGTACCATTCAGACTGCTTCCCTGCAGAGCACTAAAGTAGGGCAGCATGCATTGTCTTGGCTTTGGAAATTCAGTTTGTAGGAATTGATGCCGTAGAAATACTCAGACCTCATAGAGGCACGTAAAATAGGACTTATCACAACATTGTTTTATGTGGTAATAAATCATTATAGCAGATGCATATACATAGAGGATATTTTTAGTACAAATACATCAGACAGCTGACACCGAGCATATCTTTGGGTCGTGATATTGTGCGTGATGTTTATTTTCTAATTTATGTGGTTCTCTAATTTCCTGGGGTTCCATATGGCCTTCTACTTAGTTCCTTTTCTTCCAATTTTTCCTTCGTATTATTGTTATATTGTTCACATTTTTCCTTCTCTTTTGTACATTATTAAGAACTATAAACAGTTTGAGATTTTACCCCATTTATAAGCTGAAAAATTAGCCTGTCTCAGTTTTGTGGGTGCTGGTGAAAGACCCCAGACTCCTGGTCAGAGGCAGAGAGCCTGGTTCCCTGGCACAGAGGGAGCACAGAGGATCACATATTTGTCAATCCCTCCTGCTTCCTGTCCCAGGGGGGCACGTGGGTGGGCCCAGCTAGACCCTGCACACACTGTGGGTTACAGTACAGGACATAAGTGAGGTCATTTTTTTTTATTATTATTTTTTTTGCGGTACGCGGGCCTCTCACTGTTGTGGCCTCTCCCGTTGCGGAGCACAGGCTCCAGACGCGCAGGCTCAGCGGCCATGGCTCACGGGCCCAGCCGCCCCGCGGCATGTGGGATCTTCCGGGACCGGGGCACGAACCTGCGTCCCCTGCATCGGCAGGCGGACTCTCAACCGCTGTGCCACCAGGGAAGCCCAGTGAGATAATCTTTTAGGGAGCTGTAAGCCTCCCTGCGATGAGCTCATTGTCTTTATTCTACTGAGCAGTGAAGAATTCACTCTTTCTTCCATAGGGAGACATAGGTCTGTGGTCGAGAGCAGTTTACAGTACGCTCATCCTTGCAAAGATCGTCCAGAACTACGGGCGGTTGGTGCTATGTTTCTAAGATGTACAGAAATAGGAGGAGCACTTGGAGAATTGGATCGCTGATGTGCATTGTGTTGTTTATGATAATAATCATAATAAAGCATTTTTCTGTTTGCAAAGAGAAATGAGATCTGCTGAGAGAGAGAGCAACAACTTTATGAAAGGAATGAAACATCAGTCAAAAGGGGGCTCTCTGGGGCTTCCCTAGTGGCGCAGTGGTTGAGAGTCCGCCTGCCGATGCAGGGGATGCGGGTTCGTGCCCCGGTCCGGGAAGATCCCACATGCCGCGGAGCGGCTGGGCCCGTGAGCCATGGCCGCTGAGCCTGCGCGTCCGGAGCCTGTGCTCCGCAACGGGAGAGGCCACAACAGTGAGAGGCCCGCGTACCGCAAAAAAGAAAAAAAGGAGCTCTCTGTGGAAGTAACACTGGACCTGAAGTCTGAAGGGTTTGTAGGTGGTTTATAGGTTCAGACAGAGCGCAGAGTAGTGAGCAGGCCCTGCGCTGTGGGAAAGTCGTGGAGGCACTAGATGAGGGGTAGTGGGGCTGGGCGCCCAGGGCAGCGGGTGTGGTGAGGGGGGCTGCAGAAATGGAAGGGGCAGACCCACCCTGTTGTTTATCCAAAGGTCACCGGGAAAGCACTTAAAGTTTTGCTTTTTGTCTTTGGTTGTTTTGTTATTTTTCAGCAAGGTAGTGACATGATAAGCTTTCCATTTTGGAAATCTCTTCTGACTTCAGTGCAGAGAAAGGAACCAGAAGAGAATCTGAGGATCCATTAACGTTATCTGTAATAGTCATAGTTTTAACATTGTATTCACAGTTTATTTGTATCTGAAGTCTGAGTAAGATTTGGCAGTCACACTTACTTTCTTTCCCAGAGGATACCTTTTAGCAAATTTATCAGTGCATGTTGTTGTCAGTGCTTTTGTACTTAATAGGATTTAATAAGTAGTATTTTAGGTTGACTACTGTATCAGCCACAACCCTCTGAAGTGAAGGTTGGAGGGACAGGATGTACACAGAAAGGCTTTCCCGTGTAGCAGGGAGACAGCTCTTAATACCACATTGCTTAAAAAGCTCTATGCTTTTTAATATAGATAAATAAAAAAGCAGAGTGAATAAATTCATCAACAAGAAAAATACATCTATTTACTGCTGTCCATCCATCCATCCATCATCCACCATCCATTCATCCATTCATCCATCCATCCATCCATCCAATAGACTATTTCCTGAGGAAGTTAAATTATGCAACTAATTTTTAGAAATTGTACCTGGATCTTATTTTAATGGGAAACAAATCAGTGAACATCTACTGAAATTGATAGTTGTGCCTCAAGAATCTCCCAGCATTACATCTTACTTATAAAACAGAAAAGACCTTCAGAGGAGTTCATTGTGGCAGGATTTTCGAGAAAAACTTCATCTAAAAGTAGGCTCATCTAAAAGATAAAATGAATATTTCTGTGTATATTGGCTTAACGATCACCTTGTTCCTTATAGTTCTGAAGCTATCAGAATTAGTCTGCACTTGGCCTGGAAAATGTGGAATTACGTGAGGAATACCTGAACTTTTTCCAAAATAATTTAACGTTAATTAACTCACAGAGCATCTTTAATTGTATGTCTTTCCGTAAATTGAGGGTTTATGAAACGCTGATAAGTTAAACAATGTTGGCAGTATTTTCAGGCTTTTTTCCGTGGTTCAGGGATGTGTGTACCTTTTAAAAATGCACGTCAAGGTGCAGTTTGCCAGAAGCGACAGTGGTGATGAATACGAAACGTGAGCTCTGTCACTACCTAGGAAACATCATAATTGGTATCCGCTTACCCTGTTCTTCTGTATCCACGTGCTTGAGATGTGTGAGATGTACAAAGTGCCAAGAAAGAAGAGAGTAAAAGATCCAAACCCCAGCAGAATTCGGGAAGACCCAGAAATAACCGAGAAGGCGGGTCCAATTCCCCAACAATTTTCTGAGTGAGGCCTGTGAGAACCTGAGAGGCTCCTTCTCCTTAAAGGAACTTAAACCTTTAACCACGTCACCTGCGCCCAATTCAGCCTCAGGAAATATGTAAGCGGTTAATATAAGAGAAACATTTCAGTGAAAATAAACACTGAGCATAAATCTAGTGCTCTGGGCAATGACACTAATATGTAGACAGGAGATACTAACTCTTGCCAATTAGTCATGTTTTTGAAAATAAATATTTCTTGGATACCTATGTTGGGGAGTATTGTAGTCACAGGGGCTGTAGCACTGAATGCTATATATCATATTCTAGTAGGATTAGACTGAGCAAAGTTAACATCTAGAAGACGGTTATGAAATATCACGGAAGGTAATGCATTTTTCACGTGCATCAGTGCATGGCTTCAAAATGATACTCCAGTTTCAAGGCAAAAGGTGTTGCGAACATTTTCTAGCCACTAGCGTGACTAAGCCAGAGCAGTGCAGGTGCTCAGAGCATGAGTGAGGATCGAAAGTCCCATGTGTGTATGAGCGTGTATGTGAGTGTGGGTATGCACGTATGTGGGTATGTATGTGAATCTATAAGAAACGTAGAGGAAGACACCGGCAGAAACCCGAAAACAGCCCATTTTCACTCTTTGCCAGTGACAAGTTGACATATTTATATTTTTATGGCAAATCTAATTACAGACTGTGTTTTATATTTAAAACTTTATTTTAAATGTGATCTTAAAAGAAATCTCCTCGAAACGATGATATTTAGCAGCAAAAATAAGTTGTTCTTGTGGCAGCTTGTCTTGCAGGAAAACGGGTTAACTTTCTTGTCGGTACTTGGTCTTATGATCACTTGACAGGAAATGCAAGTGTTCTCCATAAGTGCCTTTTATGTTAATCTAAGTGTCTGATCTTTTCATAGTGCAGTTATTTTTTTCCAGTTTTTTCTCTCTGATTTATTTTCTCTCATGAAAGGCTGCATTTTTTTTTCATTTTTATGGTGCCACCAGAATTATTAAAGAGCTGTCAATCGAACTTTGTTACTGTCCCTTTTTACAAAGAGAGAATATTAAACAAGATTTATGTCAATTTTGTAAGAATAGCTCCATTCTACGTACAATACACTTAATAACGATAGAGTAAAATATAATGATTGATGACAGTAAAAAAAACCTGCACAAATGTAGCACACATAGTAGGTGAGGTATGTTGACAGCTTTTATGTATGTAAACATTTATTACTTTGTGTTTTACTGCCCTTCTCCCACACCTCCACCCTCACTATTTTGAGGGAAAAATCATATTTTCTTCATAATCTCATTACAGCTCCTTTTCTTTACTTTTGGAAAGCGCAGTCATTTTTCTTAAGAATGTCAGTCAAATGTATGTAACAGCAAAAGGATTAAATTCAAAATAGTGTGCAGAAATGAGGAATTAGAGAGCTAACAGCTTACTAGAAACTGTCCCCAAAAGAACAGAACTGTAATTTTTCATCATGGTCTGTATTCCTCATTGAAACCTTCTAAAGTTTACCATTATTTAAATGAAAACGTCTTAATCTGAATAAAGACCATTGCATTTTGCCATGGTTATTATTCTCACTCTATTATTTGATGTACACCTTATACATTAAACATTTCCAATGTTTAAATCTTTTTTTTTTTTTTTTTTTTTGCGGTACACAGGCCGGCTTCTCACTGGTGGGGCCTCTCCCGTTGCGGAGCACAGGCTCCAGACGTGCAGGCTTAGCGGCCATGGCTCACGGGCCCAGCCGCTCCGCGGCATGTGGGATCTTCCCGGACCGGGGCACAAACCCGTGTCCCCTGCATCGGCAGGCAGACTCTCAACCACTGCACCACCAGGGAAGCCCCTGTTTAAATCTTTTTGAAAATTAAGTTTTACATATGCTTGAACTAACAGTTAAAGCTGACTTATGGTGTGGGGATCAGCTTGGAGAGAAAAATATATTGTTAGGAATCCCCTTATTTTCCAGTTGAGCAAGAGAAGTACTGTAAATCTTGCTAATGGATTTATTTATGCATTTTTCACTTAAATTTATTTATTTTCTTTTTTAAAATCAAAGCATAGTTGATTTACAATATTATATTATTTTCAGGTGTACAACATAAGTGAGTCAATATTTTTGTAGATTATACTCCATTTAAAGTTATTATAAAATATTGGCTCTATTCCCTGTCTGTACAGTATATCCTTGTGGCTTATCTATTTTATACATAGTAGTTTGTATCTCTTAATCTCCTACTCTATCTTGCCCTCCCACTTCCCTCTCCTCTCTGGTAACCACTACTTTGTTCTCTATATCTGTGAGTCTGTTTCTGTTTTCTTATATTCATTTGTTTGTTATATGTTTTAAATTCCACATATAAGTGAAAACGTAGAGTATTTGTGTTTCTCTGACTTATTTCCTAAGCATAGTACCTTCTAGGTCCACCTATGTTGTTGCAAATGGCAGAATTTTGTTAAATTTTTATAGCTGAGTAGTATTCCATTCTGTCAATATATATGTAGCACATCTTCTTTATCCATTCATCTGTCAGTGGACATTTAGGTTGCTTTCATATCTTGGCTATTGTAAATAATGCTGCTATGAACAGTGGAGTGTGTGTATCTTTTCAAATTAGTGTTTGCATTTTCTTCAAACGTGTAATCAGGAATGGAATTGCTGGGTCTTATAGTCATTCTCTTTATAATTTTTTGAGGAATTTCCATACTCTTTTCCATGGTGGCTGCATCAATTTACAATACTATCAACAGTGCATAAGGGTTCCCTTTTCTCTACATCCTCACCAACATCTGTTATTTGTGTTCTTTTTGATGATAGTTATTCTGACAGGTGTGAGGTGATATCACATTGTGGTTTTGATTTGCATTTTCCTGATTCTGACTGATACTGAGCATCTTTCCATGTGCCTGTTAGCCATCTGTATGTCTTCTTTGGAAAAATGTCAATTCAGGCCTTCTGCTCATTTTTAATTGTCTTTCTTTTTTAATATAATGAGTTGTATGAGCTGTTTATATATTTTGGATATTAACCCCATATCAGCCAAAATCATTTGCAAATATTTTCTCCCATTGCAGCAGGTTGTCTTTTCATTTTGTTGATGATTTTCTTTGCTGTGCAAAAGATTTTAAGTTTAAATAAGTCCTGTTTATTTTTGCTTTTAATTATTTTGCCTTAAGAGACAGATCCAAAAAAATATTGCTACAATTTATGTCAAACAGTGTTCTGCCTATGCAATCTTGAGGAAAAAAAGAACAAAGCTGAAGATTATTACTCTCCCTGACTTCAGCCTATACTACAAAGCTACAGTAATCAAAACAGCCTGGTACTGCCACAAAAACAGACACACAGATCAATGGAACAAATTAGAGAGCCCAGGAATAAACCTACGCACCTATGGTCAATTAATCTACAGTGAAGGAGGCAAGACTATACACTGGAGAAAAGACAGTCTCTTCAACAAGTGATGCTGGGAAAACTGGACAGCTACATGTAAAAGAATGAAATTAGAACATTTCCTCACACCATATGCAAAAATAAACTCAAAATGGATTAAACACCTAAATGTAAGACCTGAAACCATAAAACTCCTAGAAGTGACCATAGGCAGAACGCTCGTTGACATTGCTATTGTATTTAAATTAAGCAACACATACTAAGAGCACTCAAAAACTAAGCAGATATTTGAAAGGAGAGGTTCTTGATTTTATGACGAAACTAATATATAGAAATGGCAGATTTCTGAAGGAAGATCTTACCAGGATTCATATCCTAACTGTAAGGATAGACTGGTAAAATATATTTGCCCCTTCCATTGATCTTATTGAAATATTCTATGGAAGATTTCTGATCCCAACTCAAATTAAAAAATCAGGAATGATTTAATGGTATTGGGTCAACAGTCTCTGTGCACCTACAGTGTGGACACAGTTAGGAAGGAAAAGATCCACAGCCCTCAAGTCCTGAGCACTTTGACATCTCTGGGAATGCAGTGAAGTTGCAGAACATGCATGAGAAGCTAGTGAGATGCTAACTCCTGAATTGGGAAGGGTTAGGACATTACCGCTAAGCTGGTGCTCTCCGGGTACCAACCCATCACTTTAGAGCAGAACAACCCTGCATATATAAGTGTTCGAAACATAAAACTAACATTCTTTTTTAATTTAATGAAAGATTGGTCAGGATTTTTAAGAAAACATTATTAGGATCAGTGAATCGTTTATATAAGTGGCAAATTCTACTCTTCGATAGCATATAAACCTCACGTAGAAGGTAACGTAATTGTTGCTTAGCTTTTGTTCCTTTACACCTACGTTTGCTTATCCCTCTTTAAATATTGATTTTGGAATTATTTTTTACAGTTGTTTTCCACACAAGGAGAAAAATGCTAAATGACAAAAAATTGAAATTAACAATAGAGGAAAAGGAAGACAAATTATAAAGAAAAAGATGTTTTCATTAGTCACTACAACAGTGCTATGCTGTTTTCATCAATGAATTAACATATATCTTTAAGTCAATAGTACAGGGTCATTCAACTGCTGCTAACAAGATGTGTTCATTGGAATTTGCAGTTGAGACCTCTGTATTGGATATAAATATGACCATGTCAGTACAGAGAACTTCAGGTCACTGTCACCAAGTCATTTCATGATGTAAGGATCTTATCTCCTCCCTGGGACGTTTCCCCCCTGTTGACCATGAGTGCCTCAGACCTTGTGGGATTATCTCTGTCAAGGCTTATACATAGTGAGTTTGCATAATGAAATATTTGCATCATTTTTCCAAAACGTTATGGGTAACACAATTAAAAATTGCTTTAAGTAATTATATAATTTCTTAATGAATCAAACTAAAATTACGAGTCCTATCAAACAGGAGTGCAAGGATCCCGCATAGGGGTGGGTCCAGGGGCCCTAAGGAAAGGACAGAAGTTGAAATCTCGCTCACCAGCCATTGTACTGCATTAAGATGAAGACATTTAAAAATTCTGTCAGAGACAGAAGTCTGAAAAGTAAGTTCAAATAGGTCATCAGAGAAGACAGAGCTCAATCCTCTCCAGGAAATTATTTCAAATGGCATCTGGAGAACGTAGCCTGAAGCAAATGCCAAAGGTGACAATTTTCTGTCAAAAGATGTATAATTTTCCTCATCTCCTTGAGAAAGCAGAAGTTCTGCAGAGGTGGCTGTGAGTTGCTGGCAGAATCAAAGACCCCGCAGGCTCTCATGGTTACTGAACATAAAACTCAATGAATAATTCACAACTGCATTTTAATTTCTCCTTATGTTCTATACTTAGTAAAGCTTCAGCAGCAACTCGACATCTGCATGCTAATCTAAGGGTTTGGACAAATTAGCTTCACCAAAGCATTATGATATCATAATTTATTTTCTCTTGATGACAATGATAGAGATGCTATTCAACAACAAATTCCTAAAAAATTCCTAGAGCTCTGAAAAAAACGACATCTACAGATCCACTCAGGTGGTTGTGTAAATTTATGTGTATAATTTCGAGAGGAAGAACGTTATTTGATAACTCGGTAGGACATAGACATACTTGCCTACTTAGTTAAAGTGAGTTGTAAAAAAATTAAGTTTAATGCCTTTATGTGATTTCCATTAGTTATCTTAAAATAGAATGCATCTTGGAACTCTTTCAAATTGTATATTAAGGGCTTCCCTGGTGGCGCAGTGGTTGAAGAGTCCACCTGCCGATGCAGGGGACACGGGTTCGTGCCCCGGTCTGGGAAGATCCCACATGCCGCGGAGCGGCTGGGCCCGTGAGCCATGGCCGCTGAGCCTGCGTGTCCGGAGCCTGTGCTCCGCAACGGGAGAGGCCACAGCAGTGAGAGGCCTGCGTACCGCAAAAAAAAAAAGAAAGAAAAAGAAATTCACAAACATGACACTGACTTCAATGTATGTTTTTTGAGAATTTTGTTTCTTCTTTTTTTATATCTTCATACTTTCGAGTCCAAGATTGAGGTTCTAAGCTTGGGGAACTTAAAGAAGGTAATAAATTTTTTTAAAATAAATTTTATTTGCAGTGGTTGAATTGATGTCTGATTTGAAATCAGAAAGGCTAGGAATTGCTTTCTACCATTTCATTTATGGTTTGCATTAAAATGACATGTAATTTAGATATTAATATGCCTAGATTGCTTTAAGTATATATATTATTTATACTAATACTATGTTATAGCAAATTTATCCCCAAATTTCAGTGGTGTACCACAATAAAAAGTAATTTATTTTCCACGTATTAAATCAAGAAGGAGGCTCCTGGTCAGAAGGGGTCTCCTCCTTCTGTTGATTCAGGGACTAGACTCTTTCTGTAAACGTGCTTCTAGAGTTCCTGTGTCCACAAGTGTCACGGTGGTACACGGACACAGATCTGTACGTACGTCCAGTGAAATTTGTGGGGCAGGCTTACCAAAGGTTATATTTAGTCTGTTGTTGGGAAGTGATTAAAGGAGCCCAGATTACCCCAAATCTTCACCAAAGGACACATGTGCAAAGAAGAAATATGTACATAAATTAATACTTACCCCACACTGGAGCTTCAGCATGAAACCCCAGTGCATGCCAGTCTTCCTGCTATAACCCACGGAACACTTCTTCACCTAACCTGGGATGTCTGCATAACATATCAATAGGATCAAAAGAAGCTGAAGGGTTTCTTTACTTACTTACATTCCAAATCCTAAGTAATCCAAGCTCGGATTTTATCAAAGCAATGTAAACAAAATAAACACACAAAAAACAAAGAGCAAACAAAGCTTCCAATAAGAAACACCAAGGGAGAGCACAGACATTCTTTGATCTCAAGTCTAGGGCAGACCTGCTTTGGGTTCAGTTACCCCTTTCAGCATCCCCTCAATATAGGAAGACAGGGGCCAAATCCCAGAAGAGAACCTTCCAGCCCTTTACTCAGCCTTGAGAGTCCACCCCAGGGACTCAGGAACGTTTTATTCAGCCCAGCAATCCCACTCCCCAGCTTTGGTCAGTAAAATAACAGTAAACATGATAGGTCACTAGCGGTACGCGGGCCTCTCACTGTTGTGGCCTCTCCCGTCGCGGAGCACAGGCTCCGGACGCGCAGGCTCAGCGGCCATGGCTCACGGGCCCAGCCGCTCCGCGGCATGTGGGATCTTCCCGGACCGGGGCACGAACCCGCGTCCCCTGCATCGGCAGGCGGACTCTCAACCACTGCACCACCAGGGAAGCCTGCTAGCCATCTTTTTACGCGCTGCAGGCAGTGCTGTGAGGAGTTTGGGCTGCAGGGGGCTCTTGTCTCCTGTATGTCTGTAACCCCCAGTGGTCAGAAAAACCCTGTCACAGGGGCAAGAGAGTATGGCGGAGTATTTTCAAAGGAAATTAGCATGAGACTGTAGAACAAATGGATTTTACTCTAAAAAGTCAGGTGAGAAAGAAAAAATGGCAGCAAATGAGCAGTGTTTTTACAGGAGCTAAAGAGTTATTTCCATGTGGAAATCACCGTTCCCTGCACAGTCGTGGGGAGCACGTTGCTCGTTTCCTGACACTTGCTTCCTGGATGAGTGATGAAGGGCGGGTTAAAGATGCTAAAACACGAGGCTGACGAGAGTCCTTGAGGAACTGAACCTATTGAAGGAAACAGTGTAGAACTTTGCCACGTTCCTTTGTGACGTAGCATAAAATAATTGTTGGGAAATATAAGACTGTTGTTTGAATTCAGAGCCCATTTTATTATTTTATCCTATTCCAGTTGCCTGGCCTTTTATATGGCAAGTTATAATGACTTTTAACAAGGACTTAACAATTATTTATAAAAAGCTTATTCAGTACTAAAGTAATGCTATAGAATTTCTACTTTGTAAGTGGACATAGAGCTAAGATAAGAACATAGGAGCCACCCTCAGTGCTTAGCCAGGGATCCCTGGTCTCCCTCCCGTCCTCACTCCTTTTATCCATTCAGTGCTATTTATTGAGCACCTACTATGTGCCGGGCTCAGGGAAACTTGCTGGGGAAAGAACAGTGAGTTGTGGTGAACAGGTGTTCGTGGAGAGGGACGGAAAGTCTTGGGAAAGATCGACCAGCAAAGTTGGGAAGAGACAACCAGCTCTCAGTGAGAGCGGAGCCAGTGTTCAGCGCTCTGGTGTAACGTGGTGGCCTGGACCTGGGTGAGTCTCTCTTCTCCCACCCGTGACACTCAGTCTGTCACCCCTGCTCCCTCTCAGCATCCCCCAAGGATCGCTACTCCTAAGTGCGAAAGAACAAAAAGAAGAACCCCACTGTCTTCATCCTCTGTTCTCCCAGTCACACTGGGGGTCAGATGGGCCTTGTTGAGGTGACCTGTTTTTACCGTTTGACCAGGACAATGGGGACTTGGTTGTTTTCTACTCTTCACAGCTCTGGCACTCATGCAGTTTCCTTAAGAACCAGTAGAGTGAAGAAATAAAACGATGCCGTGACTCAGGGAGACATGAGGTGGGTTTACAGCACGCTGGCTGGGAAGCACTGAGCTGCTCTGGTCGCCAGGTGTGGCCAGGGACCCTTCGTCCATCCTCTACCGGCTAGGGCACCGTTAGTGTAAGCACAGGGCAGGATCCACCATCGCTGAGACATCCCTCCGAACCAGGGCTTCAGAACTGAAGTGACTTGGTTGTGAGACGTTAAGCCTCTCTTTTGCCAAGTACCCTCCCTCTAGCAGGGCTGAGCATCAGCCCGGAAGATCTGTCCACACCTTGAGCCCTGCTGTCCGTGAGTGTTACCTGGTAGGGCCAAAGATGCGGTTACATTGAAGGTCTGAGAAGGAGGTTGTCCTGGATTAGAGAGGGGCTGCCAAGAATGAGCACGGTTTCTCTTTATAACAGAGACAGAGGGAGTGCTGACAGGGCCGCACAGAGCGGGAGACGCGGAGAGAGCTGGGCCAGCAGCCGGGGAGTGCCAAGGACACCAGAAGACAGGAAGGGCAAGGGACAGATCATCACCTGGGACCTACCTGTCACCCCCAGCGCGGCCCCGCCAGCACCCAGTGAAGGTGATCTTGGACTTTTGATTTTTTGACCTCCATCCCTGTGAGAAGGGCAACTTCTGTAGATTTAAACCGGAAAGGTTTTGGTCATTTGTTACAGCAAACCTAGGACAGAAACATTCCTCAGTTTTGAAAGCTAGTTCTGGAAGCATGGTCTAACCAAAAGGAAGTCAGGAATATGATTGAGTAAATGGGCTGTAGGTGAGAATGTTTGGGGTGTTGACTCACACACACGTCTCTCTCTCTTTTTTTTTTAAATAGATCTTTATTGGAGTGTAATTGCTTCACAATACCATCTTAGTTTGCATTGCACAACAAAGGGAATCAGCCGTATGCATACACATTACACACCGTCTCTTGATGCCCAGCTGCTTTCCGCTCGCTTGCGAATGGGGGCTTCACAGAGACAAGAAGTGTTTGGGGGCCACAAAATGCAGGCTCTTGCTTTAAGTGGCTCTGTCATCTCCCACGCTCAGAGCCGGGAGAAATAGCAGAAGGAGGGGAGGAGTGGGTGTGTATCAGGCACAGGGATGCTTCTGATGGCTCAGCGGAGGCCACGGGTACGAGACAGAGGCTCAGAAGTAGGTGCCCATGAGGGTAGGCTGGTAAACCGAGAAAGATGACCAGGCCCATGGCTGTTAGACTAGAAGTGATAACTAAAGGTGTAAGTTACAAAGGGAGCCGGTGGTGGAGTCAGAAAGCATTTTACAAGAGAAACGACATCGGAGTTGGGACCTCAGAGACAAGGACAGGTTGCTCAGATAAACCCCACACTCCTTGTTACTTCCTGGGCTACGGGAGAGCTACACCCCACGCTACGCTTGTCTCTGTGTCTCCAGAAGAATTCTGAGCTCCCTGAGTTCAGCGACTCTACAGTCTGGAACCTCCAGATTGTAAAATAGTACCTGAACACATTGTAGGGTGTATTCATGACTAAATAAATGTGTAAAGTTGTTGCCGAAACTCGACCTCTGTTCGCTGGTGCCGAATAGAAGCGCAAAGACAGAGTTTTGGGTGAACTAGAAAATAATAGCTTTACTGCTTCGCCAGGCAGAGGGGGCCGCAGTGGGCTAATGCCCTCAAGACTGTGTGACCTGCCCTGGAGGAGGTAGTGATGGGTCTTACAGTGTTCAAGGAGCAGGGCGTGGTCAGCTGGTGGACACTCTCCACCCTCTTCTGATTGGCTTGTGGTGAGGTCATCGGGAATCAGCAGCATCAACCTTCTGCTTCTGGCTGGTCTGGGGTCTACGTGCTTGTGGGCAGCGTGCAGTTAACTTCTCCCACCTGGTGGGGGCTTCAGTATCTGCAAAACAGCTGGAAGGACGTGGCTCAGAATATTATCTACAGCCCTCGAGGAGGAACTAAAGGTCCTTGGGTTTGTTCAGTGGCTGAACTATTCTTATTTTGTCTCGCTTGCTTGTTTTCCAGTCTGCATTTTCTCACTTCTCTGATTAAATGTATTCTTTGACTAAGGTTTTTCTACAGACAGAAGGCAGGTGGAGGACATGGGTGGGAGGCTATTCTGGGAAGACCCCGTAGGGTCCTGCTCGGCTACAAAAGCAGTATTTAGAAGGATGCATGGGTACTCTTTCTAGGTTAGAAGATGACAAGTTATTGGTTACGCCAGGTGCAGGTTGGACGGGGTCTCGTTCCGTTCCTAGAACGTGGTCAGTAACTGTAACCATACGTAATAACATATTATGAATTAAAATAATGGAACTGTTATTAAAGACCTTTCTGACAACCCTTTAGATGGTAGAAATTATTGAGAGAGTGTTTCTTGAAGAACATTTCCTTGTCCAGCAGCTGTGACTCTACCCCTGACTGCGCCAGCATCAGTCGACATGTGCTGAGAAGATGCTTTCAGGACAGGGATTAAACACGGTCTGGTAGAGAGAGAAATACTATGGAGTCAAAAACTTAGGCTTCTTTTAAATTTTACTAACTCGTTAACTTGAAAATGCTGTAAGAGTTAGTGCATCGTGGAGGTTTTGAACTTCTAACCTTTCTCTCAGCCTGTAAATCAGACTCGAGCAAATCATGGAGCTTCTTTCTTTTTTCTTGTTTCTGTAACTTTGCTTTTCCAGCGAAGCAGTATGGAGGAGGCCAGTACAGGTGACCCCTGTGAAGGCAGCACAGGGAGGAAAAGCTCTGTTTTCCGTCCCTGAACTTTGGATGATCTTTAATAATTGTTTTAGACAAAATGCGTCATTTAATCGTTAAGGCTTTTGCCAAAGCTGTCAGGTCTATTTATCCAACAGTTGCTAAGAATATTTCTTACGTTCAGAAAAACAAACAAAAATCAAGAGAATTTTTCATAATCAAGACTTTTTTTTTTTTTTAAGTATTTTGGGTTTTATTTATTTATTTATTTATTTATGGCTGGGTTGAGTCTTCGTTTCTGTGCAAGGGCTTTCTTTGGTTGTGGCAAGCGGGGGCCACTCTTCATCGCAGCGCGCGGGCCTCTCACCGTCACGGCCTCTCTTGTTGCGGAGCGCAGGCTCAGTAGTTGTGGCTCATGGGCCCAGCTGCCCAGCAGCACGTGGGATCCTCCCAGACCAGGGCTCGAACCCGTGTCCCCTGCATTGGCAGGCAGCTTCTCAACCACTGCGCCACCAGGGAAGCCCAAGACGTATTTTTGATATATAAAATACATCTTGAATGATCAGTCTGTTCCCATGTGTTTTGATAAGTGCTGTGTTATTAGTCATTTTCTTTTAGGTGGAATATTTTTCCCTTTTTAAGCTGCATATCTGTCACTGTTATTTTTAAAATGTCAAGACGGTTTTCCAAATATAGAGTCTCCTTGATCTTTAAGAATCACACATTTTCATGAACTCAAATCTTAGTTCCTGCTTTGCTGTAGAACTGCTGAAGGTTAAATTAAGGACACAGTTAATGGTTAAAAGCTTGCTTTACTTGTGAACATTAATAATTGGAAAAATGAAGCATTTTCTAAATCTTATTTTAAATACAGGAAGTATAGTGAGCAAATATTCTCATATGCTCATATCTGACATGCAAACATGCATGTCAACACAAATTAAATAGAGCCAGTTTATATATTAGTTAATTAATCTTCGTACTGGTTCCCTGAATCAGAATCACATATATGATGTTGTATTATTTATTACACTCTAGATAATTTTCAGGTTTAATTGGCCAGATGTACTCTCCAGATAGCACTTACTGGTGGTAGATCTTTTTTTAAGTAAAATTTGAGCTATACTGTCATTTTTTACCTATTAAGTGAAACTGATCTAGAAATTTATGAACTGTGGGAGTGTGGTCTTCCATGACATTTAAAATTTTGTATGTACATTTATGGCAAGTTTCAAAATCAGTTTCAAGATGAAAAGGAGAACACGTGACATCCACAGTGGCCAAAGACAAGCAGTACAGACTCGAGAAGATAATGAAGCTCTCTCAACCTCCCTCTTCCTAGCTTCAGAATTTAAAGAATAATGCACATTGCATGAGATTGCTACAATAATAGAATTGTAATATGTGTGTCTGGCATGTGAAAGGCTATCAAAACACGTGAAAATCTAACCTTACGTTTGTGTAAACATTTGACTCAGTTCCTGAAATTTTGCTTTATGGTAACATTTTATTGGCTTGAAAGCAATCAGTAACTCTCTTATACATACTTATTAATTAGGTATGTTAAGATTTATCGTACGTTAAGATCATGAATTCCCAGTCTGTTGGCCTGTGTTTTGCTGAAAATAAACGTGAGGACATTTCTAGCCCATAACAACTACAGTGACTCTCCTTATCTTACATAACGGAGATCCTTTACAGTTGAATATACTTTTACCATAGTTTAAGTGAAGAGGTCTTTACTAAGTAAAATACCGTTGGGAATTAAATACATGGAAACGTCAGAGACCCGGAACCCTAGAGTCTGAATTCAACATCATCTATGTTTTCTACGTTTCGAAGCTTTATTACTCATTCAATCCATTGGAGCTCAGATTGAGAAATAGATTATGAGGGTCATTGATAGTGATGTCTGTTTTGAAGTTATTTATTGATGTCTTCAATAATTGTGAGTATGCTCACTGCTTAATAAAACATATTTACTTGTCGGAATATATTATACAGACATCAGTCTAACTTGTCTATGATTCAGATATCTCAAGCAATCTCGCCCTATGGAACATCAGCCTTCAAGCCGTGATGAGGTATTTGTGTCGCTCAGTAACGCAAGCCAAGGTCAAAAACCACAATGCGTGTCCGGTACTCACTGTCTATGCTGCTGATTTTTGCTGTGTGTCTTCACATAAGTAATTTTATTAAAGATTTATAGACTGCGGAATGATCTAGAGCAAATGATCCATAGAGATGAAGCTTCAAATTGTATCCATGAAGAAGTCAAGACCCAGGGAGGCTGCTGACTTGCCAGGATGCATTGATGACACGGTCAAAAGTGCAATTCAGATCAAAATGGAATGAGCTTTTTTCAGCTGACCATTTTGGTAACGTTATTTACGCACTTTCTAAAATCAAGGTAGATCCTAAAACGTGGAAATTGTGTTCAAATTGTATTGTCAAAATGCACGACGTGGTTAAGGAAACAGAAAACCAGATAGACTGAAACTGAGTCAACAGAAGTGGAAGGAATGCACGTGGGATTTATTAGGAAAGTCAGAGGCTAATGAGCTTCCAAGTGTGACTGAGTCTGGAAAGTGATGCTGGAGACCCACGTGCAGGGTGAGTCAGGACCGGAAGACAGCTCAGGGAGAGGGGATGCAACCCAGCTGCTGTGGGGGAGCTGTGTGCCGGAACACACGCCGTAGATAAACACTTCTCTGTGAGCCTAACTTTCCAGCCGTTAGAGACATAACAGGTATATTGGTATGAAACTTAGCACCTTGAATGGGGGAATATTAAAGAAAAAAAGATTTTGAGAAAAAAACTTGACTTTGTGTATTATAAATTATCATTTAATGGCTTCAATTCCCTGGGTTCAAATATACAGTTATTTGCTCTTTAAGGAAAAGGATCATGGGCATGTAGGACGTCATTATAAGGTGGATAAATAAATGTTTAACTTTAATCTTCAAATTGAAATATATACTTAACAGTTCTCTTAAAAGGCAATATAGGGGTGGGGAAGGGAGAGGTACAAACTATCGGGTTTAAGATGGGCTCAAGGAAGTATGTACAGCACGGGGAATAGAGCCAATATTTTGTAATAACTGTAAATGGAAGGTAACCTTTCAAAATTGAATAAACAATGAATTTTTAAAAAGGTATTATTTGAAGAGTCTGATTGTAGCAGGGTTGCAGTTGGAAGAGTAATTTTTAAAAATTTCAGGGTTTTGCAGCCAGTTTGAGTTTTTATGCATCAATAATGGGAGAAAACTGTATTACCCAATCTGATAATAATTCAAAATAAGTAACTGCAAATAGCCTTTGATATATCAAAAAATTAGATTTCCTCTCAGAGGTTAAAGATCTTTTGCACTTAGAGTATTCAGAGTAATGTACTTAGCGATGCTTTTGCCAAACCTATTTTTTTACTGAGGTATAATTGACTGACAATATTGTGTTAGTTTCAGGGGACCAACATAGTAATTCTGTATTTTTATACATTACAGAGTGGTCACCATGACTAGTCAAGTACCCTATGTCACCATACAAAGGTGTTACAATCTTATTATTATTTTTTATTGAAGTATACTTGACTTACAATATTATATTAATTTCAAGTGTACGATATTGATTCAATATTTTATAGATTATACTCCATTTAAAGTTATTATAAAATATTGACTATATTCCCTGTGCTTATATTACTTTTATATTATATATTATTTTACATATTATTTATTTTTATAGTTATGTGTATTTTTATAGCTTATTTATTTTATACATAGTAGTTTGTACCTCTTAATCCCAAATCCTATCTTGTACCTCCTCCAACTGCAATATTATTGACTATATCCCCTCTGCTATACATTTACATCGTCATGACATTTATTTTTTACCTGGAAGTTTCTACCTCTTAATCTCCTTCATCTATTTCTTTCCTCCCTCCAACCCCCTCCCTTCTGGCGGCCACCTATTTGTTCTGTGCATCTATGACTCTGCTTACGTTTTGTTATGTTTGTTCATTTGTTTTCTACATTCCACATGTAAGTGAGATCATACAGTATTTGTCCTTCTCTCTCTGAGTTATTTCACTTAGCATAATGCCTTCCAGGGTAATCCATGTTGTTGCAAGTAGCAAAACTTCATTCATTTTTTTTGGCTGAATAATATTCCATCGTATATATGGACCACATCTTCTTTATCCATTCATCTGTTGATGGACACTTAGGTTGTTTCCATATCTTGGCCATTGTGAATAATGCTACAATCAACATAGGGGTGTGTGTATCTGTTCAAATTAGTGTTTTTGTTTTCTCCAGAAAAATTCTCAGAAATGGAATTGCTGGATCCTATGGTAGTTCTATTTTTAGTTTTTTGAGGAAACGCCATTCTGTTTTCCATACTTTCTATACCAGTTTACAATCCCACAACAGTGCACAAGGGCTCCCTTTTCTCCATATCCTTACCAACATTTGTTAATTTGCGTTCTTTTCAATGATGGCCGTTCTGACAGGTGTGAGGTGCTATCTCATTGTAGTTTTGATTTGCACTTCCCTGACAATTAGTGATGTTGAGCATCTTTTCATGTGCCTGTTGGCCATTTGTATGTCTCCTTTGGAAAAATTTATATTCAGATCCTCTGCTTGTTTTTTAATCAGGTCACTTCTTCCTTCCTTCCTTCCTTTCCTCCCTTCCTTCCTTCCTTCCTTCCTTCCTTCCATCTTTCTTCCTTTCTTTCATTTTTGTGTTGAGTTGTATGAGTTCTTCATATATTTTGGACTTTAACCCCTTATTGGGTATATAGTTTGCAAATATCCTCTCCCATTCAGTAGGTCTTTTTTTATATTTTATTTTATTTTATTTTATTATTATATTTTTGCGGTACACGGGCCTCTCACTGTTGTGGCCTCTCCCGTTGCGGAGCACAGGCTCCAGATGCGCAGGCCCAGTGGCCATGGCTCACGGGACCAGCCGCTCCGCGGCATGTGGGATCCACCCAGACCGGGGCATGAACCCATGTCCCCTGCATCGGCAGACGGACTCTCAACCACTGCGCCACCAGGGAAGCCCATGTGCCAATCTTTTAATCAGTAATAGCAGCACGGTTATTTTCCCTTCTGTGTCTCTTATGAGGTTATATCTGTGGCCAGACAAGATTTTAAAGTGGTCATTTGGCAGAATTTACAAAATTTAAATGAAGAAAATGTGTTTGGAGCTATCATAGGCTTCTTTTTGAGGGGGAAGCGGCCGGGGGAGAGGGATGAGAGGGTAAGAGAAGGTGATAAACCTTTTCCCAAAGCCCACTCAAATGTTATCACAATTTAAAGTACATTAGTCCGAACTTCTTTCCCTATAATGAGGATTAACACTACACGTCTTAGTTGTCTTTTGGGGTTACTTTTTTGTAGATTTGATTTATTCGTGAAAAAAAAAAAAGAAAAGCCAAAGGGCAGCAAATGTTTCCGGTAAAACCTCGTTTCTCATCTTGATAGAGACATCAAATTACTCTCCATGAGCAGTTTTAATGAACAAGACCGAGTGCTGATTTACTGGAGGACTTCTAACTACGAAATGCTTGTGTAGAGATTCTCTGTTGTTTTTATTCCTACTTTTAAGGCCTTTGCCCATTTCTGTGTGAACTGTTCACACAAATAGGCCAAGCAGAAGCAGTTTAATCAAAGTGGAGAAACGCGTAATTTAGAAGTAGGTAGCGGAAGAGAATGGGTTTTCCCACTTTATTCCAGATCAAAGCCAGATGGATGTATTTTGAGTTCTTTCCATACAAGAAAGAGAAGATTGGCTCTCACCGAACCTGCTAATTGGGCTCTCTAAATACTGGTCTTTGCTGGAAAAGTGTTTCTTATTGCTGTTTTCTCTAAAGTAAGCTGCTCTTATTTT
The DNA here is from genome assembly GCF_008692025.1 of Phocoena sinus. Taxonomy (NCBI): domain Eukaryota; kingdom Metazoa; phylum Chordata; class Mammalia; order Artiodactyla; family Phocoenidae; genus Phocoena; species Phocoena sinus. Next base: position 115,485,895 of record NC_045768.1, read on the forward strand.
CATGTGCCTCTGGGACGCCTGGTGAATTAGGTGTCTGCTTTCTAATACTATTTCTAGTAGAATTCTAGGGGGGCCCTTGGGAAGGTTCCAGACACGTGAGTTGTTTGGGGGGCTGTTAAAAACACATTTCACAACCACAAATTAAAACCAGAGAATCCATGTGATGAAGTATAACTGTAGTCTATATGTAACCAGCGGAATCTTTTTAAGGAATATATTCTTATTTTATTATAGGAAAACCTTGATTATGAAACAAAAGTTTATAAAGAACACTGTATAGATTAATACATTGGAAATGAGGATACAATTTACTGATTCTAATTTATCTTGAAGAGTTGGAATGACAGTGGAGAAAAGCCATGATGCTAATATAAATTTATTTTTTAAATAAATGCACTAAGTATGCTTGTTTTATTTTTTCAACAGTATGAAAGATGCAGGAGTTGGGCAGAAGCAGTGGAGGGGTCCCCCGACATCCGCCTGCCAGCAGTGCTCGGGGGTGTCTACCAGCCCCGTCTGTGGTTCAGATGGACATACCTACTCTTCTCAGGTAAGACAACGATAGTCATTTATTATAAAACATATACATATTCATATATGTATGTACATAGTCATTAGTAAGTGATTAAAACTGTTAGTTCTCCAGTGTGGTCATCCAAATACTTTAACTATTAAAATAATGTGATTAATATCACTAGTTGGGAATATGATTCAAACATTTGTACATTTGTTTCTCCTATACAGAATTTTTAAAGTTTGAAATATTGATTCTGTGAACACTCTGAACCCTCAGATATTAAAACCAACGTTTCCTTTCTTGATACTCTGAGAGAGGGCAGAAGCGTTACCATGTATGTAGTAATGTTAACAGTTATAACAGCTGTCCCAGCTAAAATCCGTCCATATCATTACTATTTTATTTCCTATGTTATTTCCTATATTATCTCATTTAAGCCCCCCAAAATTCCTTACAGCAAAAGAGAAAAACAAGTCTCAGAAAGAAATAGCACATTTCACATATTTAGCCGACACCGAAGCCCAGATTTGATGTCTTCTCTGATTCGGTGTCTCTAGCTACATTAATCTGTACCTCGTTTGATGCCCCATATCGTTCAAATATTTAGGAGGTTTTAAGAACTTTACATAATAGAACATCGATGAGTTTTCTTTGATTATGTGATAGGAAGGAATACGGCTCATGGCCTGAAACTTCAGGGTCAGATGCATTTATGAATTTAGATTTTTCTAAAGTGTATTTTGAGAAGGTAAGATAGCACATTATGTAGTGTCCCCAGTGGGACTTTACCCTGTAATTAAACAGATCAACATTTCTTTTAGAAACTATAGGTATATTCAAGTTAAATACGATCCATGAAGTCTATAAAGTAACCTTACCTCGGTTCATATCTAGTTTTGCTTAAAGCAAAGTAAATTCCAGAAGTTTTTGGCTATCAGAACACTGTTTGGTGCATACCACTTTATGAACCATACTTTTTCTCAGAAAATATTTTCCTACACCTTGCACCGGCAGTTTACAATTGAGAAGAGGGCTACAGGGACGAGGAAGCTTAATACAGTCAATAGGTACGTGCATAGTACTTACTGGGTGAGGCTACCATGTGCCTGTTTGCTAGAGTTTTCAGGGTGTATGTGGGGGTGGAGATATTGCTAGGAGGAAGGAGTGTGTCACCCATCCTCTCAACACTACCTCGATCTCGGGGACCCTCTGTTTTGCAAGCTGCAATTCCTGCTGTCAGTGCAAGGGAGAAGGAACCCACCTCATATTCTCACATCCCACAGCTCACGATGTGGATCGCATTATGCTGATTTATTAACTCACAACAAAGGATGCAGATTCTAGTATTCAGCGTGGTAGCTGGAGTTCCTTGGGAAGCAAATTTGACTCCTAAGTTGACTTGATGGACGTTGATGATTGAACAGGTTGAGTCAAGAGAGAGGCTGAGGTCATTCCCGGCATCTCCCTCAGGGAGCCCTGTGTCTTTCTCAGCCTCAGGAATGTACTTGCTGTGGGCCCTGGTGTGTTAGCACCGGGGAGGGTGTCATCCTCCCTGGAGAGGGCCAGCGTTAGGCCGCCACCTGCCTCTCTAGGACCCTCTTACCATGATCCGTTCTCTGACAGTGTACTGTCACAGGGCACAGAGGTACGATCACAAGAGGTTTCTACCTGTTAAGACCACGTGGGAGTCTTTGTTTGATGATTTTAGAGAAACGCAGTCTGCCACTCAGGACTAAATACTCCTGCCATAAGTAGACTAATTCACGTGGATTCACAATTCCTCGGGGTTTCCCACTGTTGTGAAGCCCCAGCTTACAGTCCTACACGCTCACTGATATCGTCAATAGAATTATTCTAAATAATCCATCCTTGAATTATTAATTTAACATTTCTTTGGATATGTCTCATTTTCAATGCGTGCCTTGTTTGTATAGAAAGACATAAAAATAAAAAACATGGTTCAAATGAATATGAGTTTTTAGTCACCCCAAACTTCAATCCTCATTTCTGTTGATTCTCATTTAAGTTGGTGATTTTTCCACTTTTGATCACCAATTCTAGTCTTAAGTGTCTACACTGACAGCAGGCTGAACTGTATAATATAATGCAAACTAAATAGTGATCTCAGCCCAGGAAGAATCCAGGCTAAACTCTTCTTACTAACACTTTTTAGAAATTCATGGGATTGAAATTCACATTAAGGCCTCAGCCTTTCTTCTGTGAGACAGGCATGGCCCTAGGCTCTTTGGGCATCGCGAACAAAGACTGCAGAGGCCAGTGTCTGGAGAAGCTTATCTTGTCATACGAACAAGATAATAAATAAGGCAGGTGCAGGAGTCACGGGACCCTTCTTCTGGCTCTTGCCTCACTCAGCTTTGTCAGTAGACCAGGCAAACCCTGACAGGGCAGATTTAAACAGCTTTTGGGGACTGGTGGGCATTTGTGCTCAGTAAAGGTAGAGCTCCAAATCCCAAGCTCCGCACAATCCGGGAAGCTCCTTGCTTGGAGCTGAGTGACCCTGATATGATGACGACTGGCCAGAGCCAGGCCATCTGGTCCAGAGTGAGGGACCCTACATCCGGGTCTTCTTACCATCCCTCTGTATTCTGGACACCCTGCATTGACGTACAGGGTTTTCGGTTCGGTTCGGTTTACTACTGCACACCATGTTCCTATATGTTCTATTTTAGACCCACAATATTTTCTCATTACTTTTCAGCTCAATTTATCTAGATGAAGTTATAAGTTATATTCCGCCATACAACATAATTGGAGGAGAGGTCGTTACAAAGCACAGTAGGTCCAGGCGCTGGGGCTGAGGTGAGAAAGACAGTTATCAGAAGGTCTCCAAAGGAAACGTGAGTCAAAGGTCATAACAAGGATTTAATCTTGGAAAGTGCCCCTCATTACACAAAGGAACCGATTTTGACTAATTATTTTATTAGCCTTCAGGCTCTGAATGTGTCAGCTTGTGTAGCAGTCCTCAGAGGAGTGTTTTTAAAATGTTTACAGAAAAGACAAAGGCACAGATGAATAACTGTGAAAACATAGATTTACCTGGAGAAATCTTGGGACTCGTGATTTTCATAAAAAGTGTTTTTGTAATGTTATCTAATTTTTTTCACGTTAAGAAAAGCGATGGACTGTTTTGGAAGTCTGCTTAATCATTCTTTTCAGAAGAACCCATGTTTTCCGAATTCTTCCGAATTCAGCAGTAGCAGAAGAATCGAAATATAAGTCTGTTCAAGGCTGTATGAGAGGTAATCGTTCCTGAAATTGACGCAAAAGATGAAGGTCTCTGTTTGTTCCTTCAGGCAAAGTCTTTGCATTGTATTGCCCGGCTTCGGTGAAACCAGGAGTTGTTCTCCAATGTAGCATCTATGTTAGAACTAGGGCATGTTTGTGTCTGACTTGTGTAGGTTGTACGCTACATCTGCTGAGCAGAAGTCAGCAAATAATACTGATGTTCTAGAGCTCAGCCGGGTGTCTGTAACGTGAACTCCCCAGGCGCAACGTGCTGGGTGGTTTTTGATACTTTTCTCTGATTTTTAGTCATGCGGTGATTGGGAGCTGAACTATTGCAATAAATACCGGTCAGTATAGGAAACTGCGTGTGTGTGTGTGTGTGTGTGTGTGTGTGTGTGTGTGTGTGTGTGTTGAGGAAAGGCAAGTAAATAGAAAGCTTCTCCATCTTATTCTGCAGTTCCGACACCAGCCGCAGAGATGCTACTTAAATTGGTTTGGGACGAGGCCCTGGGAATCTAAATTTTAAAAGCTCCCCAAGTGATTTTTACGTGTAGGCATGGTTGAGAACCACTGTTGCGTCTCTTCAATCTATTGCCTTTGAATTCTTAGATATAACAGTTATTGTTCTTGTATTTAATAAAATAGAACAGTAACATTAGCACTGAAGTGGAAGCATTTACTTTTCGTCGTAATTTGAGAAAATTCCACTTTAAGTTTCCACGTTCTCCTGTTAGCATTTGGTATTTACGTGTCCTGCCTTCCTTCCCCTGAACACTTTGAGCTAATTTTATTTTGAAAGATCGACAGTCAGAAATTAGATGTGCACTGTTTCTCTTTGAACTGCTTTTCAACTTGGCTTGGCTTTTGGCTCCTGGCTTGGGATGCTGTATTTTTGAGGGTTAAGGCTTTAATCTCTCGGTACCCCAAACACCTGCATCTCCTTCCCCAAGACTTTGCTTCATGGATTATTTTATGCTTTTCCGTAGCCTTGACAGAGACGTAGGCTTGCTTTCCTGACCTGTTCAAGACTCTTGAGTTATATATATTGAATGAGTTTAGGACAGTGTTCACTAGTTTCTACATTGATATATTGATTTATTTTTGAAATCATAATCTTACTTTTGTGTGAGTAACTGTGTGTTAAAATGGTCTTTCACCAAACTCCATAGATATTATAGAGGTTTTGTAATTTTATTAATTTCTTTAATTATGTTTAATGTAGCTCCTTAGGAAAATGAAAAGTTGGGAAACGTATATGTTGTCACACACTTTGGAGTAGCGGCCATCAGTAAAATCTGAATCTACATTTTGACCCGTGGTCTTTACCGCTTGTTTCGCACTCTGCCTTGCCAGTTGCTCCATGACACACTGGACACTCTTTGCCACGGCTTCACCAAGACTGACAACATTTACCAGCAACTCAGAAAATGCCAGATTCAGTGATTATTCCAAAACTCTTTCCTTACTAGGTGGAAATGAAGCAGTGGGCAGTGCTATGAGTCCCTTATCATCTTCTGCTTCTTTTTGTTCTCAAATCCCCGATGGTCCTAGACTGTGCAGTGACCACCTTTGGACAGAGGCTTAGCGAGGACCTGGGTGCCTTGCCCCAGGGCACGGAAGTTCGGCCACGCTGCTGGGACAGCTGGACACTGAGTTCTGAGGGCCTTCCCAGTGCTCGGACCAGTGCCTCCCAGGGCGGATGCCAGGGCTCGGCTATGGGGACCAGCCCTGTGCCTGCCTCTTGTCTGACATCTGCTGTAACCTGTGCATTGATCTTGCAGTGCGGTGACCCATGACCTTTTCACTACATTGAACTTCATAGTCTCATAGAGATACGTGCGTCTACACTGATCAAGCATTTATTTAGCTCTTTTTGGGGGCAGATACTGTAAACTCTTTGGGTATGTTAACTCATGGTTGTCCCTTTTATAGATGCACTGATGCACAGAAGTGAAGTAATTTGCCCAATGTCTCAGTGAAGTCCAGTGTCCATTGTCTAAATCGAAATCATTTTTGCTTTTATATCTTTTTTTTTTGGCTGTGTTGTGTCTTCGTTGCTGCGCATGGGCTTTCTCTAGTTGCGGCGAGCGGGGGCTACTCTTCATTGTGGTATGTGGGCATCTCATTGCAGTGGCTTCTCTCATTGTGGAGCATGGGCTCTAGGCGCGCGGGCTTCAGTAGTTGCGGTGCGCGGGCTCAGTAGTTGTGGCACATGGGCTTAGTTGCTCCGCGGCATGTGGGATCTTCCCAGACCAGGGCTCGAACCCATGTCCCCTGCATTGGCAGGCGGATTCTTAACCATTGCATTGCCAGGGAAGTCCCCACTTTTTTTTTTTTAAATAGGAATTTGGAGCAGAAAAACTTTTTAAAAAATTAAGTGCCCTTCATCTTTTTCTAGTTACTACACATAATAAATGTGATAACTATTTTTATTTGAATCACTAAGTAAAGACGGCAATATATATGCCCTTTAAGTTTATAGTTGCTTGTTTCTCACTGGTTTGAAGCCTGTGGTTTCAGAGCCATTTTTCAGAATTATATTTTTAGAGATTTTTGCATGATACAGAAGCCTAAATCATCAGTTTTCTATGGTTATAACTTCTTGTAGAAGACAATCTTCGGTGTTTTCTTAGGAGACTGAAAGTTTTAACTCTTAGGTTTGTGTGTACGTGGTGATTGGTCTTTGTGTTTGGTAAGAGGCAGGGGGTGAATATCACTTCTTCAGTGTAGCCAGTTGTGGGAACATCCATTTGTTGTTCTTGCCCCATCAGATTGCCTAGGTTTCTTTGTCAAAAATGAAGTGGTCCTGAAAGTGTGAGTCTTTCTGTGTCTGTTTTTTTTTTTTTTTTTTTTTTTTTTTTTTTTTTTTTGCGGTACGCGGGCCTCTCCCTGCTGTGGCCTCTCCCGTTGCGGAGCACAGGCTCCGGACGCGCAGGCCCAGTGGCCATGGCTCGCGGGCCCAGCCGCTCCGCGGCATGTGGGATCTTCCCAGACCGGGGCACGAACCCGTGTCCCCTGCATCGGCAGGCGGACTCTCAACTACGGCGCCCCCAGGGAAGCCCTCTGTGTCTGTTTTGTCTCGGGGAATTATTCATCTGCCCCTAGGATGTGCCGTACAACCTGTTTGCCTGTATCTTTATGTTAAGTTTTGAATTCAAGTGCTGCAAGTCTGACTTGATTCCACCTTTTCGGCGCTGCTTCAGCACTTGCCCTTTGCATTTCCATATGAATTTTAGAATCGGTCTGTCAGTTTCTACAAAAAACCAGCTTGAATAATCATTAAGATTTTGTCAAATCGGTAGATAAATTTGAGGAGATGGATAACAACCTTCAAATCCACACACTAGGTATACCTCTTCATTTTGTTAGCTAAAGTTAATAAAAGTTTTGTAGTTTTTGGTATAGGGACCTGTAATATTTTTTGTTAAATGTATTGCTAACTTATTTTTATTAATGCTACTGTAAATTTAGTTGTGATGTTTATTTGCTAGTATATTGTCATATAACTAATCTTTCTATACTGACCCTGTTTATTGACACCTTGCTAAATTCACTTATTTCTAACAGTGTTTTGTTGTGGCTGTCTCAGGATTTTCTACGCATATAATCATCCTCTTTTTTTTTTAATCATCCTCTTTGAATAGACACAGACTTATTTCTTCCTTTCCTTCTTTTTATGCATTTTTTCTTTTTTTTTTTTGCCTTATTATTCTGGTTAAGGCTTTCAGTACAATGTTCAATGTACCTCTTTGCCTTAATCCAAATTTAGGAGAAAGTTTTCAGTATTTTACCATTAGGTATGTAGTTACATACAGGTTTTGTATATGCTAATGAGGTTCTTTGCAGCCCTCATAGAATAGAACATGCAGGGTCAGTGTCTATATTTTGTGTTACTATCTATTAAAAATGGGAGAACAACACATATGTTCACTGGTGGAATCTCCGTGCTTTCTTAGATAATATAATTTTTGCCTTTTCAATGAAAGGAGCTTGTATTTTGTAAATATTCCACAGGGTTTGCATTTCTAAGGAGACGGTTTTCTAAAAATCTTTACATATGTAGAGCATGCTTGAATATACATATTCTCTAAGTCGTTGGCATGTAGTAGCTGTCGCTGTGAAAGTCATATAGGCAGGAATTCCTAAAATAATTGAGCAACGATGTCAAGTAATGGTCTAAATATTTTGTGTGCTAACCTAATATTTAAAACAACCCTAGAAGACAGATTCTCTAGTGGTCCATAATCATTAGATGAGGGAAAGGAGACACAGAGCAGCCATGAAGCTGGAAAGTAACGACGCCAGGATCAAGGTCAGCTTCAGGCACACGGTGGCCACTGTGCTGTTCTGGGCGTGGACAGGCCAGGGAGCTCCTGATTGATGCACTTATCAGGCCTGGGCTTTACCCTAGTGATGTCCTTTGTAACCTCAATTATTCGTCACTTTATCAAGAAGCAAGAATCATGATAGGCAATAGGAGAGATTTAGAGAAGCCATGTATATTCCAGCTCTTTAAAAACTCAGGTTATAGCAAGATAAAGAGGCATCCATGAGTGAAGTTAACTGAGGCATTCTTACCCTGCTGGTAGAAGGCGTTCCCGCTGAGATATAACCATGAGTTGCTAGCAAGTTCAGGGCCAGCGTGCTGGTGGCACCTTTGGAAAAGCTGTGTCTGCATCTCTTTTGTCTAAATCCCAACTCGTGCCAGCAGAGAAAAGATTCTCAGAAGGCTGATACTTAGTGCCTGCCTAGTGTGTGTTGATGGCTGCTCTGAGTTACTATATTAATGCACGTATTCATTAATGTAATGTGAAATTTTCATATGAATTATTCCTCGGACAACAGTAGGAGACACAAAAAACACTAATAATTTAAAGATAAGGAATCTGAAGCACAAAGATATTAAATATATTCATAAGGTCACAGGGCTGGTAAACAGCAAGGCTAATAACGTGGCTACAGATAAAAGTACGAAAGATATGAAATAATAATATGTAATAAATCAGTGTAATGTAATATGGTATGTATTTATGCATATTAATGATTTATTAATAGCAATGTGGATAACATTATTATAGGAATGTGGTGTTAATACAGTGAGAAATTATTTTTCTCCACAAAGAAAAGTCAAGTGTGTCCTGTATAGTATGTACTTATATGTGTGTAGATTTATAATCATGTAAATTATGGAATAAACACAGTAGTGTGTGGCTGTCATACCCTTCCAGTGAACGCATGGGCAAATTATAGATTTCCTGCCTTCTCTCTGTGATCACTGTGTGTTTCAGTGTCTGTTAGCTCGCTCCACCTCAATGCTCTCCACCAAGGAAATTGGTCCAGTTCTGTGAACAGACAACAGGTTAAGGATGCTATGGCTTCTGAAATAAGCTAATTAAACAAAAGCCGGCTGAAACTAGGAAGTAATTAAACTCTAATATAGAAACTGGGGGGGCAAAAAAGAAATAATACCATTATTGGGTAATAATACCATTATTGCGGTACTTATCCCTTTGAACCTGTGTTCTCTCACAGACCTGGGGTTTTGGATTTCACCACCTCAGAGCAGAGATCGGGGAAGCTCCAGAATGATAAATAGAATTTAAGGGATTCTGTGTACTCAGTACCCCTGACACTTGAAAATCCCAACATAAGTTCTCTCTGTAGAAAAGTACCAGGAATCCAGACTCCTAAGGATTCTCCAGATGGTATTCTGCCAACTCTTTGCTCACATACCAATAAATCTTATAAGTAGAAGAAACGCACTAATATAAATAAACCAACAAACTAAATGACAGAAGCCAACAGGTAAGGAGGGAACAATGTAAGAACAAAATCAGACAGGTTTCAACACTTAAATATCAAAACTATCATAAATAATTAGGTAAAACAACATACAACCACTATATGAAACGTTTTTAACATGTAAAATGTTTACAGACTTAACGTGGTATTGAAAGATACAGGAAGACCAACATAATTTCAGAAAATATTAGATTTGCAAAATAACCAAATATGACCTATTCAATTAAAAATATGATTAAAAATTAAACAGATGCATTAGACATTAGATGAAGAGAATTAATGAACTACAATATATGCATATGCATGTGATAATATACATATAAAAACAATATATGTAACAAAATAATAAGTTGTTAAGTATATAAACATAATGTTTATGTGTATATATTTGTGTATTTATATATTTCAGAAAAATGACTGATATATTTTAGAAAGTATTTCAGAAAAATTATCCAAAAAGGGTAATAGGGGATAGAGACCAGAATGAGAAGGGATAAGTAAATTTAATCTGAGATACAGAAAGAGAAGCCAGAAATAATAAGGTGGAGAAAATGTTAAAAGAGATATTGAAATTTTTTCCAGAAATGTTGAAAGGCATGAATCTACAAATACAAGAAGTACAATGTGCCAGGTGAGAAAAGTAAGAAGAAATGATTGACTATCAAAATAAAATCCAGCCAGATTAAAAAGCCATATTACTTGCCAAAATTATTATACCATTACACAAACAAAGACAATCTCAACAAGATTAATGTAATTCATAAAACAGTGGAAAAACACACTGACGACATTGAAAGCTAAAGATAATTAAAAGCAGATACTTCAGGAGAAAGTCTCTTCCAAGACTGCTACACAAACATCCTCGTACAGAACAAACTGTCTCTGCCTCTGACGGGAAGACATGCAGACTATGTGTGACCTAGCAGAACTGCCTCTTATCATATCCACCCTCATTCCCTATCTTCTTGGCCAGAGACTTCTCCTGTAAGTACCTTGCTCCATCAAATACTGTATCCATACGATCAACAGTGCAGGGGCCAATCCCAGTCAGTTTGTCTCAGGCAGCATTTAATGAAGGCTGACACCCAGGGCGATCCAAGCAGAAGGGGAGACCAGCCTGTTTGCAGTGTTGACACCTCCACTCTCCAGGGCCCCGGGCCTCACCTCCCCACAAACCCCGTAAACTCCCAAGGTCTGCCTTAGAAATCCAAGTGGCTTTTGCCTCAAGTGTCCGTCTTCGTCTCACCACTTGTCTTGAGGATTTATCCCAGGGACAGCAGGATGCATTAGTGACTGCGTAGACTTCACTTTAGGACAATGATGTCATCCAGTGGTCAGTCTTGAAGCTGAAGTGAATCCCTTCCAGGAGCAACATGGTGTCATTGATCACCTCACCGAAGATCAGTGACAGTTTTTATATCAGCTTTTCTAATTGGATCCCTCCTGTTAGGGAGAGAACTTCCTGCAAGATGCTCGTAGGGATGAGTCAGGTGTGTCACCTGGAACTGAATGCCCAAGGGTCCCTTCCCTGTGGAGAGAGCTCCTCAGGTATCTGAAGGCTACACCATCTGCTAGGAGCATTTCCTAAAGCAGGTGATGGTCTCAGACCACCCAGCGGGAGCACATCACCATTTTTTTAAGACAGAGGTGAGTTCATGCCTGGTGTCCATCACCAGTAATGTGCAGGGTGTCCTGGAAAGAAAGTGTTGTTAAAACTGCCATGACCTGCAGGCAGGACCTACGTTGTTCAGGGAGCATAGGATGACAGGGCATCCCATGTGCCCTCCAGCCTGGCTGGGTGAGCTTAGGTGTCCCAGCTGAGTTGGAATAATTGACTCTGCTCCTTGTTTTTGGAGTGAAAGCTGGAAAGAAGCCTGTTCCCTATGTCCTATGCTTTTCCAAAAGACAGTCCTGGTGGCATCCATCCACCTCCGAGGATGGCTAAGAATGGGGTCTGGGAAAGGCATCTGGACATGTCAGCAGGTGTTTACACAGGAGTTTCAGGAGCTGGTCCATGCCTTCCTGTTCCTGGAGGCTGCGTGGTAAATTAGGGAGGATGGAGAAGGGGGGTCCAGGGAGGGCAACTCCAGCAGTCAGGTATTTTAAATAAGGCATCTGCAGCACTGGGAGGGCACACAGGGCACCTGCCTTGAGGGGGAGAGACAGGCATTGTTCTGGAAGACGGAGCATCTGTGATGCCTCTCCCTCCGCCACTTCCCAGGGCCTGAGGCGTCCCCTCCCCGGGCGTTGGGGTTGTTTGTGGCTCTCCCTGCATTACCGTAAAATTACCCTGCCAGTGACAGCAACTCAGAGGTCCCATTTCTTCCTATCAGCCTCTCAACCTCACCCATAAACATTTCATCCATAAGCGTCCAGCCCAGGAGGGAAGAGGGCAGTTTTGTTAGAGAGACCTGTTACATCCCTGCCTGTGACCTGCATGGACAAACGTCCAGGACCACCTCCATCCAACAAGGGAATCCAGGGACTGGAACCAGAATTGAGTTTAGTGCCCAAGGTCCCCTGTGGACAGGCCGTCACGCAGAGGTCCAGCGTCGGACCAGCCTGCAACATCAATTAGGAAAGAAAGTAAAGATCCTGAAGGTTTAAATAAGTCCATATAGTCTCTCTCGTGCTTCCGTTACCCAGGAGCCAGCTGAGTGGTTATGTTCCCTTTCTGGAAGCAGTGGAATTGTGACCACACTGCCTTAGTCAGTGAGCAAAATCCTTTTGAGCAGGATTTTGAAGAGACCAGCCATTGCCTACCAAGGTCAGTAGTTTGTGGACGGTGAGGGGCAAGGACTGTCCATGCAACGCAGTCAGCTGTGCCTGTCAGCCTGTGAATGAGTAGATTTTGTGATAAAAGTTGCCCTGAGGTCAAACGACAAATAGTCCAGTACGTCAAACTCATAACGCAGATATGTCTCAACACTGCGTCCACGGTCAGCTGATGCAACTGCAGTAGCAACAGTGTCACCTGAAAGCGGGTCAGGAGAGATTAGGCCCCAGAAGGGTCCATCGGGGATGCAGTGGGGCGTGGACACAGCTCGCTGGACGGCTTCCGGTCAGCCTCTCAGCTGAGCTGATGAAAGGACCACGTAGAGCACCGTCATTCTTCCCCCAAGGCCCTAAGGGAACAGTCCGGGGCCGGGGCTACTTTGGGGGTGGCGACCTAAGGGGTAACAGCGTTCCTTCCGCGTGGGAGACGCTGACCGTGCGAAACCACCCACGTCGTTTAAGGAGCTGTAGGGAACAGGCCCCTGAAATTTGTCCGGAGTGGATCGGCCATCCCTTCCGTGCAGAGCGAGGCTTGACTCTCCTTCGCACGGGGCCCCCTGTGGACGCCGAAGATGCCGGGCAGTGCAGGCGTCCGGCGGCTCTGGAGGCAGACAGCGAGGAAGGGGTCAGCGCGAGAGCTTCAGCGGCGGCGCCCGGGCACTCCCCCCCCCCCCCCCCGAGGGCACGCCGCTCGGGCTCAGGCAGCGCGGGGCGTGGGCGCCAGCGGGTCCAGAAGGGACCCCCGAAAGGGCAGCAGGCTTGCCTGCCCTGCCCGGGCCCTCGGCTCAATCCAACTGCCCCTCCCCAGCAGGCCCGGCACGTCCGTCGCGGCCACACTTGCACGGCCCCTCGAGGGCCGCAGCTCTCGGCCGGAGGAGGGTGCGTGTGCGTGGCTTCCGCCTCGTTCGGGACCTGGAAAGCTGGCCTCGTGCTCAGTGGCACGGCCTTCCGCGTCCCGCCCGGCGCTCGGGAGCCGTAAGCAGGGCCCTTGTGGCCGGCTTCGCTCGGTGCCGCGCCATGCGCCCAGGCCCAGGGGTTCGGGAACCGGGGGCCAGTGGGTGAGCCCGTCGCCGGCTTTGGCTTGTGACTGGCCTGAGGGCGTTTGCCCCGGGTATCTCCTCCTCTTCTGACCTGGGCTCGGGGCCCGGAGTCCTCTCTTCTCCAGAAAGCGTCTTTGCTGCCGCAAAAAACTGTGGAGAACTCTGCGGGTCTGGGATTTTTACCCTGTTTCACACGCGCTGCAGAAGACACGGGCCTCTTGGGTCACTTGTTACTCACGACACTAACAGCTCGGTCTTCGTGCTGGCGTCCATTCTCTTTCCCCCACAAGGCCCAAGGGCCGTGCGGAGTGACCCAGTTGTGTGCTCCACACACACGGGGTTTGTGTCACAGCACAGGAAACACCATGGGTGACCGTGGGCTGCAGACAGGCCTGCCCACCCTCTGCCCCCTGGGGGGAGTTACGTCTGTTTTACTGAGAAGCAAACAAATCTGCCTTCTCTGCAGAGGACACGTCATCTCTCTCCGGCAAGGACTCTCGATGTTCAGACAAATTTAAGAGATTCCACAAAGCAAAAGGCACTCAGTGCCTCTGCTCTAAGATGTGTAGAAACACAGGAGATTCCTGGGGACTCGACTCCCAATACTGTGGAATAGTCGGACAAATTAGATCTTCAGATAAAAGCCGTAGAAGATGAAAAGGATTACTGCCTAATGATTAATATGTTAATTCACCTGGAAAATCGAAGAATTCCAGTCTTATGTGTGTATCGTTAGTCTCCAGATACATAAAGCAGTTTCTACAGGGAGAAACTGTTGCATCTCTCTAACACATCCTGAGATCTCAGCGCTCCTCTCTTAGAAACTGATGGAGCTACAGGAAAGAAAGTTAGGTCCCTCCCTGGGCCTCGCGCTCCGTGGGACCCACTGCACGAGGTGGGTTGAACCGGTACCTCGGTCCGGGAGGGGTGCCTGCCTGTGCCTGAGAGCTTGGGCGGCCAGTGCGGCTGCTCCGGGACCTTCCATGCTGAGGAGAGGACCGTGAGTGGTGCTGTGGAATCATTATGAAAGTAGGTCGAGCACGTGACTGAATCCACATTTCTCCTTGTTGAACCAAGTGCTGACAGACACGGAAAATAGGCCTGAAGGGATCCTGGGCGTTGGATCGGAATCAGAGGGATGAGTGTGAACTCGTTTGAGTAGTTCTGTACACAAGGATGCATGTGAATTGGTCCCAGATGTACATCCGTGTGAGTAGATGTTCCAGCAGGATGGTAGTTTATTCTTCATATTGGTTGCACTGTCCGGCTCAGAAAGGCCGTCTAGTTTTCTGCCACTCTGCTTCACCTGACTCTGGCGTTTGTCCTTTTTACATTCACCTTCCCTGTAGTAACTCGTCCTTCATCCTGTGTTTTGACCACCCCATAGCAGGCCGTCCGTCCTTCCTGGGAAGCGGAGGATCTTCTCTCCCATCACGGTCTTGGTTGCAGGATCTTCTCTCCCATCACGGTCTTGAGGTCAGTGGACAGAGGGCACCCTTGCTCTGGAGGCACTAGCTCCTCAGTTACCCCCTCCCCTTTACTCAAGGGGACACTTGACACAGCGGGAAAAACAAGTCTTGTGTCCTGGTATCTTTGTGTCAAAGCTGATGGCACCCCTCTTCCCCTCTTTCTCTTTCCGTTCATCCCAAAGGGCATCTTTGCTACCAGTGCATCAAACTGTACAGGACAGCTGACCCTTCAGTGCATGTCTTAGCTTTAAGAGTAGTACATACTTTTTAACAGGTGCTTGGTATTTCTTAAGCATGATAAACAAGGAATTTCCTCGTGCTTTCTACTTATTAGAAAACAGTTAAAATGAGAAGTTCAGTATGTAAGCCCCACAGACATTAAAACGTGTGCACAAACTATCACACGTCAGTGTTTCCATGTTTGTATTATCGTTGGTGTCTTCTGCTGCTTTGAGGTCTTCAGAGGCTTTTCTCTTTTTACCTAAATTTAACCTTCTGTCCTGATTCTTTCATCTCCTTGTATGTTTTTCAAAATACACCTCTTGTTTCCTACTCCCATTCTTTTTTTAAAAATTCACTGTCATTTATATCTGTAAAGATAGTGTCTCCTCAAATGTCATCCTCATTTTTAGGAGTGCATGGTGTCACAACCTTCTGTGTTCATCCATTTCTTAAGTATTTTTAACCACTCCTGCACCTCTGGAAAATTCTCAGTTGTTATCTTACAAAGTTCATGTTATATATCTGAAGGTAAATAAAGGAAATACAAATCAATAGTCATTTAAAATAATTTTATTAATTTCATGTATGTATTGTATCAGCCATCGAACAAAATGTTTTTATAGGTCTTATTTTAATTGAAACTATTACTGATACTTGAAAGAAACTTTCATCTGGAGTAATTTAAGTAAGAATTTTGGTTTAATGATAAAATTCAATGAAACATGTAAGCATGAAATGATGGTAAAAGAAACATGCTATCCCTTTGACCCTTAAAATCTTTTAAATTTATTACCAGATTTTGAAGTCTAGAATAACTGTTTACAACAATGGCCTAACAAAGAGGAAAATCCATACATGAGGTCTTCCTTATGCACAGAAATCGTGGACTAAGAGACCCTGACTAGATGGTCCTGCAGCTCCACTAAATGATTCAATGTATGAAAAGCGGGTTTTCTTTATGCATACATAAAGCCTAGCAGCCTTGCCTGAGGTGAGGGTCATTACGCATCCTGACATTGTAGGATTACTCTGGATTAAATTGAGTTGAAGGCGGAATGCAGTGTTGAAACCCCAGGGACACCTGGGAACAAAGACTGAGCAAAGGAAAACCAGCCCCAAACCAGTTCTGAGTCCGCACTCCACGCCCACCGTTTTCTCTTTGGTGTGTCCTGATGCAGCCCTGCGGGACGCTGTAAGCTCTGTGTGCCAAGCAAGGCAGGTTTCTGCGGTGAGGTGTTTAATTTTGGAAGGAAGAACATCTGTAATACTCATTCCTGTTTGCAGAATTGGAGACATACTGGTCCAGAGCCGACACTGGATGTAAGAGGATGTGTGTGGTGAGGTGAGGGTTAGGGATGCTCTTCTTGCCTCGTTCTTTTCGGCAGTTCTCCTTGTCGGGTGATTGAGTCGCCCGCCGGAGCGGCAGTATTCTCCTGTTCATGTCGACAGGACAGGACAAGGCTTGTAAATGTATGAACTCGGGTTGAAGCATCCTTCCTGCCCCTCCTGTGACCTCACCTCGGTCTACCCACATTCCGCTGGTCCCTTCCGAAGCCCGGTCTCAAGATGCTGACTGGAGGCCTGGTGGAGGGCAAGCCAAGTGTCTGGAAGAAGGGGACTGACATGGCTGTCGGGGAGCCCCGGAGACTGCTCGGGTGCGGGACCCTCATGTCTGTGCCCACACCTGCCGTGAGCCCCCAGGGGACCTGCCCCCACCCCCCCAGGTCCAGTTACGAATGTGGGAGGGCGACAGGTCACCTGAGTCCCCATGTGAGGTGTGTGATGGAGCATTCTGTAGTGGAAAGAGAAGTAAGGTGACCGAATCAGCGGGGTGTTGCTCCTTAACGAAACGTAGGGTGTTCCAAAAAGAGAAATGAGGGTGTGCGTGCAGATGGTAAATCCCAGCTGAAGGAAGGGGTCAGGGTTTTACCCCCTCCTAGGCTGCCTTGGGCTGGGCTGGGCCACACAGAGCAGGGACCGGGAAACCCAGGTGGAGGCTGTGCTCGGTAAGGGGGCGCCATGCTGACGTGAGGAAAGCCACCTGTGAAAGCGCAGGGCGTGTCTGAGATACTGGGCCTCTAAGGTGTTAAAGAGGGATGATGTGGTGCGTTCGCCAGTCCAGCCCAGGTAGAACGGAGGCTAAAAAGTGATGTGTAGCATCCCGTGTTCCTCAGTTTATTTTCACTTGAAGAAAAGTGTTTATCACTACAAGAGCACATAGAACATAGTTGCTGTTTGTACCTACTGATAATTACATTCTTGTTCTACGTTAGAAACACTATAAAAGAGGGCTTGAATCCCATTTGAGCCATGTATTGATATTTCTGATCAGATGCAGAAGCTAAGTTTGACTTGTAAAATTTATTTTTAAAAGTATGCCTGTCGGGCTTCCCTGGTGGCGCAGTGGTTGAGAGTCCGCCTGCCAATGCAGGGGACACAGGTTCATGCCCCGGTCCGCGAAGATCCCACATGCCGCGGAGCGGCTGGGCCCATGAGCCATGGCCGCTGAGCCTGAGCGTCCGGAGCCTGTGCTCCGCAACGGGAGAGGCCACAGCAGTGAGAGGCCTGCGTACCGCAAAAAAAAAAAAAAAAAAAAAAAAAAAAAAAAAGTATGCCTGTCTTACTCAATGATCAAAACAGTAATGCATCAAATCCCAGAGCTTCACACTCAGGGATGCCTCATGAACGTTGCTGTTGATAAACTGTATGTTGTTGTCTGTTGTCTGTTGTTGTCTTTGTCTTACAAAATACTTTGTATTTTCTGGGTTTTCTGAGAAATTAAAGTACTCGTAGGGCTTCCCTGATGGCGCAGTGGTTAAGAATCCACCTGCCAATGCAGGGGACACAGGTCCAAGCTCTGGTCTGAGAAGATCCCACATGCTGCAGAGCAGCTAAGTCCGTGCGCCACAACTACTGAGCCTGTGCTCTAGAGCCCACGTGCCACTACTGAGCCTGTGTGCCACAACTACTGAAGCCCGCGCGCCTAGAGCCCATGCTGCACAACAAAAGAAGCCACCGCAGTGAGAAGCCTGTGCACCACAACAAAGAGTAGCCCCTGCTTGCCGTAACTAGAGAAAAGCCCACACACAGCAACAAAGACCCAACACGGCCGAACGTAAATAAATAAAATAAATTTACTAAAAATAAAATTTAAAAAATAAAGTACTTGTAGCTGGTAGTTTGTTTATATCATTGTTTTTATTTTGTAAGTGTTACTTTAGTGAATGCTCAGGAAAAAACACACTAAGGAAGTGTGGATGAGGCGTTGAGAGTCTAGTTAATCCATCTGATGTCTTTTGGAAGACCAGCGCCCCTAACAGGGCTCTTCAGCTTCGGCTGTACTGACATGCGAGGCCGGGTAGCGCTTTAATCTGGAGGGGCTGACCCGTGTGCTGCGAGGTGTTCAGTAGCGCTTCTGGCCTCTAGCTAGTAATTCAGCAGTATCCCCCCCCGCTCCCCGCCCCATGGTCACAACCAAAACTGTCCCCAGATGTCCCCAGGGAGCAGAGTCAGCCCCTGGACAAGAACCTCTGGTCTAAGCCATGTCCCTGACCATGGGGGTTACGTCATCTTGCAAACCTTACCAGTGGCCAATCCCAGGGTCTCCTGGCCAGAGTCCTTTTCTGCGAGTGGAAAGATCACATCTTCTTCTTTGACCCTGTTTTTAAACAAATAACTTATTTTCCCTGACAGTTGATAGTTTTGACATTAGAAAACCCATCTTGCAGACTGAGTCCTCAGGATCACTGGTAACTCAAGTGTTCTCAAGACTAAAGGTCTTAGGTAATCAGGAATGCATTAATCATGTCTTCCTCTACAGTATTTGCATTTTGGGTTAATTACAGACTAATGAGCATGCCTTTTATGTGATATTTTAGTTCACTTATACTGTTATAAATATTTCAGCTTTGTGATAATTAAGTAAATTGAATATTATTAATTAGAAATGCAATCAGTGGGTGTAGCTAAAAATTTTTAAATAGTACTTTTAATATATTCTTTGAATAAAATTCTTCATGAAGATTTTTTTCAAAATCAATTCATGAGTTAAAAAAATAAATGGTTTTCTGATGACAGAAAGCTAGATTCATATAACTATACACATAGGGTGTATTTGCTAGACATCTGATTCTGTTGCTCTTTACAGACACGCATACAGAAAAGAAGTGTTCCATAGAATCATTCTGAAAGAGAAATTGTTTCATTTACGAAGTAATTCTTTATAAAGAATTCTTTACAAAGCTACAACTTCATCATATCATGCAAGTTTTATAGACAGCTGTGAAATTTTTAAATTGTAACATATCCAAGAAAATTAGCTAAGAGGTCAAACTTTTTTGATGAAAATTAAATCAACTTTTTATAAAGATCGTGCTATTTTTGTTTATTCAGGTATTTTTCAGACATTCCTTTTTTATTAAAAAAAATCACTGCTAAAATAAACTACATTTAAAGTGTAAATGAGTATGGCATAGCATCTTTGAAAGGACCTAACATTTTCAAATTTCAAAATTCCACATTAGCTGTAATTAATATTGACTTTTGGCTTTGTCTCTTCATACGCCACTTACAATTGCTCTTGAACTTTTCTTAAATTGTGTCATTATCTTATGACCAATCCAGGTTTCTGAAATATTAAATTAAAAGTAGTTACAGTAAATAATATTAAATTTGAAGTCTCAAGGTTTCATATAAATTGTCTTTTATTAAAAAACTCATAATCTCTTTATTTACTTCTACATTTGATTACTATTGGGCATTTTAAATTACAGTTAAAATTCATTGTGATTTTATGTGACAAGGTCATTTTTCTTGGATTCTTGAAAGATTGAATAATGAAAAATAATGATACCTTTGAAAGAGTTTATTCCTCCAAAAAGGCCCACTAAACCACTACAAATGTATTTCAAATATAATAATTTTTTATCTTTTGTAACAGGCCTAGTTAAGAATTTTGCCTGTCCATTAGAGAGTTATTCGGCAAGGAAAAAAAAGTTACATATATGTGAGTAATCTGATTAGTCATTGGGTATATTCCATGCTTCCTGATATCAGCTGAAGCTGAATTAAATTAGTCACTGGTACGTTTGTCGGTTGGAGCCAGAAAGTCTGCCCTATTTAATTTTAAAATCATTTGCACTGAGTAAATTACGGACCCAGCCAGGAAAGAAATCACATTACTTCAGAATTAGCAAGATCTATATTTTTTAGAGGCGGAAGATAATTATTGCCTCTTAAATGATGGAGTAGGTTTGCAGTTTTTTAAATCATGTCAAATATACAGTTATAAAATATTATCTTAAGGATTATTTAAATTACTCAGGCTTAAATTTTATAAAGAGCAATGTTTACAAAGAAAATTAAAACAAAAATAAACTAAAAAAAGTGTCCTAATGTTCCATAACAGTGTCGATCGTTTGCCTTTAATTTCATTCAGCTTTTATTCACATTTGCTGAGAGCCTGATTCATGGTAGCTACTAGCATTTGATTCTTAAAATTCTGTGGATTAGATTTTTTACTGAAGTGTAGTTGATTTACAATGTTGTGTTAGTTTCAGGTGTACAGCAAAGTGTATCAGTTATGCATATGTGTATTCTTTTTCAAATTCTCTTCCCACATAGGTTATAATACAATATTGAGTAGAGTTCCCTGTGCTGTACAGTAGGTCCTTGTGGATTATCTATTTTATATAAAGTAGTGTGTATATGTCAATCCCAAACTCCTAATTTATCCCTCCCCTGCCTTTCCCCTTTGGTAACCAAAAGTTTGTTTTTTAAGTCTGTGGCTCTATTTCTGTTTTGTAAATAAGTTCATTTGTATCACTCTTTTAGATTCCACTAGATTAGGTATTATCTTCCCCATTATTCATATTAGGACTTGAGGCTGAGAACGTTTCAGTGCTGGCCCAGACACCGCACTGGGAGTGGCATCACGGGATGCGGATTCAGGTGTAACACGCTCTGCTCTGTCCCATTCACCTGTCTATAGCGGGTGTCATAGAACTGCAGGTGCCCATTTGTCATGTTCTTGACTTCCGGTTGATATAACTAAATGTACTTGAATTACTATTTTTTCTCTTTTTATACAGTGCAAGCTAGAATACCAGGCATGCATCTTAGGAAAACAGATCTCAGTCAAGTGTGGAGGGCGTTGCCCGTGTCCTTCAGATACGACCGCGGGCTCAAGCAGGAATATGAAGAGAGGTGGGTGATGAAAATTTATTTATACTTTTACATTTGTTTCGTCTATTAAAATATTTTGCGGTGAATGTTAAGTCATTGAATACACAATTAAATTTACTTCTATACATATACTGAACTTTTATAATTATACTGTAAGTGAATTTTTTCTTCCTTTAGCCTCAATTATTATAGCAAGTAATGTCTTTCTGTAGATTTCTGTTATTTCAATAGTAACAGCTGGCTGATTATTTCTACATATAAGAAAACTACAGTGATGCCTCTTGTGAATTATTCTGCCTAAAATGCGTGTTTTACATCTCTTTTTTAATTTAGAGCCAACAACTGATCAGTAGTAA
The DNA here is from genome assembly GCF_008692025.1 of Phocoena sinus. Lineage (NCBI taxonomy): Eukaryota > Metazoa > Chordata > Mammalia > Artiodactyla > Phocoenidae > Phocoena > Phocoena sinus. The sequence goes on from NC_045768.1 coordinate 115,507,505, forward strand.
CATAGTAAGTGATAAATTAGTTTGGTCAAAATGAAACTGGTAAATCAATTAATACTAACCTTTTTAAATAAAGGTGTCTACCCCATGTAGAGCGTGTGTATGTGTGTGTATATGTGTGCCTGTGTGTATATAAAATTTCCTGTTGAAGAATTTTATAAGTTAAACTTTCTTTCAATTAGAGTTCTTAAATCTTTATTTTTATTGGTTTGATGTGTAATAAAGTAATGAAGTACATTTAACCCGACACAGGTTACAGCATATAAATTGACTTTTACAGGTTATATATTGTGGTTTACATGGCATTTTTATATTTGAGATATTATTTATGCCTTTCAAAACAATCTCCATGGCTGCTAGTTTCAGTTCTTCACAGCCATAGTTGAAGGAAGAAATGCTGGGGCCAGGTGTTTCTTTGAGACAAAGACTGTTTCATAAGCATCATCGTCAACATTTATCATATTTTTATAGCCATCTGAATCTTGTAATTTAACAACTGCTATTGTGGGTCCTTAATGCAGAGAATTTGTTTTTGCCTTTTTCCTGACAAATATGAATAATGGATATGCATAGGAAAACAACTTAGTGGATGTGAGGTGGATTTAGTATAAGCCGTTATTGTCTTAAACATTCTATACCTGATATTCCATGTTACAGTCCCATGATCAATATTTTATTAGAGATAAAACTTTTGAAGTTCATTCATGCCATTTATATTGGTCTTTACTTGTTAAGTAACATTTGAGATAATAATTTTAATTTTTGTGTGTGTGTTTTGCTCCTTTAGCATCTTTTTTTTTTTTTTTAAACATGTTTATTGGAGTATAACTGCTTTACAATGTTGTGTTAGTTTCTGCTTTGGAACAAAGTGAATCAGCTATACGTATACATATATCCCCATATCCTCTCCCTCTCGCGTCTCCCTCCCACCCTCCCTATCCCACCCCTCCAGGTGGTCACAGAGCATCAAGCTGACCTCCCTGTGCTATGTGGCTGCTTCCCACTAGCTATCTATTTTACATTTGGTAGTGTATATATGTCCATGCCACTCTCTCACTTTGTACCAGCTTACCCTTCCCCCTCCCCGTGTCCTCAAGTCCATTCTCTACGTCTGTGTCTTTATTCCTGTCCTGCCCCTAGGTTCTTCAGAACCACTTTTCCTTTTTTAGATTCCATATATATGTGTTAGCATACCGTATTTGTTTTTCCTCATTCTGACTTACTTCACTCTGTATGTCAGACTCTAGGTCCATCCACCTTTCTACAAATAACTCAATTCCGTTTCTTTTTATGGCTGAGTAATATTCCATTGTATATATGTGCCAGGTCTTCTTTATCCATTCATCTGTCGATGGACACTTAGGTTGCTTCCATGTCCTGGCTATTGTAAATAGTGCTGCAATGAGCATTGCAGTACATGACTCTTTTTGAATTATGGTTTTCTCAGATATATGTCCAGTAGTGGGATCACTGGGTGGTATGGTAGTTCTATTTTGAGTGTTTTAAGGAGCCTCCGTACTGTTCTCCATAGTGACTGTATCAATTTACATTCCCACCAACAGTGCAAGAGGGTTCCCTTTTCTCCACGCCCTCTCCACCATTTAATGTTTGTAGATTTTTTGATGATGGCCATTCTGACTGGTGTGAGGAGATACCTCATTGTAGTTTTGAGGTAACGATTAGTGATGTTGAGCATGCTTTCATGTGTTTGTTGGCAATCTGTATATCTTCTTTGGAGAAATGTCTATTTAGGTCTTCTGCCCATTTTTGGATTGGGCTGTTTGTTTTTTTGATATTGAGCAGTATGAGTTGCTTGTATGTTTTGCAGATTAATCCTTTGTCAGTTGCTTCATTTGCAAATATTTTCTCCCATTCTGAGGGTTGTCTTTTCGTCTTTATGGTTTCCTTTGGTGTGAAAGCTTTTAAGTTTCATTAGGTCCCATTTGTTTATTTTTGTTTTTATTTCCATTTCTCTAGGAGGTGGGTCAAAAAGGATCTTGTTGTGATTGATGCCATAGAGTGTTCTGCCTATGTTTTCCTCTAAGAGTTTTATAGTGTCTGGCCTTACATTTAGGTCTTTAATCCATTTTGACTTTATTTTTGTGTATGGTGTTAGCAAGCGTTCTAATTTCATTCTTCTACATGTAGCTGTCCAGTTTTCCCAGCACCACTTATTGAAGAGGCTGTCTTTTCTCCATCGTATATGCTTGAATCCTTTATCAAACATAAGGTGACCATATGTGCATGGGTTTATCTCTGGGCTTTTTTTTTTTTTTTTTTTTGCGGTACATGGGCCTCTCACCATTGTGGCCTCTCCCGTTGTGGAGCACAGGCTCCAGACGCACAGGCTCAGCAGCCATGGTTCACGGGCCCAGCCACTCCGCGGCATGTGGGATCTTCCTGGACTGGGGCACGAACCCGTGTCCCCTGCATCGGCAGGCGGACTCTGAACCACTGCACCACCAGGGAAGCCCTATCTCTAGGCTTTTGATCCTGTTCCATTGATTTATATTTCTGTTTTTGTGCCAGTACCATACTGTCTTGATTGCTGTAGCTTTGTAGCATAGTCTGAAGTCAGGGAGGCTGATTGCTCCAGCTCCGTTTTTCTTTCTCAAGATTGCTTTGGCTATTCGGGGTCTTTTGTGTTTCGATACAAACTGTGCAATGTTTTGTTCTGGTTCTGTGAAAAATGCCATTGGTAGTTTGATAGGGATTGCATTGAATCTGTAGATTGCTTTCTGTAGTATAGTCATTTTCACAATGTTGATTTTTCCAATCCAAGAACACGGTATATCTTTCCATCTGTTTGTAACCTGTTTAATTTCTTTCATCAGTGTCTTATAATTTTCTGCATACAGGTCTTTTGTCTCCTTAGGTAGGTTTATTCCTAGGTATTTCATTCTTTTTGTTGCAATGGCAAATGTGGGTGTTTCCTTACTTTCTCTTTAAGATTTTTCGTCATTAGTGTATAGGAATGCAAGAGATTTCTGTGCATTAATTTTGTATCCTGCTACTTTACCACACTCATTGATTAGCTCTGGTAGTTTTCTGGTAGCGTCTTTAGGATTCTCTATGTATAGTTTTGTGTCATCTGCAAACAGTGACAGCTTTACTTCTTTTTTTCCGATTTGGATTCCTTTTATTTCCTTTTCTTCTCTGATTGCTGTGGCTAAAACTTCCAAAACTATGTTGAATAAGAGTGGTGAGAGTGGGCAAACTTGTGTTGTTCCTGATCTTAGTGGAAATGGTTTCAGCTTTTTGCCATTGAGAACAATGTTGGCTGTGGGTTTGTCATATATGGCCTTTATTATGTTGAGGTAAGTTCCCTCTATGCCTACTTTCTGGAGGGTTTTTATCATAAATGGGTACTGAATTTTGTCAAAAGCTTTTTCTGCATCTGTTGAGATGATCATATGGTTTTTCTCCTTCAATTTATTAAAATTGCTTATCACATTGATCAATTTGCATATATTGAAGAATCCTTGCATTCCTGGGATAAACCCCACTTGATCATGGTGTATGATCCTTTTAATGTGCTGTTGGATTCTGTTTGCTAGTATTTTCTTGAGGAATTTTGCATCTGTGTTCATCGGCGATATTGGCCTGTAGTTTTCTTTCTTTGTGACATTTTTGTCTGGTTTTGGTATCAGGGTGATGGTGGCCTCATAGAATGAGATTGGGAATGTTCCTTCCTCTGCTATATTATGCAAGAGTTTGAGAAGAATAGGTGTTAGCTCTTCTCTAAATGTTTGATAGAATTCACCTGTGAAGCCATCTGGTCCTGGGCTTTGTTTGTTGGAAGATTTTTCATCACAGTTTCAATTTCAGTGCTTGTGATTGGCCTGTTTATATTTTTTATTTCTTCCTTGTTCAGTCTCGGAAGGTTGTGCTTTTTTAAGAATTTGTCCATTTCTTCCAGGTTGTCCATTTTATTGGCATATAGTCACTTGTAGTAATCTCTCATGATCCTTTGTATTTCTGCAGTGTCAGTTGTTACTTCTCCTTTTTCATGTCTAATTCTGTTGGTTTGAGTCTTCTCCCTTCTTTTGTTGATGAGTCTGGCTAATGGTTTATCAATATTGTTTATCTTCTCAAAGAACCAGCTTTTAGTTTTATTGATCTTTGCTATTTTTTCCTCCATTTCTTTTTCATTTATTTCTGATCTGATCTTTATGATTTCTCTCCTTCTGCTAACTTTGGGGTTCTTTTGTTCTTCTTTCTCTAATTGCTTTAGGTGTAAGGTTAGGTTGTTTATTTGAGATTTTTCTTGTTTCTTGAGGTAGGGTTGTATTGCTGTACACTTCCCTCTTAGACCTGCTTTTGCTGCATCTCATAGGTTTTGGGTCATTATGTTTTCATTGTCATTTGTTTCTAGGTATTTTTTGATTTCTTCAGTGATCTCTTGGTTATTAAGTAGTGTATTGTTTACCCTCCATGTATTTGTATTTTTTACAGATTTTTTTCCTCTGATATCTAATCTCATACTGTTGTGGTCAGAAAAGATCCTTGATACGATTTCAATTTTCTTAAACTTACCAAGGCTTGATTTGTGACCCAAGATATCCATCCTGGAGAATGTTCCATGAGCACTTGGGAAGAAAGTGTATTCTATTGTTTTTCGATGGAATGTCCTATAAATATCAATTAAGTCCATCTTTTTTAATGTATCATTTAAAGCTTGTGTTTCCTTATTTATTTTCATTTTGGATGATCTGTCCACTGGTGGACGTGGGGTGTTAAAGTCCTCTACTATGATTGTGTTACTGTCGATCTCTCCTTTTATGGCTGTTAGCATTTGCCTTATGTATTGAGGTGCACCTATGCTGGTGCATAAATATTTACAATTATTATATCTCCTTCCTGGATTGATCTCTTGATCATTATGTAGTATCCTTCCTTGTCTCTTGTAATATTCTTTATTTTGAAGACTATTCTATCTGATATGGGAATTGCTCCTCCAGTTTTATTTTGATTTCCATTTGCATGAAATATCTTATTCCGTCCCCTCACTTTCAGTCTGTATGTGTCCCTAGGTCTGAAGTGGGTCTCTTGTTGACAGCATATATACGGCTCTTGTTTTTGAATCCATTCAGCCAGTCTGTGTCTTTTGGTTGGAGCATTTCATCCATTGACTTTTAAGGTAATTATCCATATGTATGTTCCTATTACCATTTTCTTAATTGTTTTCTGTTTGTTATTGTAGGTCTTTTCCTTCTCTTTCTTTTTCTGCCTAGAGAAGTTCCTTTAGCATTTGTTGTAAAGCTGGTTTGGTGGTGCTGAATTCTCTTAGCTTTTACAGTCTGAAAAGGTTTTAATTTTTCCATCGAATCTGAATGATACCCTTGCTAGGTAGAGTAATCTTGATTGTAAGATTTTCCCTTTCATCACTTTAAATATGTCCTGCCACTCATTTCTGGCTTGCAGAGTTTCGCCTGAAAGATCAGATGTTAACCTTATGGGGATTCCCTTGTATGTTATTTGTAGTTCTTCCCTTGCTGCTTTTAATATTTTTTCTTTGTATTTAATTTTTGATAGTTTGATTAATATGGGTCTTGGAGTGTTTCTCTTTGGATTTATACGATATGGGACTCTCTGCGCTTCCTGGACTTGATTGACTATTTCCTTTACCATATTAGGGAAGTTTTCAACTATAATCTCTTCAAATATTTTCTCAGTCCCTTTCTTTTTCTCTTCTTCTTTGGGACCCCCATAATTCGAATGTTGGTGCACTTAATGTTGTCCCAGAGGTCTCTGAGACTGTCCTCAGTTCTTTTCATTCTTTTTTCTTTATTCTGCTCTGCAGTAGTTATTTCTACTCTTTTATCTTCCAGGTCACTTATCTGTTCTTCTGCCTCAGTTGTTCTGCTATTGATTCATTCTCGTGAGTTTTTAATTTCATTTATTGTGTTGTTCATCATTACTTGTTTGCTCTATAGTTCTTCTAGGTCCTTGTTAAATGTTTCTTGTATTTTCTCCATTCTATTTCCAAGATTTTGTATCATCTTTACTATCATTACTCTGAATTGTTTTTCAGGTAGACTTCCTATTTGCTCTTCATTTGTTTGGTCTGGTGAGTTTTTACCTTGCTCCTTCATCTGCTGTGTGTTTCTCTGTCTTCTCATATTGCTTAACTTACTGTGTTTGGGGTCTCCTTTTTGCAGGCTGCGGTTTCGTAGTTCCTGCGGTTTTTGGTGTCTGACTCCAGTGGTAAGGTTGGTTCAGTGGGTTGTGTAGGCCTCCTAGTGGAGGGGACTAGTGTCTGTGTTCTGGAGGATGAGGCTGGATCTTGTCTTTCTGGTGGGCAGGACTGCCTCCATTGGTGTGTTTGGGGGTGTCTGTGACCTTATTATGATTTTAGGCAGCCGCTCTGCTAATGGGTTGGGTTGTGTTCCTGTCTTGTTAGTTGTTTTACCTAGGGTGTCCAGCACTGTAGCTTGATGCTCATTAAGTGGAGCCAGGTCTTTGCATTGAGATGGAGATCTCTGGGAGAGCTCTAGCCATTTGATATTACGTGGAGCTGGGAGTGGGAGGTCTCTGGTGGACCAATGTCCCGATCTTGGCCTTCCACCTCAGAAGCACAGTCCTGACACCTGGCCAGAGGACCAAGATCCTGTCAGCCACACGGCTCAGAAGAAAAGGGAGAAAAAAAGAAGGAAAGAAAAAAATAACTAAAATAAAATAATTAAAATTAAAAATAATTATTAAAAATTAAAAAGTAATTTAAAAAGGAAAGAAAGAAGAGAGCAACCAAAGCAATAAACGAATCCACCATTGATAACAAGTGCTAAAAAGTATACTTAAAAAAAAACCCCAAAACCAGACAGACAGAACCCTAGGACAAATGGTAAAAGCAAAGCTATACAAGCAAAATCACACAAAGTCCACTGCCTCAATTTTGGGATGATTCTTTGTCTATTCAGGTATTCCACAGATGCAGGCTTCAGCAAGTTGATTGTGGAGATTCAGTCCGCTGCTCCTGAGGCTGCTGGGAGAAGTTTCCCTTTCTCTTCTTTGTTCGCACAGCTCCCGGGGTTCAGCTTTGGATCTGGACCCGCCTCTGTGTGTAGGTCGCCTGAGGGCATCTCTTCTTCGCTCAGACAGGACGGGGTTAAAGGAGCAGCTGCTTCGGGGGCTCTGGCTCACTCAGGCCGGGGGTGGGAGGGGTACGGATGCGGGGCGAGGCGGCAGAGGCCGGCGTGACGTCCACCAGCCTGAGGCGTCCTGCGTTCTCCCGGGGAAGTTGTCCCTGGATCCCGGGACCCTGGCAGTGGCGGGCTGCACAGGCTCCCCCGAAGGGAGGTTTGGATAGTGACCTGTGCTCGCACACAGGCTTCTTGGTGGCAGCAGCAGCAGCCTTAGCATCTCATAATCGTCTCGGGGGTCTGCGCTGATAGCCGCAGCTCGCAGCCTCTCTGGAGCTCCTTTAAGCGGCGCTCCGAGTCCCCTCTCCTCGAAGCCCGAGCCTCAGCTCCCAGCCCCGCCCGCCCCGGCGGGTGAGCAGACAAGCCTCTCGGGCTGGTGAGTGCTGGTTGGCACCGATCCCCCGTGCGGGAATCTTCCCGCTTTGCCCTCCGCACCCCTGTTGCTGTGCTCTCCTCCGCGGCTCCGAAGCTCCCCCCACCGCCTCCCGCAGTCTTCACCCGCGAAGGGGCTCCTAGTGTGTGGAAACCTTTCCTCCTTCACGGCTCCTTCCCACTGGTGCAGGCCCCGTCCCTATTCTTTTGTCTCTGTTTATTCTTTTTTCTTTTGCCCTACCCAGGTATGTGGGGAGTTTCTTGCCTTTTGGGAGGTCTGAGGTCTACTGCCAGCCTTCAATAGGTGTTCTGTAGGAGTTGTTCCACATGTAGATGTATCTCTGATGTTATTTGTGGGGAGGAAGGTGATCTCCATGTGTTACTCTTCCACCATCTTTCAGGTCTTCCAATAATTTTAATTTGAAAAGCTGTGTTATGTTTCCGTTTTAGTAAAGCCAGTAATCTATTTTATTAATCAAAAGTCAATTAAGTGATTTGCAAGTTAGTGGTAAGCTGGTGTTCGAGCATTAGACGCCGTGCAGAGAGGCACCCGCAAGTGTACGAAAGGCTGTGAGCTGCCTTGCAGGCTCCCGTTCCCGCTTGCCTCCCTCCAGTCCCGAGTCCCCACCTCCGAGCTTCGTTCTTCTGGATACCCACCCCCACCCCGTCTCCCAGTCCAGGGGCTCTAGTGGAGATCAAATAAGGATGGTCAGCATGACCTTGAACACGCTGATCAGCTCCTGTGTAATTAAGAGCGAACTGTGTGTGTTTCCTATGGACTGAAGTGCTTGGATGGCTGTGCCTGCCTCAGCCCTGCCCCCTTTTACATCTTGGAATACACCTTCCTTTGAAAGTCACTTCGGGTATGAAGTGCCTCCTACCTTGGTATTGAACACCCACATCTCCTTCTCTTCATCGGAAACTTTTAAGGACAGCATTTGAGGAGAGTCACCTAAGTGCACGTGGACCTCTCACACAGCTTTTCTTCTCCAGGGAACCCTCCGTAAGATGTTCTGCCTTTAAACTTGCTTTTGTATGAGAAGAGATGTTTGACGTGGGGTTGCTGTATCATAACCTCCCACGAACTGCAGAATGAACTAAAAGTGCATTAGATGGAAGGTTACACCTGTGAGAAGAAGACCGCTTGTTAACAGGATTGTGTTGCATGTTCAAATTCTGTGCATGGTGTTTATATTGTTATGTTAAGAAGGAAACTTCCTAGATCCGTATCAGCAGAGGATAGAGAGCGTTTGTGGTCAGTGTATGTAGAAACAGAGGTGAGAAATACTTAAACTTGTCCTGCTCTGATGGATTGTCAGGGAAAAGCGAGTCCAGGATGTTAGCAGCTGCTGTGGAAGAGCAGTGAGGAAACTGTGATGTCATTTCTACATAGCACCAAAGGCCAAGAGATGTGGGGAATGTAAGACCCGGTTCAGTACCATTTCCCATCTTTCATCTGCCGTTTACATTGGAAGCAGGCCTTCAGCAGACTGTACAGCCCAAGGAATTCTATTCAATGTCATCTCTGTTCTGTAAAAAGTGAGGAGGAAACTACCAACAATAGAACATTGCTTAAATCTTTCTAACTTCCTACCTTTGCGGTCAGATTGATTCAGTTATGTTTTCACTTTGTTAAGATCAGAATGGGTTCTTTAAATCTCCTTGAAATATATTAAAACTAGTAAAAAAAAATTGGGCTTCCCTGGTGGCGCAGTGGTTGAGCGTCTGCCTGCCGATGCAGGGGACACGGGTTCGTGCCCCGGTCCGGGAAGATCCCACGTGCCGCGGAGCGGCTGGGCCCGTGAGCCATGGCCGCTGAGCCTGCGCGTCCGGAACCTGTGCTCTGCAACGGGAGAGGCCACAACAGTGAGAGGCCCGCGTACCACAAAAAAAAAAAAAAAAAAAACAAAAAAAAAAAAAAAAAAAAACTAGTAAAATATATTGCATTTTGTCTATATAGAAAGGAAAATAAAGTTCTCCCCTCTTCTGCTAAAGTATGCAGTAAAGGATGGGCACAAATTGGGCCAAGTATATCCATTCAAGTAACCCAAATAAAGAAAAATAATTTACCTTTTAAAAAATTCTAGATTTTTGCTTTATGTAACTAGATAAGCACACCCCTCTTTAATCAGTAATCTAACTATATACAGTTTTCTGCTTTTCTGACTCATAAAATCAATATTACAGAGGCCAGTGCTTCTACGTCCCTTTACTGCATTACTTCCTTCCCCTTGTAAAAAAATTCATTGCTTGATCACAAATATATAATTATCATTTGGAAGGTGAATCAACTTCATTCAAAGAATATTTCTTTATAGCTGATTTTTAAAGATACCTGAAATATTTTAGGTAGCCAGGCTGCTACACGATTCATAGTTGTGAGCATGAACTGTGTTTCAACCGATTTTCTGTACACACAAAAAGCAATCCTAAATCTTAGAGGGAACTTGCAGAGCCAAAGGTCAAGAACATTGGAAGGGGCCTTAGGAAGCATTTATTTTGTAGTTGGTAACACTAAACTCTAAGGAGTGTACCCTAAACATATCTTAAATTATCTACTCATCCGTGGTTTGTAAGCACAGCACATTTTAGACCCGTGAGAGGTCTTAAGGGCTCCATTTGGTTATTCATTTGGTTGGCTAGATTCAGAAGATTCTTTTAATTGACATTTTTCTTCTGCTTTAGATTTGAGTATCGTAAGGCCCCAAATGCTTTTCTTGTTATGGGTTTTATGTACCCACTATGGCTTTGTATATCTAATCTCTTAAAATTTTTATTAATTAAAATAATATGACTTTAATATTTTTTATGGTCACCTGTAACATGCACGTAAACAAACGTTCACATACCTTCATATTTTGAAGTGTTGAGTTTGAGTGGAGATAGCCATAGAGATGGAGGAGAAAAAGACCTATCAAAGACGTTAGCATCATCAGAAAGAAAAGTAAACAAGTGCTGGAGAGGGTGTGGAGAAAAGGGAACACTCCTACAGTGTCCGTGGGAATGTAAAGTGGTGCATCCACTATGGAGAACGGCGTGGAGTTTCCTGAATAAACTAAAAATAGAGCTCCCATATGACCCAGCAGTCCCACTCCTGGGCATACACCTGAAAAAAATCAAATGAGTATGTCAAAGAGCTATCTGCCCAGCCATGATCACTGCAGCGTTCCTCACACTACCCAAGATATGGAAACAACCTAAGTGTTCGTTGACAGATGAACGGATAAAGGCATTGTGGTATATACATATAATGGAATACTACTCAGCCTTTAAAACAAAAAAAGAAATCCTGCCGTTTGCAACAACATGGGTGAACTTAGAGGACACTCTGAGAAGGGAAATAAGACAGACCAAGGAAGAAAAGCACTGCAGGTCTCTCGTGTGTGTGGAATAAGAAAAGGTGAAATGCATAGAAGCAGAGAGTAGAACAGTGGTTACCATGATGGGCAGGTGGGGACATGGGGAGGTGCCTATGAGTGGGCGCAAAGCTGAGGTTATGTAGATAAGTCTAGAGGTCTGACATACAGCAGGGAGACTGTAGTTAGTAAGACTGTGGAATACTGGAAACTTGCTAAGGGAACAGATTTCAGGTGTTCTCACCCCACACAAAAAAGAACTGTGTGAGGAGATGATATGAAAAGCAGCTTGACTGTAGCAATCATTTCACTATATCTATAGCTATATAGAGACGTATGTATTATATATATAAAATCATGTTGTACACCTTAAATATAGACACTTTTTATTTTAAAAAATAGAATAACATAAAGATCTCCTCAGGTAAAGCTAGGTGAGAGAGGACAGAATAGAAGAAGATGAAACCCTGGAGGCATTGAAGGCATGGGGCTCCATTTGTGCTGGAGTGTTGGAGCTTTCATAAAGGATGCAGTGCCATCCGGTCATGGCCAGAGGTGCAGACTCTGGGTTTAATTCATCAGAGTCAGACACAAGAAGAAGTCAAGGCTCTTGAGCAGAGAGCATTTCCAAAACAGTTTTCCTGAGTTTTATCTGGGCTGTTGTGCTATAGGAGTGATATTTGTTTGTTTGTGTGGTGCGGTCCCAGGAGATGCATTTAAAGGCTGCTCAGTAATTCAGAAAGAAGGCCTTTAGGTCCCAGCAAAGGCAGTAGATGTAGAATTAAGAGGAGAGATTGAATTCGAGTAAGGTTGCTGAGATGAAATCCACACAATGGAATACGATTGGCAAGGAAACAGACTGTTTCAAAGGTAATCGTGAGTTTAGTGATCTGGGTGGTTTATAGAAGACTAACCAGAATGCCACCTGAGATTGTTCTGGGCCCGTGGTTCATGGTGTCCATTATATCCTCACCACCTTGTTTTGTACAACTCAAGGTCCCTTTTTTCAGAAGCTGAGAATCATGTAACTCAGTGGTCCCCGACCTTTTTGGCACCAGAGACCGGTTTTGTGGAAGACGATTTTCCCATGGACTGGGAGTGCGGAAATGGTTTCGGGATGACTCAAGCGCAGTGCGTTAATTGTGCACTCTATTTCTATTATTATTACGTTGTAATATATAAATAAATAATTATACAGTTCACCATAAGGCTGCCAGGAGGCGGGGCTCAGGTGGTAATGAGAGCGATGGGGAGCGGCTATAAATACAGGTGAAGCTTCACTCGCTCGCCCACCACTCACCTCCTGCTGTGCAGGTCCATTCCTGACGGGCTGCGGACTGGTACTGGTCTGCGTTCCAGGGGTTGGGGACCCCAATGTAACTCATCATATTTTCCTCTGTGCCTTATTCTGTCAGAATTAAACAGATGCTCAATGACAGGAATTCTGTTGTTCTGCACGTAGGAGTTACTCGGTCCTAACTTTGATTGTGTGTCTGTGTGTGTGTTTTAACTGTTCCAGAGAATTTCTTTTTGTTTTGTGTTGTTACCCTCTGGGGTAGCATCATTCATTGCCTAATAAGAGTATAGATTTTAGCATCCCAGTTCTGCACTAGCTGTGTGGCCTTTGGCAATTTATTTAAATTTATGAGTCTCAGTTTCTTCATCTGTAAAATACAAAATACATAAATTATAAAGATTTATGGATGTATTTCTTCAAATGAAACCTTTTAATTTCTATTTCATTTTAATTGACGATACTTGTAAAATGCTGTTGAATTCTAACAAAGTGTAGAATTTGTTCATACCTTAAATGTCACTCACTTGTAATTTTATTTTTTTTGCTTTTTAAAAATCAGGTTGCATTACAAAAATAAGTTGGAGAGTTTTTTATAGTCAGTAGCATTTATATAATTTAGAAATTACCTGTCCATTGAGAGTTTGAAATAACTCAGCAGTACAGTTCTGGGGCCTAGGCATTATAGTTGGTTATTTTCTTTGATAAATCTTTCACATTCTTTCTAGCTCCTGGCCTTTGTAGTGTGTGTGTGTGTGTGTGTACATATGTATAGCTTCTTATAACAATTATGTTAATTTACGCTTTCTCAAATAAATGTCTGCTTATCTAGATTCTAAACATATTAACCTAAGTTACACAGTATATTATTTTAGTAATTAAAAATACCCTCTCCGGGTCATTTATGATCTCATGAAAGATGTATTATGATAGTCTTAACTACAAATCTAAACACATTTATTAATGCCTAGACCTTCATTGTTTTAGCGATTATAATTTTGTGAAGTTAATTTACTTCAAGTTCCTCAAATTTTTCAGTGCTTGGTTATTGCTAATTAGTTTATATTGGAATATGTGAGCATTAAAATGCAAACTGGGCACTAGAGGACGGGAAGAAGGTTCGAGGAAAGCAGTTTTGATCTATATGCCGCTGCAGAGTGACTGAAAGTTTTCAAACCCGGGGCCTTGAGGGTCTATCGCGGTGGGTTCAGCACCAAGGACAGGGGCTCAGCCTCGCCCTCCTGGGACCTGCTCAGACCAGGGGGAGCATGAGTTCTGAGTCCCTCGTGTTTCAGGTCGTTGGTGCCCAGGAAGGTTTGGTGTGGGGTCAGAGACATTAAGCAACACACAAAAAAATGTATTTCTTTTAACAGACGAGACCCCATCTAAGACTGGTTGAAATTTTTAGACGGGTGTGGGGAGCTGTGATTTGCTAAACCAGAAAGCCTGAGAAATTTATCCACAATAAGACAAGATGCGGGAATGGGTTCTCCTGTGACCTGACACCGTCATTTTTTCTCTATTTATTTCATGCTCTGAGTCCTGTAGAGCCCTATTAAGAAAAATAATTTGTTAAATTATTGAGTTATGATTATAAATTTTATTTATCTTAAAAAATAGCATTGAGTAAGCACTTATTTATGTCTTTCTCTAATGGGCAAAAATTTACTTTTAATATTTCATTTCTAGAATGGACTTTTAAAGAATATCTCCTGTACGATGACATGAATTTTCATTAAGAAACAGTTTAATATCAGCATATTAATATACTCTTGGAACATGCATACTTCTCTGTAAAATGTAATATTCATAAATGATAAGTTCTTCCATAATTTTGTTTTACTAGATCCACAGAAATAAAGATAAATAAAATTATTGGAAAACGTTGCATGATGATTTATGATTAAAAGTGAAGTTATTCTTTTGAAACATTTGAAAGACATTCCTGGGTTAAAATTAATATTTGTTCAAAAATAGAGAATATCCAGGAAAGGGATGGTTTTAAATGTGCAGGTGTTGTGACTCTTCTCTGAAAAACTGTTTGTGTGTGTGTGTGTGTGTTGCTCTTGAAATTGATCTCTATCAGTTTCAAATTCTACACAAATATTTTATTTTCTACATGAAATTATTGTGGGATTTATTTCTATCTTCCCTATAAATTCTAGTTAGAAATTTTATATTTCAAGTGTATGCAGTTGTATGTTACGAGGTATAAAAGTGGGGAAGCCCTGCATTACTTCTTGCAATACCAAAGGGCTATTTATACTGAGTCCTTGTTAACTCCTTTCCAGCGTATGATCTGTGTTCTCTGAAAATCGTTCTTTACGATGTGCAACATAAGCACTTTCTAAAAGCAGGGGTGATCATCAGTTTATTAGCAGGTTTGGCGTGAGCCCAGCAGGTCAGGATTGACTGCACCACCATGGGGCTGCCAGCATTTACTGGACTTCGACTCAAAAACAACCCAGAGGTGGACCTAGAAACTAAACATTTCTGGGTTTAAAATGGGATATATTGCGATTCCTTAAGAGTTTGATATCGGTTGATCCTTTCCCCGGAAATGAATTGGATGTAATCCATGTAGATTTATATGGTAAAATGCATACATTTCTTGAAAGAACTAATACAGTTATACCGGATGGAGAGAGGGAAGCTGTTAGCCAAACTGTCTCTGCACTCAAACCTTTATAGAGATGTCAGTCTTAACACAGAAACTGCATGTCATTCAAGTTTAGAACAAGGAATAAATAATTACATGACCACAAATAAGGGTACAAAATCATATGTTATTTCCAGTAATACACACGCCCACCTTCCCCATTCCACACAACACTTACTAAAAGGGTATTACCTACCTCACACTACGAAGTGTCTGTCCTTCCACCAACATTAAAGGTAATGTTATATAATAAGATGTTTGCGTTTCTACTTCTGATACTGAATTTTTACTCTCTTTCTAAATGTAGAAGTGAGGCCAATTGATTTGTATTTAGAAGGTATTCTGTGAAATTCTTCTGTAAACAAAGGAATCAAAAAAATATATCTGAAGTTTAGCATCACACACTCTAAACAGTGTTTTCAAATAATATTTCAGATTAAATTACAGTTTCTTTATGTAGCTTACCAGATTTCTCAAAACTCTCAATGAGTTCCCAAGATTCTGATGATAAATTTAAGCCTCAAAAAAAGGAAAGCAAAGTCAATGAAGGGTAAATATACTCTCATAAAAAATTGTTGATTTTATATTTCAGAATATAGGAAAAAATAGGTTGCATCTGTACTTTGTAAAAGAAAGAAAGCGTGAAGTCAGATTGAATTCATAGCAAAAAAATGAGAATATATTCTTTTTCTGTGAAATGTGTTTGGAACAAGTAATTTAGTTGAACTTAGACACTACACAGTTGATCCGTGAGCAGTTTGGGGGTTAGGGCCATTGACGTCCCACATCAAGAATCCATGCAGAACTTTTGAACCCCACCCCCAAATTAACTACTAGTAGTTAACTAAAAGCCTTAACAATAACATAAAGTCAATTAACATATTTTTTACGTTGTATATATTATAAACTGTATTCTTACAATAAAGTAAGCTAGGGAAAAGAAAATATTAAGAAAATCATAAGGAAGAGAAAATTCATTTACAGTACTGTACTGTATTTATCGATGCCATAAGTTTATGTCATCTGTTTACAACATGAATGGTCCGTCTGCCAATACGTACATAGATATTGTCTTATATGATACAAAACACTGGAGATGTCATATGTATTACTAACCCTATACATCAAAGATGAAAAGATGATACGAAAAGGAAATTCATATTTATTTAGAGGTTTAATGATTCATGCACTGATAATGAAGAAGCAGTAATATGAATCTTTATGGTAGCCTAATGTAATCGATACAATTGCTTCACGGTAGCCTAGTCTCTATACTAATGAATGGATGGATCAATATAAAATTTTATGGCATGAAGTATTAGACTCATATTCATAATGCAATATTAGAAACATTGTTACATTTTTTAAAAAACCACTTAACCTATGATGACAGACTGGTACACAGTTTCCCCAGTTGCAGGAGAGAGAGGCATACTGTATGGTAGTGTAATTCTTTGAAAACAAAGTTACAAAACAGTAAGAAAACTAACACGTTATTAACGTTGTATTAATTATCACCTTATGCTCATGTAAGATAGGCTGTCCACTTCGATACAAGTCCTGCACACAGTGGTCTACACAATGAATTCTTAGGCAACGATGGTGATGACACAGAGGCATCTCACACGGTTGTTAGATTTTCACACAGACACACACAACAGATAAACTTAGTAACTGTATGACATGATGATTATTTCCTATTCATTAAGTGGAGGTGGTCATCATAAAGGTCTTCATCCTCCTTCACGCTGAGCAGGCTGAGGAGGTGGGAGAGGAGGGGTTGGTCCCGGTGTCTCGGGGGCGGCAGAGGCGGGGGTCCCGCTGTCTCTGTGGTGGCGGAGGCGGGGGTCCCGCTGTCTCGGGGGCGGTGGAGGCGGGGGTCCCGCTGTCTCGGGGGCGGCGGAGGTGCTTCCCGGTGCCTCAGGGATGACAGAGGCAGGCATACTCTGTGTAATTTTACGGAAATATGCTGTAATTGCTGCCTGACATTTTTGCTTTTCAATTTCTCTAAAACCGTTCCTACATGGTACCAGTCCTTCTGCCACTGTCAGCATTGGTTCCCGCGCCCAGACCATAGAAGGGTCCGTGTCGTGAAAGAAGTGAGAAGCAGCCTTGACTAATCTGATGTCCCTTTGCTTCCGGCACCGCTTCCTCTGCGTCTTCTTCCTCATCGTGGGCCTGGTCTGGAAGCCCTCATCTCCACGAAGTTACCCTCTATTAATTCCCCGGGTGGGGTGTCAGTTAGCTCTTGAATTTCTCCAAGACCCACGTGTTGAAACCCTTCTCCTCCTTCGCCTCTTTTGCCACACCAGCAACTCTGTCATGATTTCTTTGATTGGCTCTGTCCTAAATCCTGTGAAGTCACGCGCAGCATCTGGACACAGTGTTCACCAGCAGGAATTTATTGTTTGGGGCTTGATGGTGTTCGTGGCTCTTTGTGTAACAGTGATGGCGTCTTCAACGGTGTGATCCTTCCAGACTCTCAGGATGTTCTGTCTGTCGGTGTTGTCTTCTGCTGTGTGGACAGTCCTTTCCGTAGACTGTCATATGTAATGAGCCTTAAAGGTCCTCAGGACCCTCTGACCTAGAGGCTGAACAGAGACATTGTGTTTGGGGCAGGCAGACCACTTCGACGCCTTCGGTGTTGAACTCATGGGGTTCCAGGTAGCGAAGGGCATTGTCTAATATCAAAAGAACTTTAAAAGGCAGTCACTTTCTGACATAACGGGCAAAGCACGGATGAGACCAGCACAGAGAAAGGGTTCTTATTGTCTACGCCTTCTTGTTGTACAACCAACAGACGGGCAGCTCAGGGGTCAGCAGCCTCCTAGGTTAGGGCAGTTCTTTTTTTTTTTTTTTTTTTTTTTTTGATGTGGACCATTTTTAAAGTCTCTATTGAATGTGTTACAATATTGCTTCTGTTTTATGTTTTCGTTTTTTGGCTTTGAGGCATGTGGGATCTTAGCTCCCCGACCAGGGATCGAACCAGCACTCTCTGCATTGGAAGGCGAACTCCTAACCACTGGACACCAGGGAAGTCCTGGTTAGGTCAGTTCTGATTCTAAACCCAGCTGCATTTGCATGAAACAGTAGTTAGCCTATCCTTTTCTACCTTAAATCCTGGGGCTCGATTCTCTTCCATATTAATAAATGTCCTCTGTGGCATTTTTCCCCAGAATAGGGCCCTTTGATCTGCATGAAAAATCTGTTTAGACAAATGCCCTTTAATGGTTTTCTTTTCTCTTTTTAAAAAAATTTTGTTGCAGTATACTTGGTTTACATTGTGTTAGTTTCAGGTGTACAGCAAAGTGATTCAGTTATACATAAACATATATCGACTCTTTTTTAGATTTTTTTCCCCATACAGGTCATTACAGAGTACCGAGAAGTGTTCCCTGTGCTATACAGTAGGTCCTCGTTGATTATCTGTTTTATATATAGTAGTGTGTATATGTTAGTCCTATGCGCCTAATTTATCCCTCCCCCCAACATTTCCCCTGTGGTAACCATAAGTTTGTTTTTGAAATTTGTGAGTCTGTTTCTGTTTTGTAGATAAGTTCATTTGTATCATTTTTAAAAAATTAGTTTCCACATATGAGTGATATCATATGGTATTTTTCTTTGTCTGAATTACTTCACTTATTGTGATAATCTCTAGGTCCATCCATGTTGCTGCAAATGGCATTATTTAATTCTTTTTTATGGCTGAGTAATATTCCACTGTATATGTACCACATCTTCTTTATCCATTCCTCTGTCGATGGACATGTAGGTTGTTTCCAGGTCGTGGCTCCCAGTGGTTTTCTCTTTTTTTTTTTTTTTTTTACAAATTTGTTTATTTATTTATTATTTTTGGCTGTGTTGGGTCTTTGTTGCTGTGCATGGGCTTTCTCTAGTTGCAGCAAGAGGGGCCTACCCTTCATTGTCATGAGCGGGCTTCTCATTGCGGTGGCTTCTTTTGTTGCAGAGCATGGGCTTTAGGCACACGGGCTTCAGTAGTTGTGGCTCGCAGGCTCAGTAGTTGTGGCTCACGGGCTTAGTTGCTCTGTGGCATGTGGGATCTTCCCGGACCAGGGCTCGAACCCATGTCCCCTGCATTGGCAGGTGGATTCTTATCCACTGTGCCATCAGGGAAGCCCTCCCAGTGGTTTACTTAACGGCTTCTGTGTACTCACCTGCTGCCTCTTGGTTGGCAGAAGCTGCTTCTCTTGTTATCTTGACATTTTTTTAAGCCAAACCTCTTTCTACAGTTCTCACACCATCCTTTGCTGGCCTTCAGTTCTCCAGTTTTACCTCCTTCACCTTCTTTTTACTTTAAGCTGTCATATAATGACTTTGCTTTTTCTTCAGTAATATTATCGTCTCTAGGTAAGCCTTCCTTACAGCACCCACAAAAAAAGCTGCAATTTTAATAGGAAATAAAAGAGTATTTCACAAAAAGTACAAGATTTTTGCATGTGCTAGAGTTGCTGCAGTGAAAGCTTCGCGAATTTCCTTTTCTTTTTTTATGATGGTCCTTAACGCTGGATTCATTCATCTTGAAATGGCAGCAACCACGGCTGCGGGCATCAATCTACAGAGCACATCAAACAATCCAGCCTTTTCTCGTCATGTCCTGACTTTCTCTGCTTCTTGGGAGCACGGCCAGTATCGCCAGTGGCACTTCCTGGGTCCCATGGCATTATTCAGGGTTTACAGTTTTGCACTAGACACGATGAGAAACACGCAGGAACTTCGAGAGATCACTTTTTACTAAATTCGCAATTTCCTGGGGAGGCGAACGGCTCAGACAGAGATGATGAGCATCTCAGAGCATTTTAAGTGGTTCCTCACTACACTTGAGCTTAGTGCAGCAGCAGCAGGGCTGGTACAAAATTATTACCGCAGGACAGCATGTGCCACGGTTAACTGTGTGCGGTGATGATTGAATAGTGCATCTTTATGTTTGTCTATATTTCTCTCAACTGTGAATGGTGCCATGTACGGTCTGTAATTGTGTACATAAGTGTTGATAAATTTTAACTTTACGTCATAAATTTGTGCATGTTTTATGGTGGTAAATGACAAAATAGACTAGTATCTACGTATATTTTATGTATTCATGACGTACCTAACTTTTTCTTATTTCTTTCGATATTTCTAGTCTACGTGGTTCATCTGTATTTTTTTTCAAATTGTCATAAATCTCCAAAAATATTTTCAATATATTTATTGAAAAAAATCTGCCTATAAGTGGGATTGATGTTTCTCTTTACAGGTTAGAGAATGTAAACTATGCTGTGCTTTTTCATTTTAAACTGCTTACAAAAGTAAAATTACATTTCAGTGTACTCTGTATACCTCAAGACTAATTTTTAAAGGCATCTCTTGGATGTCTTCATGGTTTTTTATTACAGTTTATCTTTTCACTGTTCGTTTGATTGCTTATTTGGAAATCATATTTGAAAGCCCAAGAATAATGATGTATAACAAAGAAATAATATTTTGAATAAATATTTGAAAAAAACAGTCGACAAAGATTTTCAGGGGATTCAACAGGCAAAGCAGAAGTCATATTTGGATTTTTAAATACTTAATTTTGTTCTCAAGATTGCTTTGGCTATGCGGGGTCGTCTGTGTTTCCATACAAATTGTGAAATTGTTTGTTCTAGTTCTGTGAAAAATGCCAGTGGTAGTTTGATAGGGATTGCATTGAATCTGTAGATTGCTTTGGGTAGTAGAGTCATTTTCACAATGTTGATTCTTCCCATCCAAGAACATGGTATATCTCTCCATCTATTTGTATCATCTTTAATTTCTTTCATCAGTGTCTTATAATTTTCTGCATACATGTCTTTTGTCTCCTTAGGTAGGTTTATTTCTAGATATTCTTTCTGTTGCAATGGTAAATGGGAGTGTTTTCTTAATTTCACTATCAGATTTTTCATCATTAGTGTATAGGAATGCCAGAGATTTCTGTGCATTAATTTTGTATCCTGCTACTTTACCAAATTCATTGATTAGCTCTAGTAGTTTTCTGGTAGCATCTTTAGGATTCTCTATGTATAGTATCATGTCATCTGCAAACAGTGACAGCTTTACTTCTTTTCCGATTTGGATTCCTTTTATTTCCTTTTCTTTTCTGATTGCTGTGGCTAAAACTTCCAAAACTATGTTGAATAAGAGTGGTGAGAGTGGGCAAACTTGTGTTGTTCCTGATCTTAGTGGAAATGCTTTCAGTTTTTCACTATTGAGGACGATGTTGGCTGTGGGTTTGTCATATATGGCCTTTATTATGTTGAGGAAAGTTCCCTCTATGCCTACTTTCTGCAGGGTTTTTATCATAAATGGCTGTTGAATTTTGTCTAGAGCTTTCTCTGCATCTATTGAGATGACCATATGGTTTTTCTCCTTCAGTTTGTTAATATAGTGTATCACATTGATTGATTTGCGTATATTGAAGAATCCTTGCATTCCTGGAATAAACCCCACTTGATCATGGTGTATGATCCTCTCAATATGCTGTGGGATTCTGTTTGCTAGTATTCTGATGAGGATTTTTGCATCTATGTTCATCAGTGATATTGGCCTGTAGTTTTCTTTCTTTGTGACATCCTTGTCTGGTTTTGGTATCAGGGTGATGATGGCCTCGTAGAATGAGTTTGGGAGTGTTCCTCCCTCTGCTATATTTTGGAAGAGTTTGAGAAGAATAGGTGTTAGCTCTTCTCTAAATGTTTGATAGAATTCGCCTGTGAAGCCATCTGGTCCTGGGCTTTTGTTTGTTGGAAGATTTTTAATCACGGTTTCAATTTTAGTGCTTGTGATTGGTCTGTTGACATTTTCTATTTCTTCCTGGTGCAGTCTCAGCAGGTTGTGCATTTCTAAGAATTTGTCCATTTCTTCCAGGTTGTCCATTTTATTGGCGTAGCGTTGCTTGTAGTAATCTCTCATGATCTTTTGTACTTCTGCAGTGTCAGTTGTTACTTCTCCTTTTTCATTTCTAATTCTATTGATTTGAGTCTTCTCCCTTTTTTCTTGATGAGTCTGGCTAATGGTTTATCTATTTTATCTTCTCAAAGAACCAGCTTTTAGTTTTATTGATCTGTGCTATTGTTTCCTTCATTTCTTTTTCATTCATTTCTGATCTGATCTTTATGATTTATTTCCTTCTGCTAACTTTGGAGTTTTCGTTCTTCTTTCTCTAATTGCGTTAGGTGCAAGGTTAGGTTGTTTATTCGAGATGTTTCCTGTTTCTTAAGGTAGGATTGTATTGCTATAAACTTTCCTCTTAGAACTGCTTTTGCTGCATCCCATAGGTTTTGGGTCGTCGTGTCTCCATTGTCATTTGTTTCTAGGTATTTTTTTATTTCCTCTTTGATTTCTTCAGTGATCACTTCATTATTAAGTAGTGTATTGTGTAGCCTCCATGTGTTTGTATTTTTTACAGATCTTTTCCTGTAATTGATATCTAGTCTCATAGTGTTGTGGTCAGAAAAGATACTTGATACAATTTCAGTTTTCTTAAATTTACCAAGGCTTGATTTGTGACCCAAGGTATGATCTGTGCTGGAGAATGTTCCATGAGCACTTCAGAAAAATGTGTATTCTGTTGCTTTTGGATGGAATGTTCTATAAATATCAATTAAGTCCATCTTGTTTAACGTATCAATTAAGTCCATCTTGTTTAACGTATCATTTAACGTCCATCTTGTTTAACGTATCCATCTTGTTTAACGTATCATTAAGTCCATCTTGTTTAACGTATCATGTGTTTCCTTATTTATTTTCATTTTGGATGATCTGTCCATTGGTGAAAGTGGGGTGTTAAAGTCCCCTACTATGAATGTGTTACTGTTGATTTCCCCTTTTATGGCTGTTAGTATTTGTCTTATGTATTGAGGTGCTCCTATGTTGGGTGCATAAATATTTACAATTATTATATCTAATTGGATCAATCCCTTGATCATTATGTAGTGTCCTTCTTTGTCCCTTCTAATAGTCTTTATTTTTAAGTCTATTTTGTCTGATATGAGAATTGCTACTCCAGCTTTCCTTTGGTTTCCATTTGCATGGTGTATCTTTTTCCATCCCCTCACTTTCAGTCTGTATGTGTCTCTAGGTCTGAAGTGGGTCTCTTGTAGAGAGCATATATATGGGTCTTGTTTTTATATCCATTCAGCCAGCCTCTGTCTTTCGGTGGGAGCATTTAATCCATTTACATTTAAGATAATTATCAATATGTATGTTCCTATTCCCATTTTCTTAATTGTTTTGGGTTTGTTATTGTAGGTCTTTTCCTTCTCTTCTGTTTCTTGCCTAGAGAAGATCCTTTAGCATTTGTTGTAAAGCTGGTTTGGTGGTGCTGAACTCTCTCAGCTTTTGCTTGTCTGTAAAGGTTTTAATTTCTCCATCAAATCTGAATGAGATCTTTGCTGGGTAGATTAATCTTCGTTGTAGGTTTTTCTCTTTCATCACTGTAAATATGTCCTGCCACTCCCTTCTGGCTTGCAGAGTTTCTGCTGAAAGATGAGCTGTTAACCTTATGGGGATTCCCTTGTGTGTTATTTGTTGTTTTTCCCTTGCTGCTTTTAATATGTTTTCTTTGTATTTAATTTTTGACAGTTTGATTAATACGTGTCTTGGCGTATTTCTCCTTGAATTTGTCCTGTATGGGACTCTCTGTGCTTCCTGGACTTGATTAACTATTTCCTTTCCCATATTAGGGAAGTTTTCAACTATAATCTCTTCAAATATTTTCTCAGTCCCTTTCTTTTTCTCTTCTTCTTCTGGAACCCCTATAATTCGAATGTTGGTGCGTTTAATGTTGTCCCAGAGGTCTGTGAGACTGTCCTCAGTTCTTTTCATTCTTTTATCTTTATTCTGCTCTGCAGTAGTTATTTCCACTATTTTATCTTCCAGGTCACTTATCCATTCTGCTGCCTCAGTTATTCTGCTATTGATCCCTTCCAGAGTATTTTTAATTTAATTTATTGTGTTGTTCCTCGTTGCTTGTTTCATCGTTAATTCTTCTAGGTCCTTGTTAAATGTTCCTTGCATTTTCTCTATTCTGTTTCCAAGATTTTGAATCATCTTTACTATCATTATTCTGAATTCTTTTTCAGGTAGACTGCCTATTTCCTCTTCTTTTGTTAGGTCTGGTGGGTTTTTATCTTGCTTCTTCATCTGCTGTGTGTTTTTCTGTCTTCTCATTTTGCTTATCTTACTGTGTTGGGGTCTCCTTTTTGCAGGCTGCAGGTTCGTAGTTCCTGTTGTTTTTGGTGCCTGTCCCCAGTGGCTAAGGTTGGTTCAGTGGGTTGTTTCGCCTTCCTGGTGGAGGGGACTAGTGCCTGTGTTCTGGTGGATGAGGCTGGTTTTGTCTTTCTGGTGGGCAGGTCCACATCTGGTGGTGTGTTTTGGGGTGTCTGTGGACTTATTATGATTTTAGGCAGCCTCTCTGCTAATGGGTGGGGTTGTGTTCCTGTCTTGCTAGTTGTGTGGCATAGGGTGTCCAGCACTGTAGCTTGCTGGTCGTTGAGTGAAGCTGGGTGTTGGTGTTGAGATGGAGATTTCTGGGAGATTTTCACCATTTGATATTACGTGGAGCTGGGAGGTCTGTTGTGGACCAGTGTCCTGCAGTTGGCTCTCCCACCCCAGAGGCACAGCCCTGACTCCTGGCTGCAGCACCAAGAGCCTTTCATCCACACGGCTCAGAATAAAAGGGAGGAAAGGAAGAAAGGGAGGGAGGAAGGGGATAAAAGAAAATAAAATAAAGTAGGATAACATAAAATAAAGAATAATTATTAAGAAAAAAAATTTTTAAGTAAAAAAACAAACAAAAAAAACAGACGGATAGAACCCTAGGACAAATGGTGAAAGCAAAGCTATACAGACAAAATCTCACACAGAAGCATACACATACGCACTCACAAAAAGAGGAAAAGGCGAAAAAATAATAAATCTTGCTCTTAAAGTCCACCTCCTCAATTTGGAATGATTAGTTGTCTATTCAGGTATTCCACAGATGCAGGGTACATCAGGTTGATTGTGGAGATTTAATCCGCTGCTCCTGAGGCTGCTGGGAGAGATTTCCCTTTCTCTTCTTTGTTCGCACAGCTCCCGGGGCTCAGCTTTGGATTTCGCCCCGCCTCTGCGTGTAGGTCGCCTGAGGGCGTCTCTTCTTCGCTCAGACAGCACGGGGTTAAAGAAGCAGCTGCCTTGGTGGCTCTGGCTCACCCAGGCGGGGGGAAGGAGGGGCACGGAGTGCGGGGCGAGCCTGCGGCGGCAGAGGCTGGAGTGACGTTGCACCAGCCTGAGGCGCGCCGTGCGTTCTCCCGGGTAAGTTGTCCTTGGATCCTGGGACCCTGGCAGTGGCGGGCTGCACAGGCTCCCCGGAAGCGGGGGGTGTGGATAGTGACCTGTGCTCGCACACAGGCTTCTTGGTGGCGGCAGCAGCAGCCTTAGTGTCTCATGCCCGTCTCTGGAGTCCGTGCTTTTAGCTGCAGCTCCCGCCCGTCTCTGGAGCTCGTTTAGGCGGTGCTCTTAATCCCCTCTCCTTGCGCACCAGGAAACAAAGAGGGAAGAAAAAGTCTCTTGCCTCTTCGGCAGCTCCAGACTTTTCCCCGGACTCCCTCCCGGCTAGCCGTGGTGCACTAACCCCTTCAGGCTATGTTCAAGCCGCCAACCCCAGTCCTCTCCCTGCGCTCCGACCGAAGCCCGAGCCTCAGCTCCCAGCTCCCCCACCAGCCCCGGCAGGTGAGCAGACAAGCCTCTCGGGCTGGTGAGTGCTGGTCGGCACCGACCCTCTGGGCAGGAATCTCTCTGCTTTGCCCTCTGCACCCCTGTTGCTGCGCTCTCATCCGCGGCTCCGAAGCTTCCACCTCTGCCACCCGTAGTCTCTGCCCGCGAAGCGGCTTCCAGTGTGTGGAAACCTTTCCTCCTTCACAGCTCCCTCCTACTGGTGCAGGTCCTGTCCCTATTCTTTTGTCTCTGTTTATTCTTTTTTCTTTTGCCCTACCCAGGTAGGTGAGGAGTGTCTTGCTTTTTGGGAGGTCTGAGGGCTTCTGCCAGCGTGCAGTAGGTGTTCTGTAGGAGTTGTGCCACGTGTAGGTGTATTTCTGGTGTATCTGTGGGGAGGAAGGTGATCTCCGCGTCTTAATCTAATGCCATCTTCCCCCTCTCCCCTTCCAAACTACTGTTTGTCTCCCAAATTGTTCAGTAGATTCCACACATTAACAATCAAAATCCCCACAGGATTTTGTTTTTCTCTTGGTAGAAGTTGATAAACTGATTCTAAAATGTATGTGAAAAAGCAAAGCAGCAAGAACGCCCAAAAGAATTTTGAAAAAGAATGAAACGTTGGAAGATTCATATAACCTGATTTCAAAATCCAAGTTAGGGCTTCCCTGGTGGCGCAGTGGTTGAGAGTCCGCCTGCCGATGCAGAGGACACGGGTTCGTGCCCCGGTCCAGGAAGATTCCACATGCCTGCGGAGCGGCTACGCCCGTGAGCCATGGCCGCTGAGCCTGCGTGTCTGGAGCCTGTGCTCCGCAACGGGAGAGGCCACGACAGTGAGAGGCCCACGTACTGAAAAAAAAAAAAAAAAAAAAAAAGATCCAAGAGTAGCTTTTAAGGAAGTCTGTGCACACCAATGAGGATGTTACAGAAGAAGTTAACTTCTTCCTTGAGGAAGTTCCCTAGCTATTCTTATATATTAGTCTGTCCTTGGTTCTAACCTGTTTGTCACAATTTCCCAATAACTTAGGAAATGTACTAGAAGTTAACTTCTTCCTTGAGGAAGTTCCCTAGCTGTGCTTATATATTAGTCTGTCCTTGGTTCTAACCTGTTTGTCACAATTTCCCAGTAACTTAGGAAATGTACTTATCAAATCTGAACATCCAGCAAGCTTCAGAAGAATGGATTCTTCTGTGAATGACACAGTGAGACTCAGGCTTGTCAGAATAAGCCATCACATAACTTAGAAGCAGCAAGTTTCAAATAAACATAAGCATTTATAAATACTTTTTTTTTTAGATTCCAGAAATCATAGAATGAGGGACCTGATTTGAAAGCAATTCATGTGAAAAGCAAACTTGATTTAGTTTCCAGTATGCCAGCTAGAGACAGCAGTGTGGGTTACTGTTAAGATATCAGTGCAAACTTGTTTAATTGGAACATCCAGATGTAGAGGTGCAACCATAGAACAGACAGGGTGGTGACGGTACTTATCCCATGTACTATGGAGAATGATTTAAGGAATTAAGGTATTTTACCTGAAGAAAGTGAAACGTTGCTAGTCCAGAGAGGTGAGTGTTGTAAAGTAGGAGGGTCGCCATATGGAATAGAAATAAGATTCTTAAAGTTCTCATAAATAAAGGTCTCCAAAAGACATAGGTGACAATCCATGCACAGGCCCTTTGTTTAAAGAATTTGAATTTTCAGCAGTAAAAGGACTGTCCTGCCCAGCAGGGGCTTCCCAGAGACCTTTGGACACTCTGTCAGACTTTGCAGAGTAAGTGTTTCTGAGTTGAGAACAGTAACAGATAAGGGGGTCATTCCAGAGGGCTGGTGCTGTGAAAATGGTTTTTATTCTTTTTAGCAAATAACTAAATAAATGCAATCATACTCTTTATTCAGTTTAAAAGATTGATAGGTCAAAAAAGAAATTCCCAAGTTAGAAAGAAATCAAAGGACATTAGAATAGTCCTTTTGCCCTAAACTTATAACAATTCAGCCCTATTTACAAAAAGAAATATGTTAGCGAGTAGAAATGAAGTCTGCCATCTGGCTAGTCATGAATGTTGTCATTCTTTCCAAAGGTGGTCTTTAGAATTATCTGCTAACCTCCAAATAGGATAAGCTCTACTTAAACAAAATTACAACAGCCTTGATTTCATTGGGCCATATTAGTCTGATATTTACCATATGATCTGTATCAACAGTATCTCATCTAATCCATGATTTTGCGTTTGTATAGGCTTGCCTTTGTGTGGTGAGAGTACACAATTTCTTTAAAGTTCTTTGTTTGCAAGTTGGCTTTTTTTTTTTTTAAAGGATAGTTTGAATTGGTATCGCTTAAGTAAATTGTCTAAGGTGGGTCACTGAAATTGTCCTAAATAAACATACTCACAACATTTTCAGTATTCCAGATAAAAATATTATTTATTAGGGGAACAATCTTGATGTACCATCAGTCTTCTTGGCAGGAATATTATATCTCGCAACATTTCTCCCTATTATTAAAAGCAGGATACATTTCTCTTGGTGGATTTCAGCCTTTTAGGGAAAACTTACCTGAAGATCAGTGGTCAAAAGAAATGCTTGCTTTGTTGAAATGTATTGTTTGTAAATTCAGCAGTACGAGCCACTGCATGTGTGATAGCACATATTCTGTAGGCATTTTTGTTCTTAATGTGTTAAAACGAAAATGCAAAAGCATCCACCGTATAAATGCTCATTTCACTCTGCCCACATGCAAAGCAATCACTTCCCTAGCATCGTGAGGAGGAAGCTTCTCATCCTGGAAATACAATTAGGCCCCGTGATAGGATAATCTGTGCACCTTAGGACACACTCCTAGAGAATACCATGGTGTGGAGCTCTGGCTGGGAAAAGGTGTCGCCCACAGAACATGATAAATTATGCGGTATTATCTAATTCCTACATATGGCTGATGATAACTATTTTTCTTCTCTGGAAATAGTCAAACAAAAAAGTATAAATCCAAGCTAAATTACATTTGGAAATAGGTGAGATTTGCTAAGTGAATACAAAGGAAATTTAGAAAAATTTGGCAAATCAAAATTAATTATTTACATATGAAACTATCTCTTTAGAAAAAATCATATATTATGTGCTAAAATCATAAACTATGACAAATCATTCTCTGTGTTTTCAGCTTATAAGAAAGCAAATGATATTCACTCTAGTTCTACAGTATTTAGATTATGTGTAAGGAAAAGACACAGGGAGATCAGTGCTTTGTGACGACCTAGAGGGGTAGGATGGGGGCAGTGGGAGGGAAGTTCAAGAGGGAGGGGATATGTGTATATATATGGCTCATTCACTTTGTTGTACAGCAGAAACTAACACAATATTGTAAAGCAATTATAATCCAATAAATATGTAAAAAAGAAAAAGAAAAGACTATAGGACATATCAACCAGTAATTTTTGAGCTGGAGACATTATACTAAATTTCATACAAAAATTAATTGAGCTGTGATGATTTTTTAAATAAGGGGCAGTAATTAGACTGTTGAGAATTGTACTGTTTCTGCATTTTTCTAAAGTGCCATTTGTTTTAAATAACGCTGATTCAGATTCAGTGAATTTGGGGAAATTTAAATCTTACATTTATGGGCTACTAATTTTTTTTTTCTAGAAAAGAAAGATGCTCCGTAATAAATGAAAAGTGTTAGCAGTGTGTCCTCGGAATTATTTACATTTTGTCCTAGGATTTTTTTTCTGTCGGGAGTGAAGTATATACAGGGGCTGTTATTCTCACTCTCAGATTTGCAGTGGGTGTCAGGCACAGAATGTGGTAATATACGGGGCATAGTTGGTGCTACAAGCTCTATAGATTTACTGCTATCCAGAGCCAGTCATGTAGCCCAGAGACAAGCTAGCCACAATATATTATCCTAACACACTTTTCTGATTTTAAAATGATGCTGTTTTTGCTGTTTTTCCTCTTGTTTTCTCTGAATACTGACCTGAAACCTTTTATTTTTTCCTATTGTAAAGCCTTCTGGTTATTGAAGGCAGCTCTATTTTACAAAAAGTAATTGGAATGTATAACTTTTAACCATAAACAAAATATGACTTGCTACCAGAGAAACCAAGTACATGGCACAATGTAAGTGCTTGTTAAATGCTATTAAATGTGGTTTAAACTCACTGAGCAGCTCCAGTGCCTACCAACCTCTGCGTGCCCATTACCTGCCGGGCAGTGTCCCAGCCACTTTACATGCGGTACCAGATGAGGCTGGTACCCACCCCAGGTTCGGCTGCTCGAAAGGCCAATACTCGAGAGACAAGTGTTGGTGGAAAAGGAAAAGATGCTTTATTCAGGAGGCCAGCAACCTGGGAAGAAGGTGACCTAATGTCCTCAGCCGGTCTCCAAGTTGCCAGTTAGGAGACAAAGGGGTTAAAGGCCATATGGGGGCGCTGCAGGGGGCCTGAGCAGGTCGGGCACGATCCTCTGACTGGTTGGCATCCAGGTGAAGTTTCGAGCGTCACCAGCCTTCTGGTTTCCTCCAGTCTGGGGTCTAGGTGCTTGAGGTCAGCAGTTTCCATCTGACGGGGTCTGCTTCCTGTCAAAGCAGTTTAGGGATGTGTGTCAGGCAGCCTGGTGACTCTGCTTTGTGGCTGGATGGCAGTCCAAAATGTTATCAGTTTCCCGGCCCAACAAGTACTCTTTGTCTGTGTATCTTCACATTCCTGGTCCTAACTCTTGAGCCAGCCTCTTGAGACTCAGGGGAGGCCTGGGAGACTAAAGCTTTTCTACAAACCACAGGCAGGCAGAAGACGTCCGGTGGGTCTGTCCTGGGAAGGCCCCATAGGGTCCTGCTCGGTTATATACAGACCTTATCTTATGTCAACACAGCACGTCTTCTAATTATTTCTTATTATCTCCTTTTCAGAAGGCAGGACGTGGTCTTAGGGAGTGGGTATATAGTAATTAAATCACTTGTCAAAGATTAAATATTTAAGGAAATCTCCATTTAGAACTAGTTTGACTATTACTTTAACAATAGATAAGTTAATTCCAGTGTTCAGGGTACATGCTCCTGAAAAACTCCACTGTTGGTAAAAATAAAAACTAAATAAATGAATATAGGGATTGTTGACACTTCAAGTCTGCATTTCCTTTAAGCTCTAGATAAACAAACAAACAAAACAAAGTCAAATGTTATCTCCTTAATAAGCCCAGCAACACTTTTAAGAAGGTTTCGGTTTTGATCTTAGTCTCAGCCCTTCTCCAAACTATGGAGCAATAAGAGAGGATATTTTGATTTTCTGGTCAGACCATTTGCTCTCCTCCTGACCTGAAGCTCTGCCCAAAACACAGAGGCCGCTAAGGAATGGAGGATAAGATAGATTTACAGAGAAGGAGGGGAAAAAAGGAAAGCTGCAAAGACAAACTCATATTCCTGTTAAGGTGTGGTGCTCCCATTCTATGAGTTGGGGCATTCTCATATAACCCGGATGAAAATGTAAATTGAAAAAACATTTGACTTAGTGACTCTAAAATTGGACATACCTTGTGACCCAATAAGTCCATCACTCAAAAACAGTCCTCAGTGTATATTCAGAGCCCTCCACAAGAATTTCAGTTACGGGAACATAGAACAACTGGCTTGGCATTCTCTTTATTGAAATGAGATCTTTCCTGTTATTTGAATGAATGAGTGAATAATTGCTTGATTGATTGATTTAGACTTGAAGTCCATTATTTTATCATATTTCACTGAATCAAAAATGTACAGGTGATGCTCCGTTATTTTATACGACACTGAGAAATTGCTCTTTTTACTTTTAAAATATCCTGGTAGCCAATTTTTAGAACATTCACTGCATGAGAAAATACGTGCATCTTAAATTGATGGCCTACAAATAACAGAGCGAAATAGAGCTCAGTAAAAACCTGTTTCACAGACTCTTATAGAGAAGCAGATCACTTTTCGCATGTTGTGAAAGTTTTTATTTGACAAGTCTTTATAATAAAGATAAGTAAAGGCAAACTTTGTAGGGAAACAATTTAACAACGAGAGTCCTAATACCGTACGTTCTTATGTCAGAAAACAGGACAGGAAAACACTGGAAGCCATGACAAAAGATAGGGCAAGGTCAAATCTGATACTTCTCAAGACTTATCAAATGGACTATTTGCTTAGGTACTTTTTTAGTCATATAAGAGTGTCCTTTTTATTTCCATGGGTCATAGTGTACATCCTGAGCTTTCTTATGAGCATGGAAATAAAGTGCATAGCACAATGTCTGAATAAATGAAATCTTTCAAGGCAAATGATTATTCCATAGTTCCACCTAATTAAATCTGATTGCATTTTTAGGGAGACTAATATAACAAATTTGGTATTTTCTTCCTGGTAGAGTAGTTTTCAATTACTTGTTTCCCATCGGCAATACAACTTCAGTAAAGTGTATCATTGGGGTAATTTCCCCTGCGAGGATATGAGACGTCCCATCAAACTACAGATAAAATACTAGGATTTATAATCTCCTGAAACGTGTATGGAGGTAGGTGCTCCAGGGTTGAGTTCAGTGAATAGTTCAGAGTCATGCCATTAGCAAACTAACTTAGACCAATCAGGTGTGATCCTATATCTTTATTTTATTTAACTTTTTAAAATTTTAAGCAAAGAAACCTGTCACAGAAACCCTAGCCGACTTACCATCCTGTCTTTGGTCAGAGCTGGGTTACATGCCGGTTCAGAGTCATGTCAGTGGAAAATTAACTTAGACCGTCGGGCATGACTGCTTTGGAGAGAGAAGGTGGACGGGGGCGGGGGGGGGGGGTGGGGGGGGCAGACCCAGGCCCTGCAGGTGTGGAGGGAGAGAGAGGTGGCAGCTCACTCAGGGCTCAGGGCTCTCTGACCTGCTGTAGAAGGTTCGGGGTTGGGCCCGTGGTGGGCAGCTCTGGGACGGGCTGCTGAGAGAGGGCTCCCTCAGGACGTGGCACTGTGGGGAGGTCTGAGGCCCAGGGTCCACATCTGGACGGGAGGAGGGTGGGGCATGGAGAGCAGCTGGGTGCCGGGAGGGGGCGCTGTCACTGGGCAGGGTGTTGGGGTCTCCATCCCAGAGAACCCTGAAGGGCGGCTCAGATCGGGGCCCCATCTGACCAGTGGCCACAGTTGGTGGGCGCTGTGCATGGGGTGTGCAAAGCACGCAGGCTCTAAATGGGCAAGAATTTGCGTGTTCTGGCTATTTTCAAATGATTGGATTGTGAAAATTGGAGTCTGGTGTCAGTGGGCTTTGGAGGTGAGGGTCTCAGCCTGCCGTGGAGAAAACGGCAGCCTGGGGGCAACATCACCTTGGCGTGTTAACTGACACCTGTGCCATCCAGTCACCTATTGGGTCCACTGAACAAGCTGCAGGTGCCACGGGTTCTCACAGGGGGACGAGGGACGGGCATGTCTTTAACCTGGTCGGGGTCAGCCTGTCTGATACACTCTGAGATTCTCCAGTTCATCCAAGTCTATTCCATCGGTTAGTGTATTTTTCAGCTCAGTTGTAGCTTCTGTTTGATACTTTCTTGTATTTTCTCTCTCTCTGTTGAAGTTCTCAGTGCGTTCACCCATTTCTTGAGCTCCATGAGCAATTTTATGACTCTTACCTGGAACTCCTTATTAGTTAGGTAGCTTGTCTCCATTTTGTTTACTTCTTTGCCTGAGGTTTTGTCTTGTTCTTTGGACTGAAACATATTTCTTCATATCCTCATTTTGCTTTACTCTCTGTATTTATTTCGCTGTCTTCGGTAAGTCAGCTACCTCTCCCAGTCTTGAAGGTGTGGCCTGGGGGAGCTGTCCTGTGGGCTCAGAAGCACAGCCCTGCATGGCTACCATGGCCAGGGGCTCAGGGGTGTCCCCAGGTGGCTGCATGTGCCCTC
The DNA here is from genome assembly GCF_008692025.1 of Phocoena sinus. Lineage (NCBI taxonomy): Eukaryota > Metazoa > Chordata > Mammalia > Artiodactyla > Phocoenidae > Phocoena > Phocoena sinus. The sequence goes on from NC_045768.1 coordinate 115,540,932, forward strand.
CTGTGTGGTGGGTCGGGGCTGTTGTGGTGCCCTGGTGCTGACAGGTGCTGGCGGGTGGGCTTTTCACCTGACCACCTGTGAGGCCCTTGTGCAGCCCAGGTGTGGGTGGGGGTCTCAGTGGGCCCGCCCACCGGTGTGAACAGGTTAGAGGGAGGATCCCCAGATGGGGCCACCAGTGCTGGTGTCAGCAGGTGCCTGAGATCACAAAAGCGGCCAGGGTCTCGAACCCCAGTGGACATCCCGACCGGTTTCTCCCTCTGTGACAGATGCTTCAGGATTAGTGAGCGGGGGCTCCCCTGGTGGCGCAGTGGTTGAGAGTCCGCCTGCCGATGCAGGGGACACAGGTTCATGCCCCGGTCAGGGAAGGTCCCACATGCCGCAGAGAAGCTAGGCCCGTGAGCCTTGGCCACTGAGCCTGCGCGTCCGGAGCCTGTGCTCTGCAACGGAAGAGGCCGCCACAGTGAGAGGCCTGCATACCGCAAAAAAAAAAAACCAAAAAAGATTAGTGAGCGAGCGGGTCCCCTTCACAGAAGGTCTGTGCCCTTTTCATTTGGGTGTTTTTGTGCTGGTTTGGGTTTAAGTGAGTCTACGCAGGAGCCTGTAAAGAGCAGGTTTTCTGTTCCCTGTAGTTCTGTCGTTTTCCTGGATGTATTATTCCTCACTGGTTTCCAAAGTCAGGTGTTTTGGATTCGCCTCTTTCCTGTGCAGGAGCTAAGGATTAGTCATACCCAATGTGGAGCTGGAATCCCTTGTTCCTCGGGGAAAATAACTGTGTTTGTGACCCTTCCCGGTGGTGGATCGCTGGACGGGGCTGCAGTGTTTTCTTCCCTCAGCAAGTCTGCATCCCAGCCTCTCCTGCCATCTCAGTGCTGCCCTTTTACCCTTTGTTGTAGACACGCTGTCCGTCAAGTGTTCAGGCCCTTTTAGACCGCTCTCCCTAGAGTGCTCTTCCAGCTTCTTTGAGAAAACACATATTCAAACCCTTTGTTTTTCATTGGTTTACTTGTCACTTTATTACTGAGTTGTAGGATGTCTTCATGTATTCTGGCTACCAGTCCTTTATCAGCTATGTAATTTGCAAACATGTTTCTCTCAGGCTGTGACCTATCTTCTTATATTCTTGATGGTATCTTTTGAAGTGCAACAATTTCTGACTCTTATGAGGTCTGATTTATCAATTCATTTTGCTAGTGCTCTTGGTTTTGTAGCTAAGAAGTCATCACCTAACCCAAGGTCATGAAGATTTACTCCTTTTTTTTGTTTTTTTTTTGCTGTTTCTGTTTTCATTTTTGAAGAGCTTAAAGTTGGGTGTGTGGTCCATTTTAAGTAAATGTTTGTGTTTGGAGTGAGACTTGGCATCTCTGCCAAAAATCAATTGATTGGGGCTTCCCTGGTGGTGCAGTGGTTGAGAGTCTGCCTGCCGACGCGGGGGACGTGGGTTCATGCCCCGGTCTGGGAAGATCCCACATGCCGCGGAGCGGCTGGGCCCGTGAGCCATGGCCGCTGAGCCTGCATGTGTGGAACCTGTGCTCCACACCAGGAGAGGCCACAATGGTGAGAGGCCCGTGTACCACAAAAAAAATAATAATACTAATAAAATAAATAAATAATCAATTGATTGTAAATATATGGGTTTATAGGACCACAAATATAAGTGTTTATATCTGGAGTCTCAATTTTCTTCCCTTGATCTAAAATGTCTGTCTTTATACCCGTACTATACTGTACCGTTCTGTTAAATTTTGAGATCAGTAAATGTAAGCCCTCCAACTTTGGGTTTTGTTTTGTTTTGTTTTTTAACGTTGTTTTGGCTATTGGGGGTCCCCTGTATTTGCATATAAATTTTAGAGTTGGCTTGCTTGTTTTTGAAAAAGAGTCTGCTGGAATTTTGATAGGTATTTTATCAGATCTGTGCACAAATTTGGAGAGAACTGACGTCTTTATAAGGTTGAGTCTTCCAATCCATGACACAGTTTATCTCTTAATTTATTTAAAGCTTTCATTTCTTTTAGCAGTATTCTCTAGTTTCAGTGTGTACTTGTTTTATTAAATTTATTCATAAATATTTCATTCTTTCTGATACTTTTGTGAATAGAATTGGTTTTTTTTTAATTTTTTTTTTGCGGTACGCGGGCCTCTCACTGTTGTGGCCTCTCCCGTGGCGGAGCACAGGCTCCGGACGCGCAGGCTCAGCGGCCATGGCTCACGGGCCCAGCCGCTCCGCGGCATGTGGGATCTTCCCGGACCGGGGCACGAACCCGCGTCCCCTGCATCGGCAGGCGGACTCTCAACCGCTGCGCCACCAGGGCAGCCCTAGAATTGTTTTCTTGATTACATTTTGGGTTGTTTCTTAGCAGCAGCATAGAATCGTAATGGATTTTTGTGATGGAGTTTGTATCCTTGTGACCTTATAAACTCCGTTATTAGTTCTTGTACTTGTGTGTGTGTTCCATTAAAGACAGTTTTACCTTGTCCCTTTCCAATCCTGATACCTTTTGTTTATTTTACTTCCCTCATTTATCTAAAACCTCCCACACAAAGTTGAGTGTGAGTGTAAGAACAAACATCCTTGCAGACTTTCACCATCAATTACAGTGTAAGTTGTAGGGTTTTTGTAGATGCCCTTTATCAGGTTGAAGACGTTCCCTCTTATTCCTAGTTTGTTGAGGTTTTTTGTCATGAATTGGACTTTTGATTTTGTCAAACGATTTTTCTGCATTCGTTGAGATTTTCATGTGTTCTTTTTCCTTAATAACTATAATTTTGAAATCATGACAAAGAAAACTGGAATTTGACTTTTCTTCCTTTATTTTTCCCAAATACTAGCAGTACCATGGTGTGCTAAAATTCAATGGGAAATTCAGTATTAAGAATACAATGCCAACTAATGGACTTCTATAATTCAAATTATAGTGAGGCCTAGAGACTTTTAAAAAGCACCTAATGTCCTGGTTCAACAATTTTCATTTATAATTCTCTTTCAGTTATAAACATAAGAAATTCACAAGGTTCTGTTTTCAGTTGTTGATGGGAAACCATTGTAAGGGTCCTGTCTATAGTTGCAATGAGACGCATACTAAGCTAACAGGTTTTTTAATCAATTTTAGCATAAGTATGAGTTTATATGTTCACAGATGAATTTTTAAAAGAAGTGTAAGTTTCGGTGCAATGTTTAATAGCAGCTTTTAGCATGAGGTGTGATAAGTGAAGTGTCTGTTTTTGTTGGCAGAGGGATAGAGGGATTTAATGGATATGATGATTCAAGGTTACGTTACGTACGAAACAATACAACCAGTAACTACTGACCTAAATAAAACTGCATAAATCAAAAAGAAAGTAAGTTAAACCTAATTCTGCCAAGGGAAACAATGAGATTACTTCTTCTAAAAAATGTACACACTACTATATATAAGATAGATAACTAATAAGAACCTGCTATGTAGGACAGAGAACTCTACTCAGTACTCTGTAACGGCCTATATGGGAAAAGAATCTAAAAAAGAATGGGTATGTGTATATATATAACTGATTCACTTTGCTGTACACCTGCGACTAACACAACATTGTAAACCAGCTATACTGCAGTAAAAATTAATTTTAAAAATTTAAATTTAAAAAAATGTATAATTATTACACAGCTCTGATCAGTGTACCAGAAACGTTACTGCTATCGTTATGCTCAGACACTGGTTCTCGGCAGGAAACGGGTGTTGGGTCCTATAACAACAGCTAGTGTCTACTGAGTACGTTTGTAATTACAGGCATTTTATCAAAGGATTTAACAGCTTTGACTATTTTAGTTTCCAAAGCAATTATCTGGTGAAAGTATTTATTAACCCTGTGATCTTGAACAAAGTAACTCTTCGTGTTTTGGTTTTTTTATTTTTAAAAATGAAGGTATTAGTAGTAACCTACTTCATAGGATTGCTGAATTAAAAGGGTCACTAATTGTAAAGGCTTTATAACAAGAGCAGCCACATCGCATGCACGAACTCACTCAGTTCCCTTACTTTCTATCGTAGCGTTCTGTTGCTATGTGTATGTTTGTCAATTACTGTTATATTTTCTTTTTATTCTTTTTTACTTTTTAAAAAAACTGTTGTATTGGAGTATAATTGCTTTACAGTGTTGTGTTAGTTTCTGCTGTACAGTGAAGTGAATCAGCTATTTGTATACCTATATCTCCTCCCTCTTGGACCTCCCTCCCACCCCACCCCCCTTCCTGCCCATCCAGATCGTCACAGAGCACTGAGCTGAGCTTTCTGTGGTTTATAGCATGTTCCTACTAGCTATCTACTTTACACATGTTAGTGTATATACGTCAATCCTAATCTCCCAATGCGTCCCACCCGCTCCTTCCCCACCGTGTCCACACGTCCGTTCTCTATGTCTGCATCTCTATTCCTGCCCTGCCATTAGTACCATTTTTCTAGATTAATTACGGTATTAATATACGGTATTTGTTTTTTTCTTTCTGACTTACTTCACTCTGTAGGACAGACTCTAGGTCCATCCACATCTCTACAAATGACCCAATTTCATTCCTTTCTGTGGCCGAGTAATATTCCATTGTATATATGTACCACATCTTCTTGATCCATTCCTCTGCTGATGGACATTTAGGTTGCTTCCATGACCTGGCTATTGTAAATAGTGCTGCAATGAACCTTGGGGTACGGGTGTTCTTTTGAATTATGGTTTTCTCACGGTATATGCCCAGTAGTGGGATTGCTGGGGCATATGGTAGTTCTCTTTTCAGTTTTTTTAAGGAACCTCCATACTGTTCTCCATAGTGATTGTATCAATCTACATTCCCACCAACAGTGCAAGAGGGTTCCCTTTCTCCACACCCTCTCCAGCATTTATTGTCTGTAGATTTTTTGATGATGGCCATTCTGACCAGTGTGAGGTGATACCTCATTGTAGTTTTGATTTGCATTTCTCTAACGATTAGTGATGTTGAGCATCCTTTCATGTGCCCCTTGGCCATCCGTATGTCCTCCTTGGAGAAATGTCTATTTAGGTCTTCTGCCCATTTTTGGATTGGGTTGTTTGTTTGTTTTTTATATTGAACTCCATGAGTTGTTTGTATATTTTGGAGATTAATCCTTTGTCTGTTGCTTCATTTACAAATATTTTCTCCCATTCTGAGGGTTGTCTTTTCCTTTGTTTATGGTTTTCTTTGCTGTGCAAAGCTTTTAAGTTTAATTAGGTCCCATTTGTTTATTTTTGGTTTTATTTCCATTTGTCCAGGAGGTGGGTCAACAAAGATCTTGCTATGATTTATGTCATAGAGTGTTCTGCCTATGTTTTTCTCTAAGAGTTTTATAGTGTCTGGCCTTACATTTAAGCCTTTAATCCATTTTGAGTTTATTTTTGTGTATGGTGTTAGGGAGTGTTCTAATTTCATTCTTCTACATGTAGCTGTCCAGTTTTCCCAGCACCACTTATTGAAGAGGTTGTCTCTTCTCCATTGTATATTCCTGCCTCCTTTATCAAAAATAAGGTGACCATATGTGCGTGGGTTTATCTCTGGGCTTTCTATCCTGTTCCGGTGATGTTTTCTTTATCTACTGCTCCTCTTAAAATCCGTCTCTGTCCTTTGAACTGTTTTTTGTCTTGTGTTCCATTTTGTTTGATATTAATATTGTTATTCTGGTTTACTTTTGGCTTGAATTGCCTGTTTCATTTTTTTATGTGTATTCCTTAATTTGTAATATTTCTTAGAGCTCCTCTCTTCATATTCAGTGGTTCCAACCTCAGCATGGATGTGGAGGTGCTGCTGACAGAGGGCCACTCAGGAGTGGATAGTGTATTTAGTTAAATAGTCTGCTTCTCACCCATGTCAGACTCTGGTTCCCCGATACTGCCCTGTGACCCTGGACTTCTGCTGCTGCCTCTCGGGGACCGTTCTGCTGGGTCCCCACATGGTGCCATCTTGAGGGGGAATGTGTTCCCTTCAGAGCAAAGCAGGTTTGCCTGCAGCTCCTCAGCTCTGGGTCCTCCCTGTAAAACAGCACAGGGCACAGGCGTACCTCACTGCTCTTGTCGTGTCCCCAGGTCCTGTCCGCTTGCCCTGAGTCAGGGCCCAGGAAGGAGCAGGGAGAGGATTGTGCTCTGCCTGCTCCCGTCTCTGCAATAAACTGGCCTTTCTTTCTGGCCCACAGTCTGGGTCTTCTGCCCAAGTCCATAAAACTGTGGAGGCTACTGTGTAAGCAGGGGAAGCCTCGGACCCTTCACAGCTTTGCCAGGCCTTCTGTCGTAGGAAATGTCCACCCAGCACCGTCTGCAGGTAAAGGGGCACCAGGCCTCTTCACAGGTGCTACACCCCAGTCCTCCCAGCTGGAGTTTTCTGCTCACATCAAAGCAGAAGCCTTCCGTCTTCTACGAGATCTGAATGGTGTTTTTCTGAATCGTTTTTATCCCTCCATACTCTTGCTTCTGTGGTTTCTCCAGGTTTGGGTTGGAGAAAGGAAGGATTATGTGCTGTATCAGCATCTTGTCAGACCCCATAGGCTACGCATGATTTATAATTAGTTATGCATTCATCTTAAGGTAAAGTGTTTGATCTGTATATAATTTCCTTTCCAATCAACACAGTGATATTGTGTGGCTCCAGAGGAATCCTGCCCTCTCAGAGAGAGAGAGAGAGAAATAACACAATTGCAGCCTTACAAAGCATACAGAGTGCTTGATAAAAATGCTACTTGATGGCAATGGAATTAGTTAAAAACCTGCAGGGCCAAAATATACACACCCATAAGAATCATTTTGGCATGAACTAACAGAATGAATAATGAAATTTATAGCACCAATTACCCAGGATGTATAAAGAAATTCGAAACAGCCTAGAGGAAAAACACATATTAAGAATCGCATAGGCCTACACAGTTGAAATTGCATCTGAACAACAGACAATGCATATTTTAAAGCCAGGAAAGAGATTATGGATAACTTTCTTTTAAAAACTATGGGCTACTTATATGAAAATTGCATTAAATGACTTTGAAATGAATTACTTTCATTTCCAAAGAGGAGAGAAAATGACAAGGTGAGCTGCAATTAAAGCAGAAATTAAGTTCATTTTTTAGACAACTGCTTTGTCTTAATAGAGGGATTATTTAGTTCCTACCAGATTACACAAGGTTTTCTTGAATCCTCTGTCATTGTAAGGGTGCTGCAGCTTAATAGTAAGAAGAACGTGACTGTAAAGCCAGTAAATCACTAGATTTGATACATAGTTATGGGATCTAGCAAACTGTGTGGATTTGGGTTACCAGTGGAGATGCTCTGAACTCAGTTTCCTCTTCCTGCAAATGGGGAAACTGTCTCTCAGGGCTGACTAGATGAGCTACTGTTATCGAACCGAACTTGGGTCCGCTCGCCCATGTGCAGTGAAGCCAACCTACTGACACCAGGTTGTGGTGAAAAAAAGTGTGGTGTTTATTGCAGGTGCCAAGCAAGGAGTCTAGGCAGCTAGTGCTTCAAACACTCAAACACCCCAGAGGCTTTTGAGGAAAGGTTGTTAAAGACAGGGTGAGGGAGGGAGGTCGTGGGGTGTGTGGTCAGCTGATGGACGCCCTTCTGATTGGCTGGTGGTGAGTCAGCATCCTCAGCCTTCTGGTTCCAGCCGGTCTGGGGTCTACGTGCTTGTGGGCAGCATGCAGTTAACTTCTCCCACCTGGTGGGGGCTCCAGTATCTGCAAAACTGCTCAAAGGCCATGGCTCAGAATATTATCTACAGCCCTTGAGGAGGTACTAGAGGTTCTTGACTTTGTATAATGGCTAAACTATTATCATTTTGTCTTGCTTGACTGTTTTCCTTTCTTTCTGCATTTTCTCACTTCTCTGATTAAATTTATTTTCTGACTAAAGTTCTTCTACAGACAAGAACCAGCCAGAGGACGTGGGTGGGAAGGCCTCATAGGGTCCTGCTCGGCTACAGTACTTGTACTGAAGGCCTGTTATAAGATTTAACTTGTGTTAGAAACTTAAAAATGGGCACATCCCTTTATTAGGTCATGTTCCGTATACGTTCGTGTTTGTGGTACACCAGACAGTTTGTTCGGGATTTTGTAACCGTAAAAAATGCACAGTTTTCACTACTAGTAAAATAGCTCGTGATGCGTTAACTTTGCATTCTGTTCTTGTGATTAAACAGCTCTGTGGTCACAGGTCTTTATTTTCCTGGTTGGGTCATAGGCCCATTATCTGTTCAGTGATGCTCTGACAATATGAGGAAAAAAGTCCCAAGTACAGGAGATGTTTCCCTGCGTCAGCTACATTTTATAAGTTCTGAAAGGAAAAGTTTTCATCGTGAAGTTTATAAAATGAAAAGTTTTTCTCCACTCTTCCTGACCACTATTTTTGTATTAACAGATTATATATGCCGTTAAATAATATATAAGCATGTTCTTAATTTCCTCAAAATATAATTGATATATACGATATTTTGTATGTTATATATGCATGACATATAATATATATTATAAAACATGATGCATGTAATGACGTATATTACTCTAATTTATCCCAGTCGTATTTTTGGATATGCTCTGTTGATGATAATTCCTCCCTGGAATGAATGATTATTTCAAAGAACGAACATCTGAGAATAGCTCCTAATTGCTATGTAATATTATTTTCAGAGTTACCATTCTTCAGTTTCAAGTACGCAGAGCACCGATGCCAGGTCTTACACGCTCCTCGGTGCCACACCTTCACTGAGTCTTGCATCCGCTAGCTATTTGTTCCATAGATGCTCAGGTGTGACTGTGATATGTGTGAAAATACACTGTCTACACAGCCATTCTGTCTTTGCCCTGTAGACCGAGTACTAGTGGTCTCACCAGTTGTGACAAGACACTGAGATCAGATTTACTTTATGAAAACGTAATTTGATTTAATCATTTGAAGGTTTACGATGCATTAATCTTGCACAGAATTTGTGTATGGGGCATGAGTCTGAAGCAGTGAGAGAAAGCAGCTGTGTTTCCCGGCTTGATAGCTATAGTGTTTGTATTAATTGTCTCATGAAATGGAATCATTGGAATAGAAAATTCATTATGTTTCATTAAAGAAAAGAAATCAAAATGCTTATGTTTATTAATTTAAAAATATACTCCACTCCCCTCCCACAGCCTCCCAAACCAGTAATACCTTTAATGAAAACACATGAGCAATGAAACTAAAGAAAATATAATAGTGTTACTCCGTGTGTAGTTGCGTGTGGGTATATGTGTATGTGTGCACTTTTAAAATGTAAAGAGTTTAAGTTTTTTTTTTTTTTTTTTGCGGTACGCGGGCCTCTCACTGTCGTGGCCTCTCCCGTTGCGGAGCACGGGCTCCGGACGCGCAGCCTCAGCGTCCACGGCTCACGGGCCCAGCCGCTTCGCGGCATGTGGGATCTTACCGGACCGGGGCACGAACCCGTGTCCCCTGCATCGGCAGGCGGACTCTCAACCACTGCACCACCAGGGAAGCCCAAGAGTTTAAGATTTTTAAATAAAAATTTTAATTTAGGACTTTGGGGTTTTTGAGCTTGAGCCACCTGTTCTCGCTTGGCCCTGCAATAAACCTTTCTGTGCTCAAAAAAAAAAAAACTTTTTAAATTCATCCCAGTGAAGAATTATGATCCAGTGGGGGCATGCCTCAGAATTTAAAAAAAATTTTCAATATCGTCCTGTTGATATATTTTGAATATTTTAGTTGAAATAATACAAATATAATATAAATAGAAACACTACTTGTAAAAATATGTCAGCAAAATCCTTCAATATCATTCAGTTGGAATCTCTTCCTACATTTTTTTTTTGTGGCTGCACTGGGTCTTCGTTGTGGCACACGGGCTTCTCTAGTTGAGGCGCATAAGCTTAGTTGCCCCGCGGCATGTGAGATATTAGTTCCCCGACCAGGGATGGAACTCGCATCTCCTGCATTGGAAGGCAGATTCTTAACCACTGGACTACCGGGGAAGTCGTCTCTTCCTACATTTAAAGTGAAAATGTTTATGTTGAGAATTCTGAGCGTGACAGTTTCTATCATGTGAAGCCTCTAGTCATCGGCATAGTTCTCTAGATGGAATACCACATGTACCAATTTATTTTTCTGGGAATGAAATATAAATATTAACATTACCTTCTCTACAAGTCTGATTAATTAGAGTTTAAATTTTATTTAAACAGCGTTTATTAGAATATTGAAGACCTAGCTGAAAGTGAGGAAATATTGGGTTACGTGTCATACGCCAGGTCATAGAAAAATCATCCTGCTGGAAGAAACAACTTGGTTCATTTTGTGCGTTATGATGGTTTAGGGGAAGTGCTGAGCTCCTTAAGAACTGGAGTTAAATTTTCAATGAACTTGTTCAATACTGAAGACAGGAGCATAAATGAATACAACACAATTAAAAAAGCAATTGAGAGGATTGTAAAAGTTGGTGGTTTGGTAATATAAACCAATGATAACCTGAATGAAACAGTAACACCTTGCTTAAATTGGCAAAAGAAGAAATAGAAAATTTAAATAATCCAATCATATTACAGAGGTAGAATTTATCATTTATATCTTCCTGCAGAAGAAAATCTTGGCCCAGATATTTAAGGGAAGAAATACTAAATTTATTAACACGCTTTTTTTTTTTTGCGGTACGCGGGCCTCTCACTGTTGTGGCCTCTCCCGTTGCGGAGCAACAGGCTCCGGACGCGCAGGCTCAGTGGCCATGGCTCACGGGCCCAGCCGCTCCGCGGCATGTGGGATCCTCCCACACCGGGGCACGAACCCGTGTCCCCTGCATCGGCAGGCGGACTCTCAACCACTGCGCCACCAGGGAAGCCCTATTAACACGCTTTTAGATAGGAAATAAAAAGCAGCACTTCCCAGTTTATTTTACGTATCCAGCATTACCTAGATAAGAAAATATGTAAAGGAAATTAATATGTTCTTCTCATGTACAGACATAATTGTAAAAAGCCTAATAAGTAATAACAAAACTAGTCTAGGAATATATATATTTTTAAGTGTAATGTATCACAACAAATTTGAATGGATTCAGGAATTAAAGGGAATTTTAACACTGAAAAATCAGTTTTGTTTGTAACACTTAAAAATACATTGAAAAATCACATTTAGAATTATTTGATAAGTGCCAATGTCCACGTATGACAAAAAGCTTCCGGAATTAATGATCAAATAACTTCCTTCCTGATAAAATTCTTCTACCAAAATGTCTATAGCAGATATACTTAGTGACAAAACGTTGGACACATTGTTTTTGAGACGGGGTGCATGACAAGGATGCTGCTATAGTAACATACACTCATTTCATCCAATTGTTGTAGAAGTGCAGCAAGTCTGGAAAATTAACTAAAAGTGGTAATGATGAGAATGGAAGAATTAAACTGCATCCATTCACAGACAGCGTGAATCTGTTGAAAACCCAAAGGAATCTGGAGGTAAACTTTGGGATGAATAAGTGAATTCATAAAGACTACTTATATAAGTTAATCAAAGTGCTAATTTTTTATTTATATGAAATGAAAGAGAAATAAAAACTTTAAGAATTATCACTTAAAATGGTATCAAGAAATATCAGGTGCCTAGCAATGAATTTCTTTCAAAATGTGTAAGACCACTATAAAAATATAAAATATTGAAAGTAAAGAAAATATAGGGCTTCCCAGGTGGTGCAGTGTTTAGGATTCCGCCTCCCAGTTCAGGGGACACAGGTTCGAGCCCTGGTCCGGGAAGATCCCAAATGCCGCGGAGCAACTGGGCCCACGTGCTACAACTGCTGAGCCTGCCCTTTAGAGCCCGCGAGCCACAACTGCTGAGCCCGCGTGCCGCAACTGCTGAAGCTCACGTGCGTAGAGCCCATGCTCTGAAACAGGGGAAGCCACCACAATGAGAAGCCCACGCACTGCAACAAAGAGTGGCCTCCAATCTCCGCCACTAGAGAAAGCCCACACGCAGCAACGAAGACCCAAAGCAGCCAAAAATAAATAAATAAATATATTTTTTTAATGTTTAAAAAAATAAAACATAAATAAATGGAGGTATATGCTCTGTCCACGAGAGAGATAAAGACCATATGATTTCACTCATATGTGGAATATAGAAAAAGCAAAATAAACGAACAAAACATAAACCAACACGTAGATACAGAGAACAGATTCGAGGTCACCAGAGGGAAGGGGTGGGGGTGGGTGAAGTTGTTAAAGGGGGTCCGGTATGTGGTGATGCGAACTAGAGGGGGGGTCACCTCCTGTAGCGTGTGCACAAGTCACGTTGTAACACATTACGTGTGAAACGTATGTAGTGATAAAACCAATGCTACCGCAAAATAATGAACTTTACAACAAATAAGTCCTAGGTCAGTTACTGTGGCAATTGGCAAACTGTTTTTAAAAATGGTTTGAACTGCATTAGACCGAGTAAGTGAAGAAAACAAGGAACCATGCAGATGAAACTGCTCCTAAAAATTAGATACTATGAAGCTTCAAGCAATTGTGAAAGCAGCAGTAAGCATGTGATTATAAACTTGCTTTTGGATTTTTTGATTAGAAAAATATATATCGAAAGGTATTTTAATTGCAGTCTTTGATCAAATGAAAGATTTTGTTTAAGAAGACAATGAAAGCTTCAGAATTGGAAGCTATTTGAGAGGAGAAAACTCTCTTCTCTCTCATATATATAATTCATGTTGTGTGTGGGGGTGTGTGTTTTGTTTTTAAGAGTACATCCCGTGTACTAGCTCAGCAAGCTAGCAGTGTAATGGGGATTTGATCATGTATTAGTTTCACAGTTTGGACTGTGATGTGCGGTTCCCAGTTTCTTATTTCAAATTCTAAAATGTCTTGAACCTGTTTCATGGCTACAAGATGGACACACACACACTCTCACAAGTGTTAGCGTCCCCATGGCATGGCCTGCAGAAGACGGTATTTGCTTGGTCACTGTCTCAGTAACATTGGGTGTGATGTAAAGAAAATTAAAAGAAACTAATACTGATACATTACCATGTTTTAGATGCCTTATCCAATGTCAGCTCCCTCCAGTGGAAGACTGCTGGGGACACACCTTGTAGTCAAAAAAGACAGGTCTGCTGGCTCCTTGCCACATAGAGAATCCACGTTTAGATTTGCATTAAATGGTTTCAAAAAGGTTCAAGCACTGGGAACTTGGTTCTGAATCAGGTGTCATCGGAAGAGAAGAGAATTTTGTTTGATTTGCTTAATAATTTTTATCAATAGGATGAGAGGGATGCAGTGGAGCTAGAGCTCTAACTAATACAATTACTGAACTTACTCCTTGGTCTGGAAGAGCAGGGTCGGGGTGCGGGCTTTCGCCATGCAATGGAGAAGTGTTCCTCTGTGTCTGCACCCATATGGAATTGGGATCTCAGAGCAGCTTTCCTTTTGTCCTGCCCCGTCGTGGTCGTGGTCTTAGAGACCCTGTCCGACAGGGATGCTCTGTGCAGAAGCACAGCTCAGCTCTGAGGCCAGACGACCCCGTGTAACACGGAGGCCTGAGTGTTAATGCTCAGCCATCTCCAGCTGTCAGGGCTGCGTCTCTCTTTCGCAGGTATTGTATCAGTTGGCTGTTAACACCCACATCCTGAGATACATGTTATTAGCTCTTTTATGCAGATGAAGCAACTAGAAAACTTCAGAGGATAACTTGCCTAACTAAACCCAGGATTGGAGTCTTATTTCTGACTCAAAGCATATTCCTTTCAACATCCTCCATACTGGTTGGTGGTCAATGTAATAAACACAAATCGCTACCAAAATGCTTCGTGAACTTTATGATCTTTGTTCTCTCATTAGCCAGAGGAGGCTAAAGAACATTGAACAGAGGAGAATCACTGAAGTTTAGGAATAAGACCTAAAGCTTATCTAAATGGGTATTTATTCTCATGTTTTCTTGTCTCTCTGGTTCTTTGAACAGCCAGGCTGTATCAGAAGTACATTTATGTCTATTTACTAACAACAGATACTTGTTGAAAAGGTCATTTCAGTCCACTGTGTATTGTACTGATTCTCATCAGTACAATAAGTACTGATAAAGTGGGGACACAGCGGCTTTGCTGTATTGGGGGAATAATGGGGTTTCCACGTCATCACACAGAGGTGCCCCTATTCCTTGGGAGCCCACCCAGTTTGCCCGTGTTCCTGGCTCCGACCTCACAGACGGGGCTCGGTTATGTGTGCGTGAAGGCTCAGGTATGTCAGGTAACGTGAAGTGGTGCCATTCCAGGGAAGGGGTCAGAGAAACAAAAGTCAAGGAGGGCAGACTCTTGGCTTTGCTCCTGTCAGGAGGTGGTAGGCAGCGAAATAAACTAAAGATGCGTGACTTTAGAAAACGAAGGTCCAGAGGGGCCTTTGCAGAATCCCACGTGCGACGTGCGACGCTGCCATCCTCCCGCGGCAGGAGCAAAAGCTTCATCACTGCCCCTCTTCTGCATCTCTAGGGTAGCGCAAACCCTCCTGAGGGGAGTCCTGTCCGGAAGGTGCCGACGGGGCTCCTGGAATGTGGTGCACGTCGCCCAGCCCTTCAACACCACCAGAGAGTATGGGGGCAGGGGTCCTGAGTGCCAGCGGTTCCCATGGTGGTGTGATGCTCTCCAGACTAAGACATCGATATCCATGGAGAGATCATTTTAGAGCCCATAAATATTGTGCAGCTCAACTGCTCTCTGGGATTAAGAATTAGAAAGTATGGGGACTTCCCTGGCAGCCCAGTGGTTAAGACTCCACACTTCCAGTGCAGAGGATGCGGTTCTATCCCTGGTTGAGGAACTAGGGTCCCACGTGCCATATGACCAAAAAAGAAAAAGAAAAAGAAAAAAAAAAAAAGAACCAGAAAGTAAATATACTCTGGGAAGGAATACAAATAGTAAGAAGGACTTTTGTCTTTTTATCTGAAAAATAAAAGAGTTGAGATAGACAATGATTAAGTATTTGATTTTCGTTCTGTGTCCTGCTCAACATGCAGGATTGGGAAAAGAAACTAACAGAAACTTGAGTTTAATCAAAAAGGTATTGCTGGGCTTCCCTGGTGGCGCAGTGGTTGAGAGTCCGCCTGCGGATGCAGGGGACACGGGTTCGTGCCCCGGTCCGGGAAGATCCCACATGCCGCGGAGCGGCTGGGCCCGTGAGCCATGGCCGCTGAGGCTGCGCGTCCGGAGCCTGTGCTCCGCGACGGGAGAGACCACGGCGGTGAGACGCCTGCGTACCGCAAATAAAACATAAAAAAAAGGTATTGCTAAGTACAGCGTTCACTGGGCTCCACCGCGGCAGGGGTCCTGGGGTCACAACGGTGTTGTACCCCAAACAGAAGCACTTTCTTTAAGCAAGGCTGGGGCCCGGCACCAGCACGCCAGATGCAGGGCCCGTCACCTGGACCTGGAACATGGAGAATCCTCAGCCACGCTTTCCTCGGTTTGGTCACCTGGTCCCACAGCGAGTGACTCAGCCCCTGAGACTTTGTGACTGGCATCCGTCCTCCAGGCCGTGGGGACCCCCTCACTGCAGGCTACAGATTGCGGGAAACACCCTACACCTAAGTACAGATGTTTGGTTTGCCACACAGCAGGTGGCTGGATTCTCATGTATTCTTTTTTATCTGATATAGATGTGCTACTAAAACATCCTTGAGTCAGCGTTGCAAGTATTCGAACCTTAATCATAGTAGTGTATACTTCAAGGCAAATCAATTGTAATAAAAAAACACAAATAATCCAAACAAACAAATGTATCTCTTAAAATTTTACTAAAATATTTTTATACCAGATGTAATATGTTCACGTTTGATACATATAGTAGCAATAGTCTTTAAGGTTTTTAAAACAGTATTTCACATGATAAGAAATATTTTCACAAAAAGTCATGCAAATAGCCTTGTAATTTCACCATTGAATAACTTAGCTCATTTACATGCAAAATTGAAGCTTTGTCCCCCATCTGGTGGCAACTCCTCTTAATTATGGGTAAATTGCCAAGGAAATAAACAATCTCCAAGGAGATGACCTTGTTAAAACAAAATTATTCACTTGTGGCCAAACTGCAAAAATAAGCTGTAAAATGTGTAGCGTCACATATTTCTGAGAATCAAAATACTTATTACTGAGGTCACAACAAAGTCTGGAGCCTTGTGGAGAACTTCAAGACACTGACATGAGGACATTTTCTAATTTGCGGGCTCAAATGTAAATGTGACGTGCACTTAACTGTTTCTATAGTGGTTGTGTACATAATACTTAAATAGTAGTAAAGTAGTAGTTAAAAATATAGCTATAGGGCTTCCCTGGTGGCGCAGTGGTTGAGAGTCTGCCTGCCGATGCAGGGGACACGGGTTCGTGCCCCGGTCCCGGAAGATACCACATGCCGCGGAGCGGCTGGGCCCGTGAGCCGTGGCCGCTGAGCCTGCGCGTCCAGAGCCTGCGCTCCGCAACGGGAGAGGCCACAACAGTGAGAGGCCCGCGTACCGCAAAAAAAAAACAAAAACAAAAACAAACAAAAAAATATATATAGCTATATGTTAACAATATTGCATAATTTAAGTTTTTTTCATCACCATTTTTTCTAAATAACACTGCTTTTCTACATCGCTCAATTACCTTTGAATTCAGGGCAGGGAGTATAAATTCATCAACATTTTATTGTGCTTCCCTACAAACAGCAATTATATTCTAATGCAGAATTACATTATATCTTTTACTCTATGAGGAAGAAATTGATTGTACTATTTAAATAGTGTTTACTGTAACGGATTTTCTGAAAAATGTATTTGTAGTGTTTTATGAATTTAAAGATTCTTCTGCTTATTTCAGACTTTGTCTTAAACTTGGAAAGCCAGGCAGGTTTTATTATTTCAGATGATTGCTGAATGTACCCACCTTTGCACTTGTGACTTCCTTTTTGCCCTACAGTAATTCTCTCTTTTTTTTTTTTAACATCTTTATTGGAGTATAATTGCTTTACAATGGCATGTTAGTTTCTGCTGTATAGCAAAGTGAATCAGCTCTACATATACACATGTTCCCATGTCTCCTCCCTCTACAGTGATTCTTTTTTTTTTTTTTAACATCTTTATTGGAGTATAATTGCTTTACAATGGCGTGTTAGTTTCTGCTTTATAGCGAAGTGAATCAGCTATACATATACACATGTTCCCATGTCTCCTCCCTCTACAGTAATTCTCTTAACGGCTCCTAGAATTGATTGTAATGGCAGGCATGCCTTCTATTAACATTATGCAAGAGTAAAAGCATGCTCCCGAATGTTATCCATCGGATTAAATATGCACTTTTGATTACTGTCTAACCTTCTGTGACCTTTAATGTCTGTCTTTTGCCATGAAAGATTCATCTGCCAGTCTGTCCGATAAAATAATAATCTGAATGGATCTGCCTTACTTCACCTCATCTTTCAAATCCGATAGACTATTATTTTTACTGTTTGTATATATATATGTGACCATAAAATTACCATCCAGTAGGAAAGAAACCTGTTAGAATGCAGTGCTATGCTTGCAAAGTATGTGGATTATCAGATGTATTTTCTGGATATCTAAAACTTGCCAGACCTACAAAATGAGAATCTCAAAAAAAAATTTTAAACAAAACAGTAACATTATAGTTTCTATTGATTTATCCATCCATCCATTCATCCATCCAACCAATAATTTTTCAAGTCCTGTTCATTATCAATGTAATTGTGTTGTGCAAAAGATTAGGCATTCATGAAAATATATGACAGGTGTAGTACTTTTTCCCTTTTGTGAAGTGTAATATATTTAAATGCATAGAATATTACTGTCCAGAGAAGATATGGTTCTGTGATAACAAAAATCGTTTTCATAATGCTATATATATTATCACTCTTAGAGATGCGTATTTGTTGAAAGCACATTAGTATTCTTGATAAATTATGCATAAAATAAATCTGTTTAAAATTTTTTCAGCTCTGTGTTTATTAAACTTGTGACTGTGGAACCCATCTTCATGAAAGAAAATGTAATACTTCCCAGAACTGCGATCTGTGAGGCGTGTGTGCTGTGATGGGATTTACTGTTTAATTAGTGTGTTTTAGTGATTACCAAACGACTTAGGAACAAAAGAGAAATGTATGTTCTTTTTTCATCACTCTCCTCAGTACACAGTTATGAGTGATGATGGTCAAGGATATTTAATGTTTGAAATGCAGAAATATATAAAGATTTAAAATATACCTGAAAACATACTTTGAGGAGAACCTTTTAAGCTGCATATGATGTGAGTTTTGGATGGTTGGTATTCCATCCTGTGACACCGTGATAATGTCCCACCAGCGCAGGGCTCCCCTCCTGTCAGGGTCTGACGGCACGCATAGAAGCCCTGACCCCCCAGGTGTCAGACGTGAGTGCATTTGGAGAGGGACCCTCTGGAGGCAGATCAGGTAACACCAGGTCCGATGGGTGGGCCCTGGTCCAATATGACCAATGTCCTTGTCACAGAGGAGATTAGGACAGAGCACAGACTGATGCACAGACATGTGAGGACATGGCGAGAAGGTAGCCAACCTGATGCCAAGGAGACGCCGTAGGAGCACAGGTGGAACGTAGCCTGTGGACCCCTTGGCCTTGGACTTCCAGCATCCAGCTCTGTGAGAAAATCAGTTTCTGCTGCTTCAGCCGCCCAGCGTGTAGACTTAGTTATGGCAGCTCCGGCAAACTAGTCCACATAGCAGGAATTTGTGCTGGATCCTAGAGTCCAGCGGGGACCCTCAGACCCACCAGGATCCCGTGTGATGATGCCCTCGACCCACCCCGGAGAGAGCTATTTAAGTAAGGACCTTCGTCCCTAGAAGCTGCTGCTGAAGCCTCTTCCTGTACTGGGGGCTTCCTGGGCTGTGGTTTCCTCACAGGGATGGGGCAGCTGTCAAGAGTTTTTCTTCTTGTTAACTCTACATCTAGTCTGCATTTAATACAAGGGTAGAAACAAGGCCATCTGTATACTCAGATGAATTAGATAAATGTATCTCATTGCTCTTTCCAGAAATACAGATTAGTAATAACTCCAGGCATGGAATTCTAATAGCCTTTTTGATTGCATTATTATTAAATGTCACAGATAAGTTTAAGTTTAGTGTCATGTTCCATTAGTAGGAAAGATCAGCAGACATTTGAAGGCTCAAATTTGTTGATTCAGATAATTTAGTTTAAAAAGTGTTGACACAACCTGACCTTCATTCTCCTTCCAGCCTGAGGACAGACATGGATTTGACTGTGTTTTATGGAACATTAAATATCCCAAGAGTTTGTCATCTCTAAGACGTCTGCCTGGAATGTGGCGGTGTTGCTTGATCCCCTCCAGTCATCCCTGCTTTTCAGAGAGACGTTTTTAAAATCCCCAAAGCCACTGCCTGTCAGCAGGTGACGAATCCTGTGTCACCACCGCCCACACCCCCCCGGAGGCTCATCCACTGAACATGGGCCATCTCGTGTCTGAACAAAATGCCTCAGAATAAAACCCTCCACCCTCAGGCTGGTCCTCAAAAAGCACATTATCTGTCAAGGGAACAATCCCATTTACCACTGCAACAAAAACAATAAAATATCTAGGAATAAACCTACCTAAGGAGGCAAAAGACCTGTACTCAGAAAACTATAAGACGCTGATGAAAGAAATGAAAGATGACACAGATGGAGAGATATACCATGTTCTTGGACTGGAAGAATCAATATTGTGAAAATGACCATAGTACCCAAAGCAATCTACAGGTTCAGTGCAGTCCCTCTCAGACTACCAATGACATTTTCATAGAACTAGAACAAAAAATTTTTTAATTTATATGGAAACACAAAAGACCCCAAATAGCCAAAGCAATCATGAGAAAGAAAAACGGAGGTGGAGGAATCAGGCACCCTGACTTCAGACTATACTACAAAGCTGCAGTAACCAAGACAGTATGGTACTGGCACAAAAACGGAAATATAAATCAATGGAACAGGATAGAAAGCCAGGAGATAAACTCACTCACCAATGGTCAACTAATTTATGACAAAGGAGGCAAGAATATACAATGGAGAAAAGACAGTCTCTTCAGTAAGTGGTGCTGGGAAAACTGGATAGCTACATGTAGAAGAATGAAATTAGAACACTCCCTAACACCATACACAAAAATCAACTCAAAATAGATTAGAGACCTAAATGTAAAACTGGACACTATAAAACTCTTGGAGGAAAACATAGGAAGAACACCCTTTGACATAAATTACAGCAAGATCTTTTTTGATTCACCTCCTAGAGTAATGGAAATAAAAACAAAAATAAACAAATGGGACCTAATGAAACTTAAAAGCTTTTGCACAGCAAAGGAAACCATAAACAAGACAAAAAAACAATCCTCAGAATGGGAGAAAATATTTGCAAATGAAGCAACTGACAAAGGATTAATCTCCAAGATTTACGAGCAGCTCATGCAGCTCAATAACAAAAAAACAAAACAGCCCAATCCAAAAATGGGCAGAAGACCTAAAGAGACATTTCTCCAAAGAAGATACACAGATTGCCAACAAACACATGAAAGCATGCTCAACAGCACTAATCATTAGAGAAATGCAAATCAAAACTACATTGAGGTATCACCTCACACTGGTCAGAATGGCCATCATCAGAAAATCTGCAAACACTATTGGTGGGAATGTAAATTGATACAGCCACTATGGAGAACAGTATGGAGGTTCCTTAAAAACTAAAAATAGAAATACTATAGGATCCAGTAATGTCACTCCTGGGCATATACCTGGACGAAATTATAATTCAAAAAGACACATGCACCCCAATCTTCGTAGCAGCACTATTTACAATAGCCAAGACATGGAAGCAACCTAAATGTCCATCAACTGATGAATGGATAAAGAAGATGTGGTAAATATATACGATGGAATATTACTCAGCCATAAAATGGAACGGAATTGGGACGTTTGTAGAGATGTGGATGGACCTAGAGACTGTCATACAGAGTGAAGGAAATCACAAAGAGAAAACAAATATTGTATATTAATGTATATATGTGGAATCTAGATACATGGTGTAGATGATCTTATTTGTGAATCAGAAATAGAGACACAGATGTAGAGAACAAAAGTATGGATACCAAGGGGGAAAAGGGGGAGTGGGATGAATTGGGAGATCGGGATTGACACATATACACTATTGATACTATGTATAAAATAGATAACTAATGAGAACCTACTGTATAGTAGAGGGAGCTCTACTCAATGCGCTGTGGTGACCTAAATGGGAAGGAAATCCAAAAATGAGGGGATATATGTATACATATAGTTGATTCACTTTGCTGTACAGTAGAAGCTAACACAGCATTGTAAAGCAACTATACTCCAATAAAAATTAATTTTAAAAAAATTTTTTAAATTATCCATGAATCAGAAAGTTTCATATACTCTTGTGAGCATCAGTATTCTTCAACTGCTATAAAAATTGTAGCTCATGTTTTAATAAAACTGTATGATTTATAGCAGTGCTGAAGGCTCATGGTTCTAGTTCCATATTTATCATGGAAAATTTTGAGTATGACTTTAAGGCACAGCACACTCAGACTGATGTAATCTTGGTGAGAAGTCTTCTCTAAGGTGTGTGTGTGCGTGTCTGTGTGTGTCTGTGCGTCTGTGTCTGGGGTGGGGTGAGGGTCAAGAGCGTCTGGAGGCCAACTTGTCTGATTTTGTACTTAGAGCCACAGAGACATGGCTCCTGTAACACGTGTAATGGGGTCGACCCCAGACACTTTCTTCTGTCCATCACAAAGCCTGCAGGAACTGTTAACTGGGTTGTTGTTTTTTTTTTAATTTAAGTATAGTTAACTTACACTGTTTCAGGTGTACATCAAAAGTGATCAGCTAGGGGCTTCCCTGGTGGCGCACTGGTTGAGAGTCCGCCTGCCGATGCAGGGGACATGGGTTCGTGTCCCTGTCCGGGAAGATCCCACATGCCGCGGAGCAGCTGGGCCCGTGAGCCATGGCTGCTGAGCCTGCGCGTCCAGAGCCTGTGCTCTGCAACGGGAGAGGCCACAACAGTGAGAGGCCCACGTACCACAAAAAAAAAAAAAAAAAAAAGTGATTCAGCTATATATATATATATATATATATATATATATATATATATATATATTCTTTTTCTGATTCTTTTCCATTACAGGTTATTGTAAGATAATGAATGTAGTTCCCTGTGCTATACAGTATGTCCTTGTTGTTTATTTTATATACAGTAGTGTTAAGCGCAAATTCCCAATTTATCCCTCCCCCTCTTTCCCCTTTGGTAACCCTAAGTTTGTTTTCAATGTCTGTGAGTCTATTTTTGTTTTGTAAATAAGTTCATTTGTACCATTTTTCATATTCCACACGTAAGTGATATCACACGATATTTCTCCTTCTCTTTCTGACTTACTTCACTTAGTATGATCATCTCTAGGTCCACCCATGTTGCTGCAAGTGGCATTATTTCATTCTTTCTTATGGATGAGTAATATTCCATGGTATATCTGTACCACATCTTTATCCATTCATCTGTTGATGGACATTCAGGTTGCTTCCATGTCCTGGCTATTGTAAATAGTGCTGCTATGAAGATTGGGGTGCATGTGTCTTTTTGAATTATACTTTCGTCCAGGTATATGCCCAGGAGTGACAATACTGGATCCTATAGTGTTTCTATTTTTAGTTTTTAAGGAACCTCCATACTGTTCTCCATAGTGGCTACACCAATTTATATTCACACCAACAGTGTAGAAGGGTTCCCTTTTCTCCACACCCTCTCCAGCACTTTTTGTTTGTATACTTTTTGATGATGGCCATTCTGACTGGTGTGAATTGATACCTCAGTGTAGTTTTTTTTCTCTTTTTAAAAATTTTTCTTTTATATTGAATTATATGTGATTCGCAGTGTTGTGTTAGTTTTGGGTGTACAGTAAAGTGATTCAGTTATATGTATACATATATCTATTCTTTTTCAAATTCTTTTCCATTTAGATTATTACAGAATATTGAGTATAGTCCTCTATGCTATACAGTAGGTCTTTGTTGGTTATCTATTTTACACATAGTAGTGTGTATATGTTAATCCCAAACTCCTCATTTATCCCCCTCTTTCCCATTTGGTAACCATAAGTTTATTATCTAAGTCTGTGACCCTATTTCTGTTTTGTAAGTAAGTTCATTTGTATCATTTTTTAAGATTCTGTATATAAGTGCTATCATACAATATTTAATATTTGTCCTTCTCTGTCTGACTTACTTCACTCTGTATGACAGTCTCTGGGTCCATCCATGTTGCTGCAAATGGCATAATTTCATTATTTTTTATGGCTGAGTAATATTCCATTGTATATCTGTACCACATCTTTATCCATTCATCTGTTCATGGACATTTAGGTTGCTTCTGTGTAAATAGTGCTACCGTGAACATAGGGATGCATGTATCTTTTCGAATTATAGTTTTCTCTGGGTATATCACCAACAGTGCAGGAGGGTTCCCTTTTCTCCACACCGTCTTCCACATTTCTTGTTTGTAGACTTTTTAATGACGGCCATTCTGACCAGTGTCAGATGGTACCTCGTTGTAATTTTGATTTGCATTTCTCTAGTTTTTAAATTTTGTGTTTATAAAATTTAATTAAACTTCAGGAATGTTTAAAGTTTCTGATTTGGGAAGAATTCCTGATTTGCCCAAGACTTTCAGATAAATCATTGCCAATTTTAAAATGAATGAGTTTTAAATTAAATTAACTTGCAAAATTTTAAAAAATATTTTCAAAGATTTTATACCTAATATATTATTTTTAATGTATGCTACAGGTAGGGGCCTCCAAAAGAAAATGCTTTGGGCATCTAAAGGCACTGAATGTCCCCAGATCTCTCCATCCGTCCTCACTCTGGGTGATCCTACCCATGTAGATCCATACAGTTGTGGGTTCACAGGCCTTTGTGTCTGCCCTGCCAGTGACATCTTAATAATATTATTTTGTTTAATGGTGGGGAAAAGAGGCTGGTTTAGCAGAATAGACATTGTTCTGAATTAGCAGTACCAGATTTGCCACCGAACAGCTATGATTTGAAGTGAGGTGACGAATGCTCTGAGCTCATAGGTGTGTAAAGGAAGCTGGTCCCTCCGTGTTGTAATGCAAACTGCCCCCCTCAGCTCCCGCCCCTCACTGTGCATACAGTAACCCCCCAGGGTTTGCATAAAGGGGAGACATGGTGCTGAGAGGGGAGTGACCCTCTGACTTTCAAGTGTGGCTGAGAAGTGAAAGGCTTAGAAGGGATTATAATAAAACCCCCAGGGGCCCCCTGCCACACTTCTCATCCCAGCCCTGGTCACAGAGCTGGTCATTTTCAAGCCCTGATGGTTTTCCCCATCTGGTGATTAGCTGTTGGTGAAATGGCTATTTATCAACTTCAGACATTACCTCTAGATTTTTTGCTTTGATACATGAGAATAAATTTCACTTCCCTCCCACTGTCCAATATAAAGATATGGCTATTCTTAGTTTTCCAGTTATTTCAATTTCAAAAAGCAATAGCAGTAGCAAAAAAAAAAAAACAAAACAAAACCCAGAACACGTAACCATCTGCTTTTAGGTCCACAGGTGGCTCTTGTCTGCTCATTTGGTAAAATGGGAACATCGGCTACTCACTCTACATGTCTTCACCTCTATCTCCCCATGTCCAGTGGCCATAGTGAGACCACTCATTCCCAAGAGTGACGACACTTAGATTATACTATACTATAACCACCAGTAGGTCTTCTGGGAATTCTTTTTGAGTCACTTTGCTATCAAGAACTTTGACCCTACAGTGATAATGTAAATATTGTTCACTGCAGAGTGAGAATTTATGCTGGAATTTCGTCTGTACAAGTGCATTTCCTTCAGTCTCAGTGGAGAGTATCCCCAGCATCAATTTGAAGTGCAGTCTACCATTTCCGCCCCAGCTGCCTTTATCACGACTGACGGTGATGAGTTTTCACAAGCTCTGTCACATCCCTCTCCGCACCACCTGGGTCTGTTCCCCCCCCCCCCCCCCCCCCCCGAGCCGTCCCCCCAGATCTGCTGCACAGCTCGTTTGAGTATGTCCTTCTCCGTTTTTCTTTTGTGAATTTCTTGCCTTTGTTTTTCTTAATTTCCTCTCATTTTGCTTCAGCCCATTCTTCTGGTGGTGTCAAATGCAAAAATCTCTGAGTCCTTGCTCAGCTCAACTGCCTTTATTCTGCCCTATTGATTGCTAATTGAATGGATGTGGGATACGAGATTCAAATCAGTTTTCTTTAGAATGTTGAAGGTTTGCTTCGTAATTGTCTGTAATCCATTATTGCTAATGACTATTGAGATATCAAGCTGATCCTTTGCCTTTGGTAGTAACCATTTGTTTGTTTTTGTTTGACTGTTTATTTGTTCAGTTTTGTTTTCTTCCTGAAAGCTCTTGTAATCGTTTTATATTTCATATTCTCTTTTCAAAGATGTCTTTGTGTGAGTGTGTATATGTGTATGTTTAATTCATTCAGCTAAGAACTCAGGGTCCCTCTCTCTGAAAACTTCTCTCCTTCTGCAGTTATAGGAATTATTTTCTGTATTTTTAAAGTAATTTATCCACTTCAAATTCTTTCTCAATAACTGTGTAAGTCAGATATTGGACTTCTAGATGGATCCCCTCATGTCTCCTAGCATCTCTTTTTTGTTCTTCCTCTGTAACTCCTCTCTCTTGCTTTTATTTTCTCTTCTACAATAATCCCATCCATTCTTCTACATGTTTTCTTCTCTTGTCAAAGACCTTTGTGTCTGTACACAACTATAAATACAATATGTAACTTTTTCTAAGACCTCTTCCCTTTTCACTGCTTTGCTTTGTGTAATATCAGGCCCTAGTTTATAACTGGACACAACTGAAGAACCTTGCATTGAAACCCAGCTTTTCTTTTCTTCACATTGATTATGATTTATTGTTCTGTTATTCACTCCTGACTACAAATACAATTAAATCAGTGAGCATCAAGCCTGCTCTAGTCACTACTGGCTATAAAACTTAGGACAGCATTTAACTTCTGTGTCCCAGTTTCCATAGCTGTAAAAAGAAAAAATGATAGTAATCCTTAACCTAATCTTCCAGGCTTGACATTAAAATCAAATGTGAAACCTCATTCAAAGCATTTCATGCTGTATAAATGCAAGATTCTATATCTAGAAAAAATTCAATATAGTAGAACTTTTGGAAAACATCAGGAAGGAAGAGACATCATTGACTTTTTCTGGAAAAGAACACTACTGAAGTGCTGGTGGCCGTCAGACCCTCACGTGGGTGGGGTCTGACTGCTCGTGTTCCTATCGGAGCGTGTCCGTAGCAAAGGATTTGGTAGCCAGGGAATTGTGACTGTCGTCCTATAAGTAATATATTTCAAGCTTGCATGAGCTAGGCATGTCCTTTTTTGTGTATATGGCAAGGGCAGCTGGACTCATAAAAAGTGATGGCAATACTGTGGCTTCTCTTAAACGATTAGGGGAAGGCACATCTTCTGTTTGTTTGTTTTTTGTTTGTTTGTTTTGCGGTACGCGGGCCTCTCACTGTTGTGGCCTCTCCCGTCGCGGAGCACAGGCTCCGGACGCACAGGCTCAGCGGCCATGCCTCACGGGCCCAGCCACTCCGCGGCACGTGCGATCTTCCCTGACCGGGGCACGAACCCGTGTCCCCTGCATTGGTAGGCAGACTCTCAAACACTGGGCCGCTAGGGAAGCCCCAAGGCACGTCTTCTGTGACTTCATCGTGGCCTTTGTGAACTGCTGTGAGGTCTGTAGCAGCATAAACTCTCCTCCGTTTGGTGTTCATCACATCTCTGGGATCTGTTCTTAACTGGCATAAAAATTGGACTGGAAGACAAGTGATTCCTTCTGAGTCAAGAAGATATATTTACATAGGTTTCGTGTTATTTTCTTCTAAAAGTGTGTTTTGCTAACATCACCCAGCTCTGCGTGGCGATCACCACGCATCAGTAATGAGGACTACAGTCCTCAATTCCCAGAGCGGAAATTCATGGCCTTGGAGTGAAGCTTTGACTCGGCTATTCTAAGTACGGCTTTGCTGCCGTGGCTGCGGCACTGGTGGTGATTATTATTATTGAGACTACTGAGGGGGTTTTCCTGTCAGGATTAAGAACCTGGGCTCTGACGTCTATCCTTTTGGGTTCAGAACTTGTCCTCCCACTTCTCTGAGCTCAGACAGTTCTAAAGCTCTCAATTTCCTGACACTTACATGGAAGCAGTAGTACTAAAATCTTTTTTTTTAACTTTGAAAAAAAACTTTTATTATGAAACTAACATACCCCAAGATCCTGTAATTCCAATTCTAATGACTTCACTAGGGGAAATAAAAACATATGGACACAAAAACCTACATGAAATATTCATAATTGCCCAAATTTTCCAATTGGTGCTTCATACCAAATATTTGTTTTTTTTTAACATCTTTATTGGAGTATAATTGCTTTACAATGGTGTGGTAGTTTCTGCTGTATAACAAAGTGAATCGGCTATACATATATATATATATCCCTATATCCCCTCCCTCTTGCACCTCCCTCCCACCCTCCCTATCCCACCCCTATAGGTGGTCACAAAGCACCGAGCTGATCTCCCTGTGCTATGCGGCTGTTTCCCACTAGCTATCTATTTTACATTTGGTGGTGTGTATATGTCCATGCCACTCTCTCACTTCGTCCCAGCTTACCCTTCCCCCTCCCTGTGTCCTTAAGTCCATTCTCTACATCTGCTTCTTTAATCCTGTCCTGCCCCTAGGTTCTTCAGAACCTTTTTTTTTTTTTTTTTTTTTTTAGATTCCACATATATGTGTTAGCATACGGTATTTTTCTCTTTCTGACTTACTTCACTCCATATGACAGACTCTAGGTCCATCCACCTGACTACAAATAACTCAATTTCGTTTCCTTTTATGGCTGAGTAATATACCATTGTATATACGTGCCACATCTTTATCCATTCATCTGTCGATGGACACTTAGGTTGATTCCATCTCCTGGCTATTGTAAATAGAGCTGTAATGAACATTTTGGTACATGACTCTTATTGAATTATGTTTTTCTCAGGGTATATGCCCAGTAGTGGGATTGCTGGGTCATATGGTAGTTCTATTTGTAGTTTTTTAAGGAACCTCCATACTGTTCTCCATAGTAACTGTATCAATTTACATTCCCACCAACAGTGCCAGAGGGTTCCCTTTTCTCCACACCATCTGTAGCATTTATAGTTTGTAGATTTTTTGATGATGGCCATTCTGACTGGTGTGAGGTGATACCTCATTGTAGTTTTGATTTGCATTTCTCTAATGATTAGTGATGTTGAGCATCCTTTCATGTGTTTGTTAGCAATCGGTATATCTTCCTTGGAGAAATATCTATTTAGGTCTTCTGCCCATTTCTGGATTGGGTTGTTTGTTTTTTTTGATATTAAGCTGCATGAGCTGCTTGTATATTTTGGAGATTAATCCTCTGTCAGTTGCTTCGTTTGCAAATATTTTCTCCCATTATGAGGGTTGTCTTTTCATCTTGTTTATGGTTTCCTTTGCTGTGCAAAAGCTTTTAAGCTTCATTAGGTCCCATTTGTTTATTTTTGTTTTTATTTCCATTACTCTAGGAGGTGGGTCAAAAAGGATCTTGCTGTGATGTATGTCAGAGAGTGTTCTGCCTATGTTTTTCCTCTAAGAGTTTTATAGTGTCCGGCCTTACATTTAGGTGTTTAAACCATTTTGACTTTATTCTTGTGTATGGTTTTAGGGAGTGTTCTAATTTCATTCCTTTACACATGGCTGTCCAGTTTTCCCCTCACCACTTATTGAAGAGACTGTCTTTTCTCCATTGTATATTCATGCCTCCTTTATCAAAGATAAGGTGACCATATGTGCATGGGTTTATCTCTTGGCTTTCTATCCTGTTCCATTGACCTATATTTCTGTTTTTGTGCCAGTGCCATACTGTCTTGATTACTGTAGCTTTGTAGTAGAGTCTGAAGTCCGGGAGCCTGATTCCTCCAGCTCCGTTTTTCTTTCTCAAGATTGCTTTGACTACTCGGGGTCTTTTGTGTTTCCATACAAATTGTGAAATTTTTTGTTCAGTTCTGTGAAAAATGCCATTGGTAGTTTGATAGGGATCGCATTAAATCTGTAGATTGCTTTGGGTAGTGTAATCGTTTTCACAATGTTGATTCTTCCAATCCAAGAACATGGTATATCTCTCCATCTGTTTGTATCCTCTTTAATTTCTTTCATCAGTGTCTTATAGTTTTCTGCACACAGGTCTTTTGTCTCCTTAGGTAGGTTTATTCCTTGGTATCTTATTCTTTTTGTTGCAGTGGTAAATGAGAGTGTTTCCTTAATTTCTCATATTTTTCACCATTAGTGTATAGAAATGCAAGAGAATTCTCTGCATTAATTTTGTATCCTGCTACTTTACCATATACATTGATTAGTTCTAGTAGTGTTCTGGTAGAATCTTTAGAATTCTCTATGTGTAGTATCATGTCATCTGCAAACAGTGACAGCTTTACTTTTTCTTTTCCGATTTGGATTCCTTTTATTTCTTTTTCTTCTCTGATAGCTGTGGCTAAAACTTCCAAAACTATGTTGAATAATAATGGTGAGAATGGGCAACTTTGTCGTGTTCTGGATCTTAGTGGAAATGGTTTCAGCTTTTCACCATTGAGAACAATGTTGGTTGTGGGTTTGTCATATATGGCCTTTTTTATGTTGAGGTAAGTTCCCTCTATGCCTACTTTCTGGAGAGTTTTTATCATAAATGGGTGTCGAAAGCTTTTTCTGCATCTATTGAGATGTTCATATGATTTTTATCCTTCAGTTTGTTAATATGGTGTATCACATTGATTGATTTGCATATGTTGAAGAATCCTTGCATTCCTGGGATAAACCCCACTTGATCAGGGTCTATTATCCTTTTAATGTGCTGCTGGATTCTGTTTGCTAATATTTTGTTGAGGAATTTTGCATCTATGTTCATCAGCGATATTGGCCTGTGCTTTCTTTTTTTTTTTTTTTTTTTTTTTTGCGGTATGCGGGCCCCTCACTGCTGTGGCCTCTCCCGTTGCGGCTCCGGACGCGCAGGCCCAGCGGCCACGGCTCACAGGCCCAGCCGCTCCGCGGCACGTGGGATCCTCCCGGACCGGGGCACGAACCCGCGTCCCCTGCATCGGCAGGCGGACTCTCAACCACTGCGCCACCAGGGAAGCCCCTGTGCTTTCTTTTTTGTGTGACATCTTTGTATGGTTTTGGTATGAGGGTGATTGTGTCCTCATAGAATGGGTTTGGGAGTGTTCCTCCGTCTGTTATATTTTGGAAGAGTTTGAGAAGGATAGGTGTTAGCTCTTCTCTAAATGTTTGGTAGAATTCGCATGTGAAGCCATCTGGTCCTGGGCTTGTGTTGGAAGATTTTTAATCACAGTCTCAATTTCAGTGCTTGTGATTGGTCTGTCTGTATTTTCTATTTCTTCCTTGTTCAGTCTTGGAACTTTGTGCTTTTTTACGAATTTGTCCATTTCTTCCAGGTTGTCCATTTTCTTGGCATAGTTGCTTGTAGTAATCTCTCGTGATCCTTTGTATTTCTGCACTGCCAGTTGTTACTTCTCCTTTTTCATTTCTAATTCTGTTGATTTGAGTCTTCTCCCTTTTTTCCTCCATGAGTCTGGCTAAAGGTTTATCAATTTTGTTTATCTTCTTAAAGAACTAGCTTTTAGTTTTATTGATCTTTGCCATTGTTTCCTTTATTTCTTTATCATTTATTTCTCATCTGATCTTTATGATTTCTTTCCTTCTGCTAACTTTAGGGGTTTTTTGTTCTTCTTTCTCTAATTGCTTTAGGTGTAAGATTAGGTTTTTTATTTGAGATGTTTCTTATTTCTTGAGGTAGGATTGTATTGCTATAAACTTCCCTCTTAGAATTGCTTTTGCTGCATCCCATAGGTTTTGAGCCGTTGTGTTTTCATTGTCATTTGTTCCTAGGTATTTTTTGATTTCCTCTGTTATTTCTTCAGTGAACACTTCGTTATTAAGTAGTGTATTGTTTAGCCTCCATGTGCTTGTATTTTTTACAGTTTTTTTTCCTGTCATTGATATCTAGTGTCATCGCGTTGTGGTCAGAAAAGATACTTGATACGATTTCAATTTTCTTAAATTTACCAAGGCTTGATTTGTGACCCAAGATATGATCTATCCTGGACAATATTCCATGAGCACTTGAGACAAAAGTGTATTCTGTTGTTTTTGGATGGAAGGTCCTATAAATATCAATTAAGTCCATCTTGTTTAATGTGTCATTTAAAGCCTGTGTTTCCTTATTTGTTTCCATTTTGGATGATCTGTCCTTTGGTGAAAGTGGGGTGTTAAAGTCCCCTACTGTGATTATGTTACTGTCAATTTCCCCTTTTATGGTTGTTAGCATTTGCCTTATGTATTGGTGCTCCTATGTTGGGTGCGTAAATATTTACAATGTTATATCTTCTTCTTATATTGATCCCTTGATCATTATGTAGTGTCCTTCTTTATCTCCTGTAATAGTCTTCATGTTAAAGTATATTTTGTCTGATACGAGAATTGCTACTCCAGCTCTCTTTTGATTTCCATTTGCATGGAGTATCTTTTTCCATCCCCTCTGTTTCAGTCTATGTTTGTCTCTAGGTCTGAAATGTGTCTCTTGTTTTTGTATCCATTCAGCCAGTCTATTTCTTTTGGTTGGAGCATTTAATCTATTTACATTTATGGTAATCATTGATATGTACATTCATATTACCATTTTCTTAACTGTTTTGGGTTTGTTATTGTAGATATTCTCCTTCTCTTGTGTTTCCTGCCAAGAGAAGTTCCTTTCGCATTTTTTGTAAAGCTGGTTTGGTGGTGCTGAATTCTCTTAGCTTTTGCTTGTCTGTAAAGGTTTTAATTTGTCCATCAAATCTGAAAGAGATTCTTGCTAGGTAGATTAATCTTGGTTGTAGATTTTTCCCATTCATCACTTTAAATATGTCCTGCCACTCCCTTCTGGCTTGCAGAGTTTTTGCTGGAAGATCAGCTGTTAACCTTATGGGGATTCCCTGGTGTGTTATTTGTTGCTTTTCCCATGCTGCTTTTAATATTTTTCTTGATCATGAAGAAGAAGAAGTAAAGCTGTCACTGTTTGCAGATGACATGTTTCTCCTTGGATTTATCCTGTATGGGACTCTCTGCACTTCCTGGACTTGACTATTTCCTTTCCCATATTAGGGAAGTTTTCAACTACAATCTCTTCAAATATTTTCACAGTCCCTTTCTTTTCTTCTTCTTCTTCTGGGACCCCTATAATTCAAATGTTGGTGCATTTAATGTTGTCGCAGAGGTTTCTGAGACTGTCCTCAATTCTTTTCATTCTTTTTTCTTTATTCTGCTCTGCAGTTGTTATTTCCACTATTTTATCTTCCAGGTCACTTATCCGTTCTTCTGCCTCTGTTATTCTGCTATTGATTCCTTCTAGAGAATTTTTAATTTCATTTATTTTGTTGTTCATCATTTTCGTTTGCTCTTTAGTTCTTCTACGTCCTTGTTAAGTGTTTCTTGCATTTTGTCTATTCTGTTTTCAAGATTTTGGATCATCTTTACTGTCATTACTCTGAATTCTTTTTCAGGTAGACTGCCTATTTCCTCTTCATTTGTTAAGTCTGGTGGGTTTTTACCTTGCTCCTTCATCTGCTTTGTGTTTTTATGTCTTCTCATTTTGCTTGACTTACTGTGTTTGGGGGTCTCCTTTTCGCACGCTCCAGGTTCATAGTTCCCGTTGTTTTCGGTGTCTGTCCCCCGTGGGTAAGGTTGGTTCACTGGGATGTGTAGGCTTCCTGGCGGATGGGACTTGTGCCTTTGTTCTAGTGGATGAGGCTGGATCTTGTCTTTCTGGTGGGCAGGACCGTGTCCAGTGGTGTGTTTTGGGGTGTCTGTGAACTTATTAAGATTTTAGGCAGCCTCTCTGCTAATGGGTGGGGTAGTGTTCCTGTCTTGCTCGTTGTTTGGCATGGGGTTTCCAGCACTGAAGCTTGTTGGTCGTTGAGTGGAGCTGGCTCTCAGCATTGAGACGGAGATCTCTGGGAAAGCTCTACCCATTTGATATTATGTAGGGTCGGGAGGTCTCTGGTGGTCCAGTGTCCTGAACTTGGCTCTCCCACCTCAGAGGCTCAGGCCTGACACCAGGCTGGAGCACCAAGACCGTGTCAGCCACATGGCTCAGAAAAAAAGAGAGAAAAAAAAGAAAAGAAAGATATTAAAATAAAACATTTTTTAAATATTATTTTTAAAATTTTTTAAGTTATTT